>NW_011494945.1:5315028-5323171 GCF_000754665.1 Bison bison bison | reverse complement strand
GAGACCAGTCCTGGGTGTTCATTGGAAGGACTGATGTTGAAGCTGAAACTCCAATACTTTGGCCACCTGATGTGAAGAGCTGACTCATTGGAAAAGACCCTGATGCTGGGAAAGATTGAGGGCAGGAGGAGAAGGGGATGACAGAGGTTGAGATGGTTGGATGGCATCACCGATTCAATGGACATGGGTTTGGGTAAACTCCGGGAGTTGGCGATGGACAGGGAGGCCTGGTGTGCTGCGGTTCATGGGATTGCAAAGAGTCGAACACGACTGAGCAACTGAACTGAACTGAACTGAATCCCTGCATTGAGCTTCCCAAGTGGCTTAGTGGTAAAAAATCTGCCTGCCAAGCAGGAGGTGTGGGTTTGATCCTTGGGTCAGGAAGATCCCCTGAAGTAGGAAATGGCAACCCATTCTAGTATTCTGTCCTGGGAAATCCTATGGACAGAGCAGCCTGGCAGGCTACAGTTCATGGGGTTGCAAAGAGTCAGGCACGATTTAGTGACTAAACCATAACGAAAGCCCTGCATGACCACTCTGAAGGCCATCGATAGCCATGAGATCAGAACAGAAATAAGAAAGGACAATCATCTTGTTTATCTTGCTGAACAAGATGCTTCAGCAACAGGAAAGACAGCTCTGCTATCAGAAGACTGACTGTTCGGACTGGCTTCACACTTTGGCCCCACGTGGTTTCTTTGGAAACTACTTGTCATGAAATTTTATCATCTGTTAAAAAAAAAGTGCAAAAATATTTCTTACCTACCTCACAAAGATGTTTGAGAGATTAAAATTAGATAGTTGTGAAAGTGTTTCTAATTCTCCTAGGAAAGACTGGAGAAATGCTTTGTGGATAAACTTGTTCATTGAAACTTTGAAATAGTCATAATGATCCCATCTCACAGCCTTCTCCCATTAAAAGCCCAGGATTCTGCTGACCAACCAGTGAGTTACCTTGCCTCTAAATAGCTCCTTAAAATCATTCCACTTGAAGCTCAAAAGTATTTAATATGTGACTGACCAAAAAAAAAAAAAAGAATTGTACTACCCACTCCAAACCCTTCTTGGATTAGTCAGAAGAGAAATCCCAGCAGCTCTACCCTGTCTGAGTAGGAACACTCCCATTACCCACTCCCTTCCTTTCCTCTAAACACATTTTCCTTTGTGTGCTTCCAAGTGTGTTTGTGTGTGTTCACTTGCTCAGTCATGTCTGACTCTTTGTGACCCTATGGACTGTAGCCTGCCAGACTCCTCTGTCCATGGGATTCTCCAGGCAAGAATACTAGAGTAGGTTTCTGTGCCCTCCTCCAGGGGATCTTCCAGACCCAGGAATCAAACTTGCAATGCAGGAGACCACTTGCAATGTAGGAGACCTGGGTTGGATACTTGGGTTTGGAAGATCTCCTAGAGAAGGAAATGGCAACCCACTCCAGTATTCTTGTCTGGGAAATCCCATGGGCAGAGGAGCCTGGTGGGGTACAATCCATAGGGTTGCAAGAGTCCGACATGGCTTAGCAACTAAACCACCCACCAGGGAAGACCTACTTCCAAGTATGTGTGCATGCTAAGTCACTTCAGTCATGTCCGACTCTGCTACCCTATGGACTGTAGCCCGCCAGACTCCTCTGTCTATGGGATTCTCCAGGTAAGAATACTGGAGTGGGTTGCCATGCCCTCCTGCAGGAGATTTTCCCAACTCAGGGATCAAACCCACGTCTCTTATGTCTCCTGCATTGGCAGACGGGTTCCTTACCACTAGCACCATCTGGGAAGCCCACTTCCAAGTATAAGAACTAGCAAATGTTGCCCACTGTTTACACACCCTCTTTACATCTGTCCATATCAGCATATACTGTTTTTTAACTTAAGCTCTAAAGAATAAAGGCATGCCTACTCTCAGCAAATGTATCTTCAATATCTCCATGCTCTGTACACCAACCCCCTAGGTAGCAAACACTTCCAACTCCAGAAGAGACCCGAGAAATGTGGATTTCCCAAGCATTTTCACCTTTTACTCCATGACTCTCCTCAGCTCCAGCTCTACAGAATAAAAACCAGAAATCAACTGAGACCAATAACTCATGCACATTAAGGTGAAAACCAATAACATCTGCTTAAGGAGTTACACCTTCCCAAATAATTTTACTTTGTTAGCATCTCCTTTTGACTCTGATATTCTTCCCTGCCCATCCTTCATGGATATTTACTCCCACAACATATCACTAGTGAACACAGAGGAGAAATTTCATTAATGTTAAAGATTACTATATACAATAAGAGAAAGTCCAACATGGGTGTGATGCACATAGGAATAGCTTAGAGGAGCCGGGCGGGTGGGGAAGAGGGGGACGGGGAGGGGGACAAGGAGGCTTTAAACTAAAGAAATGAAATCCTAAGACTGGAATTTCATGTGAAATCTGAGGTCAGTAAACTCAGGGAACAGAGGACATCCCCTGAAGTCACTGGATTTGGGGGCTACCTATTCTATTTACAGGCTAACCTAACCTTGGTTACTGGACTGCATGGTTCTATGCACTGAAAACTGGGTGGTGAAGAATATAGCTTCTCAGGCACCTGGCATGGTTGGTATATAGCTTGAAGACAACAGATGCTACACTTTAAGCAGAAAACGGAAAGGCAGAGAAATGGGTACTAACTGAGCTTCTAAGAACAACACCCAACTACCTCTGCCAATTTTGAAAAAGCATCTGCCATTGCTGTCGGATGCAGCAGAACCAGAAAGTGGCCAATGTAGAACCATGATGCCTCTGCCACCATCTACTCCAGCAGAGCTGGTTGTTTCTGGCCCTACCTCTTCCCACCCTTAACTCAGTTTCAAATCCAAGCTTCATGCAAATACACAAATTCAAAAGAATCTAAACCACATATGGCACCCTAGCTGTAAGACAGTCTAGAAAATGTAGGTCTGCCCCTCCCCCACCCCCACTATACCAAGCCGCTTGTGGGATCATAGTTCTTTGACCAGGGATGCAACTCCTGCCCTAGCAGTGAAAGCACCGCATCCTAACAACTGGACCACCAGAGAATTCCCAAGGAAATGTAGCTCGTTTTTTGTTTTTTTTTAATTTAGTTATTTTTTAATTGAAGGATAATTGCTTTATAGAATTTTGTTGTTTTGAGCCTCCTTCCCATCTCCCTTCCCATCCCACCCCTCTAGGTTGATACAGAGTCCCTCTTTGGGTTTCCTTTTTTAAAAAAAAATTATTTATTTATTTTAATTGGAGGCTAATTACTTTACGATATTGTAGTGGTTTTTGTCATACATTGACATGAATCAGCCATGGGTGTACATGTTTCCTGGGACATACAGCAATTCCTGTTGGCTATCTATTTTACATATGGTAATATAAGTTTCCGTGTTACTCTCTCAATACATCTCACCCTCTCCTCTCCTCTCCCCATGTCCATAAGTCTATTCTCTGTGCCTATTTCTCCATTGCTGCCCTGCAAATAAATTCTTCAGTACCATTTTTCTAGATTCCATATATATGTGTTAGTATATTATATTTATCTTTCTCTTTCTGACTTACTTGACTCTGTATAACAGGCTCTATGTTCATCTACCTCATTAGAACTGACTCAAATGTGTTCCTTTTTATGGCTGAGTACTATTCCATTGTGTATATGTACCACAACTTCTTTATCCATTCATCTGTCAATGCACATCTAGGTTGCTTCCATGTTCCAACTATTGCAAATAGTGCTGCAATGAATAATGGGATACATGTGTCTTTTTCAATTTTGGTTTCCTCAGGGTATATGCCTAGGAGTGGGGTTGCTGGGTCATATGGTGCTTTTATTTCTAGTTTTTTAAGGAATCTCCACACCGTCTTCCACAGTGGCTGTGTCAATTTACATTCCCACCAACAGTGCAAGAGTGTTCCCTTTTCTCCACACCCTCTCCAGCATTTATTTTTTGTAGACTTTTTGATGATGGCCATTCTGACTGGTGTGAGGTGATATCTCCTTGTAGTTTTGATTTGCATTTCTCTAGTAATGAATGATGTTGAGCATCTTTTTATGTGTTTGTTAGCCATCTCTATGTCTTCTTTGGAGAAATGTTTGTTTAGATCTTTTTCCCACTTTTTGATTGGGTTGTTTGTGTTTCTGGTATTGAGTTGTATGAGCTGCTTGTATATTTTGGAAATTAATCCTTTGTCAGTTGTTTCATTTGCTATTATTTTCTCCCATTCTAAGGGTTGTCTTTTCACCTTGCTTATAGTTCCCTTTGCTGTGCAAAAGCTTTTAAGTTTAATCAGGTCACACTTATTTACTTGTGTTTTTATTTCCATTACTCATAGAGGATCTTACTTTGATTTATGCTTTTGAGTGTTCTGCCAATGTTTTCCTCTAAGAGTTTTATAGTTTCTGGTCTTACACTTATGTCTTTAATCTATTTTGAGTTTATCATTGCGTATGGTATTAAGAAGTGTTCTAATTTCTTTCTTTTACATGTAGCTGTCCAGTTTTCCCAGCACCATTTATTGAGAGGCTCTCTTTGCCCCATTGTATATTCTTGTCTCCTTTGTCAAAAATAAGGTACCCATTGGTGCATGGGTTTAGTTCTGGGCTTTCTATCTTGTTCCATTGGTCTTTATTTCTGTTTTTGTGCCAGTACCATACTGTCTGATGACTGTAGCTTTGTAGTATAATCTGGAGTCAGGAAGGTTGATTCTTCCAGCTCCATTCTTCTTTCTCAGGACTGCTTTGGCTATTCTGGGTCTTTTGTGTTTCCATGCAAATTGTGAAATCGTTGGTTCTAGTTCTGTGAAAACTGCCATTGGTAGTTTGATAGGGATCACATTGAATCTATAGATTGCATTTGGTATTTAGTCATTTTCTCAATATTGATTCTTCCTACCCAGGAACATGGAATATCTCTCCATCTGCTTATGTCATCTTTGATTTCTTTCATTAGTGTCTTATAATTTTCTGTGTACAGTTCTTTTATCTCCTTAGGTAAGTTTATTTCTAGATATTTTATTCTTTTTGTTGCAATGGTGAATGGGATTGACTCCTTAATTTCTCTTTCTGATTTTTCATTGTTAGCATATAGAAATGCAAGTGATTTTTGTGTATTGATTTTGTATCCTGCAACTTTGCTAAATTCACTGATTAGCTCTAGTAATTTTCTGATACTATCTTTAGCCTTTCCACGTATAGTATCATGTCTTCCTGGTTCAGTCTTGGAAGATAGAACTTTTCTAAGAATCTGTCCATTTCTTCCAGGTTATCCATTTTATTGCCATATAGTTGTTCATAATAGTCTCTTATAATCCTTTGTATTTCTTCATTGTCTGTTGTAACCTCTCCTTTTTCATTTCTAATTTTGTTGATTCAATTCTTCTCTCTTTTTTTCTTGATGAGTCTGGCTAAAGGTTTGTTAATTTTGTTTATCTTCTCGAAGAACCAGCTTTTAGTTTTATTAATCTTTACTATTGTTTCTTTCATTTCTTTTGCATTTATTTCTGCTCAGATCTTTATGATTTCTTTCCTTCTGCTAATTTTGGGGTTTTTTTGTTCTTCTTTTTCCAGTTGTTTTAGTTGTAAAGTTAGGTTGTCTATTCGATGTTTTTCTTCTTTCTTGAGGTAGGATTGTATTGCTATAAACATCCCTCTTAGAACTACTTTTGCTGCATCCCATAGGTTTTGAGTTGTTGTGTTTTCATTGTCATTTATTTATAGAAATTTTTTTATTTCCCTTTTGATTTCTTCAGTAACCTGTTGGTTATTGAGAAATGTATTGTTTAATCTCCATGTGTTTGTGTTTTCTATGCTTTTTTTCCCCTTATAATTGATATCTATTCTCATGGCAATGTGATCAGAAAAGGTGCTTGATATGATTTCAATTTTCTTAAATTTACTGAGGTTTGATTTGTGACCCAAGATGTGGTCTATCCTGGAGAACGTTCCATGTGCACTTGAAAATAAGGTATATTCTTCTGCATTTGGATGTAATGTCCTGAAGATACCAATGAGATCCATCTCATCTATGTATAATTTAAGACTTGTGTTTCCTTATTAATTTTCTGTTTTGATGATCTGTCCATTGGTGTGAGTGGGGTGTTAAAGTTTCTTACTATTATTGTGTTACTGTCAATTCCTCCTTTTATGTATGTTAGTGTTTGTCTTATGTATTGAGGAGTTCCTATGCTGGGTGCATAGATATTTACAATTGTTATGTCTTCCTCTTGGATTGAGCCCTTGATCATTATGTAGTGTCCTTCCTTATCTCTTGTAATATTCTTTACTTTAAGGTCTATATTGTCTGATATCAGGATTGCTACTCCAGCTTTCTTTTGCTTTCCATTTGCATGGAATATATTTTTCCATCCTCCCACTTTCAGTGTATATGTGTCTTTAGGTCTGAAGTAGGTTTCTTGTAGACAACATATATATGGGTCTTATTTTTGCATTAATTCAGCCAGTCTGTGTCTTTTGGTTGAAGAGTTTAATACATTTACATTTAAAGTAATTATAGGTATATATGTTCCTATTGCTATTTTCTTAATTGTTTGGGGTTTGACTTTGTAGATCTCTTTCTTCTCTTGTATTTCTTTACTATATAAGTCCCTTTAACATTTGTTGTAAAGCTGCTTTGGTGGTACTGACTTCTCTTAACTTTTGCTTGTCTGAAAAGCTTTTGATTTCTTCATCAATTTTGAATGAGATCCTTACCGGCTAGAGTAATCTTGCTTGTAGATTTTTCCCTTTCAGTACTTTAAATGTATCCTGCCATTCCCTTCAGACCTGCAGCTGCTGCTACTGCTGCTAAGTTGCTTCAGTCGTGTCCAGCTCTGTGCAGCCCCATAGACGGCAGCCCACCAGGCTCTCCCGTCCCTGGGATTCTCCAGGCAAGAACACTGGAGTGGTTGCCATTTCCTTCTCCAATGCATGAAAGTGAAAAGTGAAAGTGAAGTCACTCAGTCGTGTCCGACTCTTAGCAACCCCATGGACTACAGCCCACCAGGTTCCTCCATCCATGGGATTTTCCAGGCAAGAGTACTGGAGTGGGGTGCCATCGCCTTCTCCATCAGACCTGCAGAGTTTCTGCTAAAAGATCAGCTGTTAAATGTATGGGATTTCCCTTGTATGTTCAGTTCAGTTCAGTTCAGTTCAGTCGCTCAGTCATGTCTGACTCCTGGCGACCCCATGAATTGCAGCACGCCAGGCCTCCCTGTCCATCACCAACTCCCGGGATTCACCCAAACTCATGTGCGTCGAGTTGGTGGTGCCATCCAACCATGTCATCCTCTGTCATCCCCTTCTCCTCCTGCCCCCAATACCTCCCAGCATCAGGAACTTTTCCAATGAGTCAACTCTTCGCATGAGGTGGCCAAAGTATTGGAGTTTCAGCTTCAACATCAGTCCTTCTAATGAACACCCAGGACTGCTCTCCATTAGGATGGACTGGTTGGATCTCCTTGCAGTCCAAGAGACTCTGAAGAGTCTTCTCCAACACCACAATTCAAAAGCATCAATTCTTCGGCACTCAGCTTTCTTCACAGTCCAACTCTCACATCCATACATGACCACTGGAAAAACCATAGCCTTGACTAGACAGACCTTTGTTGGCAAAGTAATGTCTCTGCTTTTGAATATGCTATCTAGGTTGGTCATAACTTTCCTTCCAAGGAGTAAGTGTCTCTTAATTTCATGGCTGCAATCACCATCTGCAGTGATTTTGGAGCCCAGAAAAATAAAGTCTGACACTGTTTCCACTGTTTCCCCATCTATTTCCCATGAAGTGATGGGACCGGATGCCATGATCTTCGTTTTCTGAATGTTGAGCTTTAAGTCAACTTTTTCACTCTTCTCTTTCACTTTCATCAAGAGGCTTTTGAGTTCCTCTTCACTTTCTGCCATAAGGGTGGTGTCATCTGCATATCTGAGGTTATTGAGATTTCTCCCGGCAATCTTGATTCCAACTTGTGCTTCATCCAGCCCAGCGTTTCTCATGATGTACTCTGCATAGAAGTTAAATAAGCAGGGTGACAATATACAGCCTTGACATACTCCTTTTCCTATTTGGAACCAGTCTGTTGTTCCATGTCCATTTCTAACTGTTGTTTCCTGACCTGCACACAGGTTTCTCAGGAGGCAGGTCAGGTGGTCTGGTATT
>NW_011494945.1:5313370-5314928 GCF_000754665.1 Bison bison bison | reverse complement strand
CTCCCTTCTGTTTTCAAGATTTTTGATCATCTTTACTATCATTATTCTGAATTCTTTTTCAGGTAGTTTGCTTATTTCCTTTCCATTTATTTGGACTTCTGTGTTTCTAGTTTGTTCCTTCATTTGTGTGGTATTTCTCTGCCTTTTCATTATTTTTTTTTTAACTTATTGTTTTTGAGGTCTCCTTTTTGCAATCTTCAAGGTTGAATTCTTTCTTCCTTTTGGTTTCTGCCCCCTCCTAAGTTTTGTGCAGTGGTTTGTTTAAGCTTCATATTGGGTGAGATTTATGCTGAATTTTGTTTGTTTGTTTGTTTGTTTTTCCTCTGATGGGCAAGGCTGAGTGAGGTGGTGATCCTGTCTGCTGGTGATTGGGTTTGCATTTTTGTTTTGTTTGCTGTTTGGATGAAGCTTCCTGCACAGGGTACTACTGGTGATGGGATGATGCCGGGTCTTGTATTCAAGTGGTTTCCTTTCTGGGAGCTCTCATTATTTGATACTCCCTAGGGTTAGTTCTCCGGTAGTCTAGGGTTTTGAGTCAGTGCTCCCACTCCAAAGGCTCAGGGTTTGATCTCTGGTCAGGAACGAAGATTCCACAAGTGGTTTGTTATGGTATTAAGTGAGATTAAAACATATACCCAAAAACAAGAAACCAAAGATGAACCCCAGACAGATGGCAGTTTAAAAATCAGGCAAATAATAATTAAAATAATGGAATATACACATATATATATACATCCATAGCAAAATCAAAACAGTCCAACAAAAATAAAGTACAGTAGGTTGACCTGGTGAACAAAGGGAACCAAAAATTATATCTACCAGTTAAGAACAAAACTAACTAAAGCACAAACTGGAAAACAAAACTAAAGCAAGGTGCCAACTGAGGAATAAAGCAATGAAAACAAAACTAACAAATATGTTGAGAGGAAAGGAAAGAAAAAAAAGAAAGAAAGACTAGATATGCAAAGTTAAATAGAGGTAGATAAGTAAGATTTATATACATTAAAAATTAACTGCAAGGGGGAAAGAACAGTAGGAAAGCCAAACAAAGGAATAAATGTAGAAACAATAATAATAGGTTTAAAAAAATTAAAAAAGAAAGGAAGGGGAAAGAAAGAAAAAAAAAAGGGAAAACGCCCAGAACTGCAAAAGCCCAACATAGAGGCAGAGGTTTATAACAATAAAAAGTGTGATTAAAAAAGAACTCAAAAGCTTAATCAGATTTCATAATGCCAATAAAATGGACAACTACAATGGTGGTGAGGGGGAGGGGTTAAAAAGGAGAAAGAGAAGGGAAAAAAATCCAAAACAAACTACAGAATAAGTCAAAACATAAGAATAATAAATGTTTTTCTTGAGTCACTGCTGTCAGGATGCTTTCCCTCGCTGAGAGTCACAGTCCACCTTACCTCCCTAGGATGCTGTCCAACACTGTGCTGGTCTGTGGACCTTCTGTGGGGGCAGCTCAGATTCTAATCTGGTCAGACTCCTATGTGTTCTTGTCTCCAATGTCCACAGCTATCAGAACTAGTGCGTTTTTTTTTTTTTTTTTTTTTTT
>NW_011494945.1:5312157-5313270 GCF_000754665.1 Bison bison bison | reverse complement strand
CTTTCACTTTCATCAAGAGGCTTTTGAGTTCCTCTTCACTTTCTGCCATAAGGGTGGTGTCATCTGCATATCTGAGGTTATTGAGATTTCTCCCGGCAATCTTGATTCCAACTTGTGCTTCATCCAGCCCAGCGTTTCTCATGATGTACTCTGCATAGAAGTTAAATAAGCAGGGTGACAATATACAGCCTTGACATACTCCTTTTCCTATTTGGAACCAGTCTGTTGTTCCATGTCCATTTCTAACTGTTGTTTCCTGACCTGCACACAGGTTTCTCAGGAGGCAGGTCAGGTGGTCTGGTATTCCCTTCTCTTTCAGAATTTTCTACAGTTTATTGTGATCCACACAGTCAAAGGCTTTGTCATAGTCAATAAAGCAGAATGTTTCTTGTATATTACTTGTTGCTTTTCCCTTGCTGCTTTTAGTATTCTTTCTTTGTGTTTAATCTTTTTTAGTTTGATTAGTATGTGTCTCCTTGGGTTTATCCTGTATGGGATTCTTTGCACCTCTTGGACTTGATTGCCTATTTCCTTTTCCATTTTTGGGTGGGGAAATTTTAAACTATAATCTCTTCAAAAATTTTCTCATACCTTTCTTTTTCTCTTCTTCTGGGATCCCCATAATTTGAATGTTGGAGCATTTGATATTGTCCCTGAGGTCTCTGAGACTATCCTCACTTCTTTTCATTCTTTTTACTTTATTATTCTCTTCAGAAGTTATTTCCACCATTTTATCTTCCAGCTCTCTGATTCATTCTTCTGCTTCAGATATTCTGCTATTGATTCCTTCTAGTGAGTGAGTGAAGTTCAGTCGTGTCTGACTCTTTGTGACCCCATGGACTGTAGCCCACTAGGCTCCTTCACCCATGGAATTTTCCAGACAAGAATACTGGAGTGGGTTGCCATTTCCTTTTCCAGGGGATCTTCCCAACTCAGGGATTGAACCTGGGTCTCCCACATTGTAGGCAGATGCTTTACCATCTGAGCCCCAGGGAATAATCATTCCTTCTGGATTCCTTCTAGAGTATTTTTAATTTCAGTAATTGTGTTGTTTGTCTCTGTATGTTTATTCTTTAATTTTTCTAGGTCTTCGTTAATTTATTCATACATTTT
>NW_011494945.1:5310099-5312057 GCF_000754665.1 Bison bison bison | reverse complement strand
CTATCAGAACTAGTGCGTCGTTTTTTTTTTTTTTTTTGTAGGAGCTCTCAATGTCCTTTTATATATTCCATAGACGCAGAGTCTGCCTAGTTGATCATGTGGATTTAATCTGCAGCTTGTACAGCTGGTGGGAAGGTTTTGGGTCTTCTTCCTTAGCCGCACTGCCCCTGGGTTTCAATTGTGGTTTTATTTCCACCTCTGCATGTGGGAGAAGGAAATAGCAACCCACTCTGGTACTCTTGACTGGAAAATCCCATGGAGAGAGAAGCCTGGTGCAGGCCACAGTCCATGGGGTCGCAAAGAGTTGGACACGACTGAGAGATTTCGCTTTCACGGAATGTGGGTTGTCCACTGGGGTTTGCTCCTGAGGCTGCCCTGGAGGACTTGGGTCTGCCCCAGTGAAGGCCAGGTGCAGAGTGGTACAGCTGCTTGGGTCACAAGGGTTCTGGCAGCACCAGGTACTCAGGGGAGTTGGCAGCTAGGGCAGCAGGAAATATAGTGCTCTAGAAGGGTATGGCAACAAGTATTGGCCAATACACTTCAGTATTCTTCCCTAGAGAACACCTTTGACAGAGAAGACTGGCAGGCCACAGTCCACAGGGTCACAAAGAGTTGGATACAACCAAAACGACCCCACATGCACAGATGCAAGACTTTTTTTTTTTGCCTGTGGCAGCTCTGCCCCAGTGAGGGTTGAGTATGATGGTGGCACACATGCTTGGTCATGGGGAGCAAGTGTTCAGGGACACGGACTGCCTCAGCTACACGAGTTATGGCCCTATCAGTCTTTTTTCGAGCTTCTGGTAGCTGGTGATCAGAAGGCCTCTTTGGCTAGTCTTTCTCTGTAGCTCCGCCCATTCAGACACTTAGAGGGCTCCCTTGCCTGGGGTCCTTCTCTGTTGTTCAACACATCAGGTAGGTAGAGGGGCGCCCCTGGCTGGGGTCCTACTTTGTATATCGTTAAGTCAGCCACTTAAAGGGGCACCCTGGATGGGGTCCTACTCTGTTGTTCCCTGCCTCAGGCACTTGATGGGCCAGCCTCTCTACTGTTCAGCTGCTGATGTTTGCGTGTGGGAAGAGAGAGGCTATGGTGATAGCTCTACCCCCTATGCATGACTCAGCAGTATTGCCTTGCTTCCATGGCTGCCTGGCTTTCCTCCACAGGCATTTCCCACCTCAGTCTCCTCCCTCATGTCCCCTCCGTCTGTCTCTCCACAGCCAACAGCAGGCCTTGCCCTGTGATTGCTCCACAATCCCTACACTCCAGCCCCCAGCTGCTTCGCCTTCTAGGTACCTGCATCACTGTCCTGGGTACGTATGGCTGCAGCAAGGACTGTCTGATTCTCATTCCATTTAGGCTGTTCCACAGATCTGTTCCACAGATCAGCTGTTTCATTCTCAACCCTAAATGTTTCTCCTCTGACTCAGACAATTGCCCCAATGTGGGGATCATACCCCTGCTTCAGTTCCCCCACCCGCCAAGGGCAGGTCCAGTCCTAGTAACATTCCTGTTTTTTCCCCTAGTTCCTTTGTCCTACTGAGTTTTGCACGCTTCTATATATTCTTTCCTGCTGGTTAGGTACTCCTGTCCACTCTCAGCTAGTGTTGTGCATGCACGTCTGTGTCTGAAGATATATTCCTGATGTATCCATGGAGAGAGATATACTCCATGTCCACCTGCTCCTCCACCATCTTGTTCTCCCCGGAAATGTAGTTTTTAACTTTCAAGACTCTATTTCACAGAAAAACACATTATAAGGACATAGAATGAGTTTTGACCAATTCACGGAATCTATGAAAGCCCGATAACAATTCCCCCAAAATATATTGGTAATAAAGTCTAACGTTGCTCCGCTCCACCTGCCCCCCACTTTGTGCTTTGTCTAGTTTCATTTGCCCATAGAGTATGGTGTGCAGAGACTTCGCACCCGTCACTTCAGAATCAAGTTCCTAGTGTA
>NW_011494945.1:5307408-5309999 GCF_000754665.1 Bison bison bison | reverse complement strand
CCTAGTGTAAAATGTCTGCCGCAAACACCTCAGCCACGCGGCCACACACACCACCTGAATCCAAGATGGCAGTGGCTCCCGGAGTGCAGAGACACCGTAGCCCTGTGCAGCTATGGGGATGACCGGGAGCTGCACCCTCCCTGCAGAGCTCTGCCCCTTCCCCTCCCCACAGCCCCGCCCTTGGCTCATGGCAGGAGCTTGTGCTTCAGTACAGGTTTGCAGCTCTCCATTCTCTGTTCGGAGCTTTCCTTTACTTCTGAACAGAACTCAGTCCCGTTCTATTGGCTCCAGTGACAGTGGACAAAAGGACTCATGTTGGGGCCTGGCTCAACAGGGCTTTAACGAGTCTACTACATTGTATTCCTGACTAGTGAAGTTCCAATTAAACTGAAGGCTAATCTTGAAGTATGAAAACACATTTCTCTTAACTATTCTCTGTGAAACATTTTTTCCACTTTTCCCAGCCTCAAAAAAATAAAGACAAAATGCAATTTATTTTTTATCAATGACCCCCCCAAAATAACCATAAACATTAATTACTGTGCTGCAAATAGCACACACACATACACACAAACATATTCATAACAAAATAAAGAGGAATACTGATGATAATTACAGTCCTTGTTTCTATTAACTGGTCACATGGAATTTATAGCTACCTTCTTTAGCTACTCATTCTGTACTCCCTTTACCTTCAGCAGCACCTCAGCTGGTTGTAGTTCTTCACATGCTGGCATGACCCAAACCTTCATTCCTGAAGTATCTAGGCCATTAGTAGTCCTGCCTTGATTGGGTTGTTGAATTAATAGTTTTCCATTGACTTTAATCACAGGGTACGGTGATATTGATACTAAGACCTGCCCTAGGGATCTCCTGTACTTCCTTACCTCCACTGTGAAGTCCAATTTCCCCATAGTAGTCAGGCTCAGTCACCTCAGTCCACACCGGAACTCCCTTATTTGCCTTGTTGATTCAGAGGCTTGAGGGACCCAAGGCAGGTGGTACTTCCAAGCAAAGTACACCACCAGGGGCACTGCCCAAACCTGTGCCCACTGGAGAGTTTCACTTCACCACTGTCCTTCAGGCTCTTCCAAGAATGTGCCGTAGAGCTGCAGCTGTCACTTTTGGAGGGTGCCTGCATGTTGTACAGAACCATCTGTAAACCACACCCGAGTCTTCTCTTCCACTGATCATACAGGACTGCATCTGAGTTCACAGGTGCAGCCTGGGAGACAGAAGGCAGTGTAGCCGGAGTGGAGACCATGGGCACCTGGGCCACTTCTTCATGGAGCTTGCTGAATGCTAAGTCACTTCAGTCGTGTCCAACTCTGCGTCCCTATGGATGTTAGCCCCACCAGGCTCCTCTGTCCATGGGATTCTCCAGCCAAAAATACTGGAATGGGTTGCCCTCCTCCAGGGGATCTTCCCAACCCAGGGACTGAACTTGTGTCTCTTACATCTACCTGCATTGGCACGTGGGCTTCTTCTGTGTTTGGGGTCTGCTTGGATCCAACCACATACACCCCACTCCCAATTGACTGTAAGTTCCATAATGACAAAACCTTTGTCCAGTAGAATGACAGACATAGACATAGTAGAATGTCCAGAGATATACAGATTCCATTAGGGGCACAAACATTATGGCTTTGCTCCTAAGAAATTCTCTTCATCCTAGTCTTTATAGTTGGTTACATAATTCAGTCACCTGAGAATCCAGGCCATGAATGTATTCTCTGTGGTATTCTCAAATTGTGAGATTTTAGTAGTACATAGATTTTCACAATTTTTAAGGAAAATCAGTCAGAAAGCCAACAGGAGAGACTGTTTTGTTTGTTTGTTTCTTTTTCAAATTTAAGATGGAATAATCTGTCATTTGTTGTCACATTGATAGTTTACTCATCAAGTCAAATGTTTACCGAGCAACAGACCTGGTATTTGGAGCTGGGTATAAACTGCTAAACAAATCAGATATGTCCCTGCCCAAATGCAGTTTATAGTTCAGCGCGGAGCAAACTTACAGTTCAGTTCAGTTCAGTTCAGTTGCTCAGTCTTTGCGACCCCATGAACTGCAGCACACCAGACCTCCCTGTCCATCACCAGCTCCCGGAGTCCACCCAAACCCATGTCCATTGAGTCAGTGATGCCATCCAACCATCTCATCCTCTGTTGTCCCCTTCTCCTCCTGCCCTCAATCTTTCCCAGCATCAGGGTCTTTTCCAATGAGTCAGCTCTTTGCATCAGGTGGCCAAAGTATTGGAGTTTCAGCTTCAACATCAGTCCTACGAATGAACACCCAGGACAGATCTCCTTTAGGATGGACTGGTTGGATCTGCTGAGTTTTCCAAATTTGCTGGCATATTGAGTGCAGCACTTTCACAGCATCATCTTTCAGGATTTAAAATAGCTCAACTGGAATTCTGTCACCTCCACTAGCTTTGTTCATAGTGATGCTTCCTAAGGCCCCCTTGACTTCACATTCCAGAATGTCTGGCTCTAGATGAGTGATCACACCATCATGATTATCTGGGTCATGAAGATCTTTTTTGTACAGTTCTTCTGTGTATTCTTGCCACCTCTTCTTAATATCTCTG
>NW_011494945.1:5294738-5307308 GCF_000754665.1 Bison bison bison | reverse complement strand
TTCCCTTGGTATCTCTAATTTTCTTGAAGAGATCTCTAGTCTTTCCCATTCTGTTGTTTCCCTCTATTTCTTTGCATTGATCACTGAGGAAGGCTTTCTTATCTCTCCTTGCTATTCTTTGGAACTCTGCATTCAAATGGATATACCTTTCCTTTTCACCTTTGCTTTTCACTTCTCTTCTTTTCACAGCTATTTGTAAGGCCTCCTCAGACAGCCATTTTTGCATTTCTTTGTCTTGGGGATGGTCTTGATTCCTGTGTCCTGTACAGTGTCACAAACCTCCGTCCATAGTTCATCAGGCACTCTGTCTATCAGGTCTAGTCCCTTAAATCTATTTCTCACTTCATATAATCATAAGGGATTTGATTTACATCATACCTCAATGGTCCAGTGGTTTTCTCCACTTTCTTCAATTTTAGTCTGAATTTGGAAATAAGGAGTTCATGATCTGAACCACAGTCAGCTCCCGGTCTTGTTTTTGCTGACAGTATAGAGCTTCTCCATCTTTGGCTGCAAAGAACATAATCAATCTGATTTCGGTGTTGACCATCTGGTGATGTCCATGTGTAGAGTCTTCTCTAGTGTTGTTGGAAGAGGGTGTTTGCTATGACCAGTGTGTTCTCTCGGCAGAACTCTATTAGCCTTTGCCCTGCTTTATTCTGTACTCCAAGGCCAAATTTGCCTGTTACTCCAGGTGTTTCTTGACTTCCTACTTTTGCATTCCAGTCCCCTATAATGAAAAGAACATCTTTTTTGATGTTAGTTCTAGAAGGTCTTGTAGGTCTTCATAGAACCGTTCAACTTCAGCTTCTTCAGCATTACTGGTCAGGGCATAGACTTGGATTACCGTGATATTGAGTGGTTTGCCTTGGAAATGAACAGAGATCATTCTGTCGTTTTTGAGATTGCAACCAAGTACTGCATTTCGGACTCTTTTGTTGACTGTGATGGCTACTCCATTTCTTCTAAGGGATTCCTGCCCACAGTAGTAGATATAATGGTCATCTGAGTTAAATTCAGCCATTCTAGTCCATCTTAGTTCGCTGATTCCTAGAATGTCGACGTTCACTCTTGCCATCTCCTGTTTGATCACTTCCAATTTGCCTTGATTCATGGACCTAATATTTCAGGTTCCTATACAATATTGCTCTTTACAGCATTGAACCTTGCTTCTATCACCAGTCCCATCCACAACTAGGTGTTGTTTTTGCTTTGGCCCCTTCCCTTCAATCTTTCTGGTGTTATTTCTCCACTGACCTCCAGTAGCATATTGGTCACCTACAGACCTGGGGAGTTCATCTTTCAGTGTCCTATCTTTTTGCCTTTTCATACTGTTCATGGGGTTCTCAAGGCAAGAATACTGAAGTGGTTTGCCATTCCCTTCTCTGGTGGACCACATTCTGTCAAACCTCTCCACCATGACCCGTCCATCTTGGGTGGCCTCACACGGCATGCCTTAGTTTCACTGAGTTAGACAAGGCCGTGGTCCGTGTGATCAGGTTGGCCTGTTGTCTGTGATTATGGTTTCAGTGTGTCTGCCCTCTGATGCCCTCTCTCAGTGCCTACCATCTTACTTGGGTTTCTTTTACCCTGGACATGGGGTATCTCTTCACGGCTGCTCCAGCAAATCACAGCCTCTGCTCCTTACCTTGGATGTGGGGTAGCTCCTCTCAGCCACCGACCCTGACCTTGGACGTAGGGTAGCTCCTCTTGGCCACACTTCTGCACCATCACTGCCACCATGCAAAAACTACAGCCTTTAGGTCAAATCAGGCCCTCTACCTGCTTTTGTAGATAGCATTTTATGGGTACGTAGTCATGACCATTGCTTACACATAATCTGACTGCTCCAAGGTTATAGTGGCAAAGTTGAGGAAGCTGCAATACAGACTGCATGGCCAGTGAAGCTTAGAATGTTTACTATTGAACCCTTTACCAAAGCATTTTGCTACCCCTGGTCTAGTGGCTAGTATAAATCTGTTTTCTCATCCCAGAAATCCACTAATTTTTTTTTTTTTTTTTACATAAGAAGACTTAGATAAAAGTTTTTGGTTGAAAGGAAAGAATCTACTTAATGGGTTCAAGGAGAAAGGCAGATTACGGTAAACTACTTCCCCACAGAATCCACGGACAGGAAATGAAATACAGGTATTACTCCTACAGTCATACAAATTGGCCTTAATTCAATTATAGTAACTAAAGGAAAAAATAAGCATCACTAAGAGCTCCAGTATTCTTGCCTGGAGAATCCCCATGGACAGAGGAGCCTGGCAGCCTACAGTCTATGGGGTCACAAAGAGTTGGGCATGACTGAGCAACTAAGCACAGTACAGCAAGAACACCATTGGTTATAATATGATCTTGACCAGGGACTGATAATATATTCAGAAGGTAGGATAGCAGCAATGTAAGAACACAAGAGCTTTGTTTGAGTAGTTTCGACTTTGTCTATCTTAACAATGGGTGATGACAACTATAAAGGAGATAAGGATATAAGGATATGTAAAATGTCCCTGTTTGGGAAAAGAAGACAAAATTTTTAAGTAAAAGATAGAATTCAGCAAATGCTGGATTTGCTTCATTACATTAAGATCTTATTGTTATAGCTATAAAATATATCCTTAATTGCTCCAGGAAAAATAACTTCTTTGGGGAGGAATCTGAAACCCTCCAGCTTCCATCCCTCTTCTCATCTTTTTTTGTTTTTGGCTTTGCTGCAGGGCATGTGGGATCTTAATTCCCCAGCGATCAATCCGGTGTCCCCTGCAATGGAAACATGGAGTCTCAACCCCTGGACCTCCAGGGAAGTCCCCACTTTCTCTTCTCAATACCATAATGTTTGAAAAGCAGTTTTTAAAACCGTGAGGTTTCTGAGGAGTGCAGAACTGCCTGAAGTCAGTTCTGAAGTCCCATGAAGTCAGTCTCATGAAGTCAGACTTCACGAGAAATGGAACTGGGTCAGGACCTGGGTCATTCCTGATGCTTCCCAAGAAGCACATGTCCCCTTGGGCTTCCTTCTCACCTTGTCTGCTTGTATCTGTCTCCTCCCTCTTGCCTGGCTTCCTTTACATAAACCTGGACAATCTGCACTGTTGGTCCAAGTCTATGTGTCTCCAGAGCCTGCCATTATCAGGATTTAGAATCCCTTGGTACAAATTCTTAAGAATCTGACTAGCTTAATCCAATTTATAGTTTGATACTTTTCACAGAGCCTGCTGAAACCTTAACTTTTACATTGCTCACCAAATCAAAAGACTACACCCCCAGATTCACTTGAATCTAGTGTAGGGTTATGCAATAAGATACAAGCAAAACTATTGTGAGTCTTCTGGAAAGTTTGGGGGTGGATGTGATGATGGAATAACTGGAGCTCCAACTGACATCTTGGAGCCACACCCTTGAAACAGCAGAATGTGAGCAGGAAGAGCCTGGATCACTGATAAAGTTCCCACAGAGACCCAGGACTGCCTAAATCCAGGCTTCTACCAAGTGAGAGAGAAATGCATGCCCATCTTATTTAAGCAACTACTTGGTTGGAGAAGGAAATAGCAACCCACTCCAAAATTCTTGCCTGGAAAATTCTGTGGGTTGAGGAGCCTGGTGGGCTACAGTCCACAGGGTCACAAACAGTTGGACATGACTGAGAGACTTCACTTTCGCTTTGGGGGAGTTTCTGTTACTTGCAACTGAACCTAAAAGTAATCAAAAGTTTCCTCGGATCCATTAACTATAACCAGAGAGACAGGGTAACAGGGATTCTGCCCAGATAGTGAACTCTCAGGTTTGAGTAGACTTCCCAGAAAAGGGGATCTGAGTAGAGCAGGTAAACCATTTAGAATATTCATCACAATATTCCATTAGCTTAGTTCCATTGTCAGACCACTTGGCTTTGTATGGGAGAGAAATACTAGGATGCATGAGAAGTTCTAGGGTAGACTGATATCTTAGAATCAGGTATCAGATTGGTGTCTGTGTTGTGACACCATCAGAGTAAAAACTGTAATTCAAGGGAAATTTAGGCTCTGAGTGGTGGAGTTGTAGGTAACATGACTGCGAGGCAGGTCTACAGGTGCCCTGCCCAGGCAGAAGGCAATTGTTCTACTAATATTAAAGAAACACTGGTTACACTTTTTCAGAGCTCTGGCTAACTCATTCCCTTTAGCTACTTAGGGCGGTGATTTGTAGATGGCAAAGTCGCTTAGGATAATAAAGCCCCCAGGCCTGGTGGCAAACTGCAGAGATTTTTCAGGAAGAAAGAGACGACTTAAACATCTCCACTGGCTTTTTGTAAGTGAATGATACCCAGAGGAAATAGATTTCAAATAGGTTTCATCATTTACATTCTCAAGAAGAAAGATGACAGGAATCAAAAAAATAGTGTAAGTGTTGCTACATTCATTTCAACTATCTGTTTCAGAATCCTGAAACAGGTTTCCCAGAGCTACAACTCCCAGAGGACACAGGTCCCACCATCATCTTCTTCCTTTTCGCTAAAAGCTCTTAATGGATTGAGAAAAATGATGGTTCGACTATCAGTTGGTTTGAATGCATAAACAGGGATGTAGCTCAGTGGTAGAGCGCATGAGACCAGGTTCAATCCCTGGCATCTCCAGGCCAAGAGGGTGTGTTTATTTGTGGCTTCCCTGGTGGTTCAAGAAGGAAAATCCCATGGACAGAGGAGCCTGGTAGGCTACAGTCCACGGGGTCTCAAAGAGTCAGATACAACTGAGCGACTTCACTTTCACTTTCCCTGGTGGTTCAGATGGTAAACAATCTGCCTGCAATGCAGGAAACACGAGTTCAATCCCTGGGTCAGGAAGATCCCCTGGAGGAGAAAATGGCAACCCATTCCAGTATTCTTGCCTGGAGAATTCCAAGGACAGAAGAGCCTGGTGGGCCCCAGTCCCTGCAGTCCCAAAGAGTCAAACAAGACTGAGTGACTAACACTTAAACTTTAACATTCAATAGAAGGAACAATCTATATCATTTTTTTAAATAGCCTTTCTTCTGTATAACCATGTCCTACTGGACTATGGCCTTTCTGCTTAACTTCTTTTCTTGCAAAGTAAATAAAATCCTCAAAGTCTGTACATAAACTGTCTGCTGAAGAAGCATCGTATGTACATGCTAGTACCCTCAAAGCTGCTGTATCCCTCGGGGTCACAGGCACAGCAGGTCCTGGCTCAGCCACAAATGTCAGACACTTGAAGAAGGGGATTTGAGAGGGAAATCTGTTGTTCTCTATGTTCAGAAAAAGTTTTAAATGGACTGTAATAGAAAATGGGGGCCCATTCTTGGCCTTAGCATAGTGATCTAAGACTTCAACTTACAAAACAGGAAATCTTTGTGTAAACAAACAGTAAAAAAGGCCAGCCAAAAGAGAAAAACAATGACTATTTATCCAGAGCTTGCTATAGCAAGGGAGTCAGTCACCGTCTCTCCAAGGAAGGCAGAAGTGTGGGAAAGTCTTTTAGTCATGAAAGAGAAGACTTCAGGTATCCCCTGAATAGAGGCTCCGGGCGTGCAGAAGCTGTTGGCAGGCTATTAAGAAGTGGAGCATCCTCAGGTCCTGCCTGGTGACTCAGTGGTAAAGAATCTGCCTGCCAATGCAGGAGAAAATGGGTTTGATCTCTAATCCAGGAAGATCTGACATTCCACAGGGGAAATAACCCCAGGCACTACAACTACTGAGCCTGTGCTCTAGAGCCCTGAAACCGCAAGTACTGAGCCCAGGCTTTGCAACTGCTGACCTAGAGCCCATACTACACAAGAGAAGTCACCACAGTGAGAAGCGTGTGCGCCATAACTACAGAGTTATGGTGCTCCTGCTCACTGCAGCTAGAGAAAAGCCTGCGCAGCAATGAAAAAAGTAAAATCATTATAAAGAATGAAATAATGCCATTTATAGCAACATAGATGAATCTAGAGATTGTCATACTGAGTGAAGCAAGTCAGAGGAGAAATATCATATGACATCCCTTACCTGTGGGATCTAAAAAGAAATGATACAAATGAACTTACTCGCAAAACAGAGAGACTCACAAGCTTAAAGAAGAACTTATGGCTGCTAGGGGGAAGAATGCATGGGAGGGATAGTTAGGGAGTTTGGAATAGACGTGTACACACTGCCATATTTTAAATGGATAACCAACAAGGACCTACTGTATAGCACATGGAATGCTGCTCAATATTAAGTGGCAGCCTGGATGGGAGGGGAATTTGGGAGAGAATGAATATATGTGTATGTATAGCTGAATCCCTTCCCTGTTCACCTGGAACTGTAACAACATTGTTAATTGGCTATTCTCCAATACATAATAAAAAGGTTTTAAACATATGCCTTTCTCCAAAGAGGGGCATCCTGCATGATTGGATAGGGGTGTATTTGGCTTTCTCTGGTTGGTCCTAAGTTGAAAACAGGACAAATTTTAGGGAAACTGTCAGTTATTAACCAAGTACTGACCATTTGGGGCCAACTGTTCCAGAAATGATTGTTAAGCTTTCTGGATCGTTACAAGAGACAGCAATTTAGCATCTTACAAATCTGACCTGTAGCAGACTGGCTCCCTCGCTGGTGATTATAAAGAAGAAGGTGGCTTCCTGGGCCAGCTGCTGCAGGCCATGGATCAGAGTTCCTTTATATATAGTCTGGCCATTGTTCATTTGTATATTCAGTCTCTCATTCAGAGAGACTGTCTGTCTCTGAGCAGATGGCTGTCTCTGAGCAGCTGAGCTACAGCGAGCAAGACGGTTCCCAGAATTTCTAGAGAGCCACTTTGAGAAACAGATAATTCCTGCTACCTTGCCCAGGCGTGTCTAAGGACATACCTGCTTATGTGAGCACATCACTCTTAGCTCAGTGCCCCAAGGTGCAGAGGAAGAAGGGAGAGAAGAGTGGTTACAGTAGTGACAGAGCCCAATGAGGAGAGGAATGAGGCAGTGCTCATAACCTTCTGTCCCAGCTATTGGGTAGAACTCTGTGGGTTACGAATAAATACTGATGCCAGAGCTCCACCCAACCCCAATGATGCTAATTTATTAGAGAAGGGCTTGAATCATTAGTTTTTCAAAATTTCCCAGGTGACTATAACATGCAACCCAGCAACTGATCAAAATAAACAAACATTTAAGAGAAGAATCACATATTTAATAGTAAAAATGAAATCAGGGCATGTAGCCATGACCACTTTCTCCAGAAGCCTCTAATTTTTCAGTCTTATAATGTTAGGCTTTAGGAATATAAAATGAAGAGTTAAATTAGAGTAATTGCTTAGACTGTTGCAAATAGGCAATAATCATAGAGTATGAACCTACCTACAGGAAATGAAAATGCTGCAGGATCTAAACGGTGGGCATAAGGAACAACTTAAGAGTACACTTAAGACTTGTAAAAATGACCAAAATCTACCTGCTCCGAGCATTTTCATTTTTAAAAAATATTTCTATTTATTTATTTATTTGGCTGCATCGGGTCTTGGCTGTGGCATGGGAACTCCTAGTTGCAGCATGTAGGATCTAGTTCCCTGACCAGGGATTGAACCTGAGCCCCCTGCACTGGGAGCACGGAGTCTTAGTCACTGCACCACCAGGGAAGTCCCATCATTTTCATTTTTAACCACTAAAAAGTTGTTAAATGCCCTCTTCAAAATACCATTTTATCATATTATTTCTCACAGATCATGTGTAGTGAGTGCACGTGTGTATATGGATGGGTGTGTGTGTATGTGTGTATTTTCAGTCCATCTGAGCTTGTACATTTCTCAAATACTCTAAACAAAATTCAAAAAAATTTGAAGTTTGAGCATATAAACTCTAAAACCTCAGAAGAATCACCCACATACTCCACACACCTCCATATCCAATTTTTATTCTAACCATTTCTAAATTTTCAAACGTACCACTATATCTGAACTTGATACAACAACGCCCCCTGATGGAAATACATAGAAAAGAATCCACCCTTGATTTAACTTGGGAATTTCATTACTGCAAGGGTGATCAAGAGCACGGCGTGCATGCTCTGTCTCCATCTTTGTCTCTTCCAGCACAGGTTTTTTTTTTTTCCCACGCAAAATCACATACAAAAGTTCAATGAACAAAACAACAAGAATGGAGCTGTGCTGGGGGCTCTTTCCCATGCTGTTTGCCAACCCCATACTCCCCTCAAGATGTCTAAAATAGAACTTATTGTTACTAAACGTGAGAAATATACCCCCAAAATTAAAAATAGAATTACATATATTTTTTGATCTTCATATATACACTTTTCATACACCTTTTTGACAATAACTATTGCATAAACACCATACGCATTACATCTTATTACAACTATTTAGGCCCTATATTTAAATTAGATATAGTCAAACTTAGAGATTCTCCAATGTTAAAAAATAAATAAAACAAACTATTCTCACTAAAAAAAAATTTCATATATTTCTCCTAAGCTTCCTTATCTTAATGAATAGCATCTCCTTTATCATTCACTCAGCCAAAAACCCTCATGAGTATTCACAACACACATGAACGGATTAAAGACCAAGCCAAGAATCCAGATTAGATTTATTAATTCAGTAATTCCAAAATCATTGTGTCATGAGACATACTCCCACTCCTTCTCAGTACTTTTTAACAACTTGCAGAAAACTCTTCCGTTATATTTCATTCAGAGTGATTGTTCCATCTTAATTAGCAAATTAGCTCTTTGGCTGCACATGAAATTCAATCTTCAAAAATGCTTGGGCAAAGTCAACCACCCAGTAAGCCACCTCTCAATTATTTGTGGTAATGGAAAGTACACCCCTTAGGTGGCTGACCCCAGACAGCAATTGAGTTGATGCCACACCTGTAAGCAACACATCATCACTATCTTCTACCATCTGCCAGCTGAGGGGAAGTAGAGGTTGCCATTAACACTAGCAGGATTCATCCTTTGTCTTCCACTAAGTGGAATGAGCCTGAATTGTATATCGCCGTGTAATTTTTAAGGATTATAGTGTTCACTTGACTACAACCTATGAGCATCACGGCAGCTCTGCAACTGACAGTGAGTTAAGTGTTTTCCATACATTATCTCCTCCTGTGGATTTATAAGCCAAAAAAATATATCAAAATTCTTGCATCCGTGTGAATTAGCTTAGATCCTTGGACCTGAGATTTAAAAGAAATCTTTATAGAAAGTATTTTTTTAAAAAACAAAAATAGAGCTTAACGCCCTATGTCATAGCTACTACTAACTAGTACTAAGTTAGATCAGTAGTAGGTTTAAGTCTACTGATACCTATTGCATCAATTCTAATTTTGAAAACAAAATCGTGTCCAATTAAACTTTCATTCAACAGAAAAGTTACTTGAATCTCTTCTGGTACTTAAGTTACATTTTGATTAATAGATTCTGGGGCCATTTGCTATCATTTCGGGTCACCTACAGCTTTGACTTGGGAGCATGAGTCCTAAGGACTTGGACACACTCGTTCACCAGCCTGGTGGCCTCCAGAGCAGTGCCCCAGTGCATGGCGATGCCCCCACTTCCATGGCCATAGTGATGGACCACAGGCAGCCTCCGGCTGTCCTGAGCTAGTAGCTCTTTCTCCAGCCGTACGCCTGGCCTAGTGGGCCTCAAACCCACTTTCTCTCTTAGGTCATAGGCTCCACGGAGAGAGGGCTCGAGGGCACAGCATCGGGAAAGAATCTCTTTGCTAATTTCTGCATCTGGGGACAAATTCCAGTCTCCTTTTTGCCTAGTGCCACCCAGGGTTACATTGGATACGCCAGGGTAAATATATGTCAGCCCACTGCTATCTCGGATAAAGTGCTTGACCCAGGGAGCCTGCACTTTGAGTACTTGGCCCCTCACTGGGAAAATCTTTGAGTCTCCTGCAAGCTGCCTGCTTCCAAGGCCTGAACAGTTGACCACGATGTCGAAGGACGGGTGAAGCTCCCACAGGTCTTCTATTCGTCGGGTGAGTATCAGGCCCCCGTTTCCTTTTACCCTAAGGAGAACAAGAGACCATGAGGCGAGCCTTACCAGCGTCCTGCTCAACCCCTTACAGAAGTGACAGACAGGAATTCAGAAACAAAACTGAGGTGACCGTCCAATGAGCAAATACCTCCAGCGCTTCCAGGGCCCGAGCAGGTGGTACTCTATCTGAGTGTCTCACATCCTTGCAAACCAGAGGTTCCTAAAGTTGAACCTAAATAAAAACCTATTTCAGAAACGCAAAGCAAACTAGATGCTTGATCCTTTTTATATTTAATGGAGTTTCTATATCATTCTCATGCTCCTGTGTGCTCAATCATGTTCTACTCCGAGACCCCATGGACTGTAGCCCGCCAGGCTCCTCTATCCAAGGAATTTTCCAGGCAGGAATACATGAGCGGGTTGCCGTTTCCTACTCTAGGGGATCTTCCTGACCCAGGGATCCCACTTGTGTTTCTTGCTTTGGCAGGCAGGTTCTTACCACTGCACCACCTGGGAAGCCCTATATTATTCTAGATGCTAAATAAATATCAGGTTAACCTGATGTATTTTTTAAAATACCCAAGCGCTTTTGCTTTATGCCACTTATTTAGCTCTTAGATTTACCGCCTCCAACATTTTTGTCTCATATTGTTAACTCTTGCATGTTCCTTTGTGATACCCTTATCTCCCTAACAAGATGGTTAGGCTCACATGCACTGTCCCCCACTTACATCTCCCACAGGGATGCCAGCATGAGAGGAACCCAAAATATTTACAGTTGATGGACTAAGTAACAGTCGTGGTTGGTAATGATTTTTCAGACCAAGTCGTCAATAATGAAAAGAAATAGTTCATCTAGGTTCTATGATCTTTTTTAATAGTAGTAAAATACATGTAACACAAAATTCACCATTTTGACCATTTTGAAGTGTACAGTTTAAGGGTGTTAAGTTTAATACAGTCACATTGTTGCGCAACCACCACCATCATCCAACTCCAGAACTTTTTTCATCTTGTGAAACTGAAACTATGTACCTATGAAACAATAACAATCTTATTCATAGGTCACTTGTAGAATATAGAAGACTTAATAGGAGAGGAAGACTGTCAGCAGCTCTGTACAGCAGATGCAGACTGACTGCCTGTGTTCAAGATACTGCTTAGAGGCAAAGTGCCCTTCCTCAAGTTTGACAAAGGAGCTGGGAGACAGAAGTGTAAGTGCTTGGCAGAATGAAGGAAGTTCCACATGAGAGGTGATGTAAAATCAGAAACCAGGGGATTTAGGTCCCAGTTGCCTCGCATTAGCTTAGCTTTGAGGTCTTGCCCAACTCATCTCACTTCTCTGACCCTCAGTTTCCTTATCTGGGTTATAGGGGTGACACCTCCCTTGCCTGCTTCAGAGATGGTTGTGAAGTTCAGATGAAATAATGGGCATGACAGTGCTTCACAGGGGCTTTCCCTGGTGGCTCAGCTGGTAAAGAATCAGCTTTGCCTGCTGATGCAGGAAACACAAGAGACTCAGGTTCAACCCCTGGGTTGGGAAGATCCCCTAGAGAAGGAAAAGGCAACCAGCACTGGTATTCTTGCCTGGAGAATCCCATGGACAGAAGAGCCAGGTGGGCTACAGTGCATGGGGTCACAAAGAGTCAGACACAACTGAGCGACTGAGCACGCACATGCTTCACAAGATATAGGAGACCCATACCAATAAATCAAAAATTTCTCAAGAGGAGAGACAGTGTCTTACGCTTCTCACTACACCTATGACCCAGCTCAGCACCCAATACTTAGTGAACTTGACATGAATGTTGGGTAATACTGAAGACAGTATGAAATCCTAGTTTGGGTATATGATGACTAATTCTATGCTTTGGCTTGCCTGCACCATGGAGGTACCCAGATACTTAGCCAAACATTCTTTTGGGTGTTTCTATGACTATATTTTGGATACAATTAATATTTACATGTTAGACTGAGTAGAGTAGATTGCCCTCCTTCACGTGGGTTTCAACCAACCAGTTGAAGGCTTGAACAGAACAAAAAGGCTGACCTTCCTTCTGCTGAACTGCGTTCAGACTGGGATGTCAGCTTTTTCCTGTCTTCAGATTCAGGCTAAAACACTGGCTTTTCCTGGGTCCGGTGTTTGCCAGCCTTCAGATGGAACCATACATCGTTGGCTCTCCTAGGTCTCCAGCTTGCCAACTCACCCTGTAGATCTCAGGACTTTCAGCCTCCATAACTGTGTGAACCAATTCCTTATAGTAAATCTCTTTAAATATATATATGTATATATATATAGTCTATTGGTTCTGCTTCTTTGAAGAATCCTAACAGATTGAGAGTGGTACCACATTGGCATCCTTGCTTCAAGCCTGAAACAGGATATTTTACTAACAGCAATCAGAAAATTAACTATTTTCAGTCCATTTGTGTGAAGACGAGGAGAAAAAAACTAATGGAAAATCTCAGTTGGCAAATAATGCTATGCATATAGATTCATGGGGAAAATCCACTGTTTATTCTTAGAAATGCAATGTAGCTATTAATATATTTATAATATACATTATATATTATATTTATAATATATAATATAACATTATATATTTATAATA
>NW_011494945.1:5281047-5294550 GCF_000754665.1 Bison bison bison | reverse complement strand
TATTTATAATATAATATATTTAATATATTATAAATATATTTAATATATTTAAAATAACTTCTCACAGTTAGAATTTTTTAAATGCATTTTAGGTTTACAAAGCAATTAAATATATAGCATATAACTCTCTCTCCATATATACTCTAATTTTAACCTGAAAGTTTTAACCTCATCCGATGAACAATCCCTACTGCTCACTCATTGTGTTGCAATGCATATTCTAATAAAATAAACTGTGATAAGTGGGAAATAAATTCTATCTACCACTTCTCAGAAGATCCATCTCTACCTTGTCCATGCCACAAACTTGTCTGTTTTAATTGACCTAAGCCCTGTTCAGGCACAGAGCAGCTTCTGGTCCCTTTATGGAGGAGACCTGAGGTTTCTGTGGGCAGAGTGGTCCAGAGGGGAGCAGCTGGGCACCCTTAGTCAGTCCAGCAGGTGGGGTTTTCCTCCTGCAACTGTCTTAGGGCAGCGACTGGAGGCCCAGTGGAAGCCCCCAAGGCCATTGCCCCACATCTCTTCCCTACTAACCTTGTTGCCATCGTCAGAAAAAATAAACATCATTTTCCACTTTTCTGGCTGGTGCCCTTCCACCTCATCTTTGCATAACCAGGGAGAAAGCCTGGAGGGGGCGGGGGGCGGGGTGAAACCTGCTCACACTAGACCTGTGTCTGAGGCCAATGTTTGCCCATGGCTTGTCTGGTTAGGGGCCAGCAGCCAATGCTGGGCGAAGGAGGAATTCTCTGCTAAGCTGCTACTGCTGCTAAGTCGCTTCAGTCGTGTCCGACTCTGTGGGACCCCATAGACAGCAGCCCACCAGGCTCCCCCGTCCCTGGGATTCTCCAGGCAAGAACACTGGAGTGGGTTGCCATTTCCTTCTCCAATGCATGAAAGTGAAAAGTGAAAGTGAAGTCGCTCAGTCATGTCGGACTCTTCGCGACCCCATGGACCGCAGCCTAGGGCCCTGTAAAAGGAAGACTGCTCTAGTGGGCACAGGGTATGTTGGATGTGGGGAAGCAGGAGTCCACTGTGAGCAGGAAGGGACCTTTGCAAGTTGGACATTTGTAAGGCAGAGACTCCTGCCTGATGTACAATCCACATTTCTGTCCATCTGCCGAGGGAGTGGTGTAGGCTCTGCTGTCAGTCAGGCCAAGCAGGAGAACAGAAGCTGTAGGAGATGTGAGACTGGAAAGTAACTGAGAAGACTCCATAGAGGAGAGAGAAGGTGTAGTTAGCGCTGTGCTCAGTGCTGGGCCCCGGAATTAAGGCACGGCCCCCTGGAAAGGAGGCAATGCACCAGAATCACAGGGCCCCCAGCACTGAAATGGGGCACCCACTTTCTGAATGCCGCCCAAGACAGGACCATCCTGCTCCAGCTGGGATGATTTATTTAAGTAGGATGCCTGGAGAAGAGACAGGTTCAGTTGACGTGCCTCTATGATTCATTTCCTGGAAGGGCAAGTACAAAGCAGCAGAATATGACTCCACTGGCCAACGATATAAAACATGATCTGCATGACTGATTAACCTTCAGGGGGTTTTGTTCGTTTGTTTGTTCTGGGTATTACTGGGTATACTTTTTTTTTTGAGGAGATGATTTCTTCTGTTCTTTGAAAAACACTACAGATCTAATTTGCGGTTAAGAACAGTTTTTTTCTTTCCTAGAAATTAATATTGTTTCAGAAGGATAGAGCTTAGACTGAAGGCATTGTTGTGTGGCTTGCTGAGTGAAATGCCCATTTTTTGAGTCAGAATGCTTTAGGCTGAACACTCGCATTGTGTGGCAGGGGTGTAGGAGGCAATAGAACAGACCCTGGGCGTGAGGAACAAGCAGGGATTGTGTGGCTCCCCAGCTGGGTCATCCCCGTGGTGGAGAGTGGGTGGCAGCCTACAGAGTGAGCCCCAGGACCCCACGCCCTCACCATAACATGGCTCAGGCTCCGTCTTGGCCTGAGGTCCTTGATTCTAGAGGTTTGCCTTGGGCTTAGAGGAGTCCCAGCCCTACAAAGTCTTCCTCAGGTATGACCCTCCTCCTCCTCTACACTGGCCTTCTGGTCAGATGCCAGGGCCTGAGGGAAGGGGGGACAGCTAATCTTACAGAGAGGAGGCCCCTACATGCCCCCTCACTGGGGTGGGGGTGGCGGTATGCGGAAGCCTGAGGTATTACAGGCCTAGAGGGGTCAAAGCGGTGGGGGAGGGGACGGCTAGGACAAGGGTCTCCTCGTGGCTTTCCTGCAGCAGACGTGTGTACTGTCTGCTCGAGGCACTCATGTTCCCACCCACTGTTACTGGTCGAGGTGTGTATCAAACAAATAGACCTTAAAAGGCCTCCCCAAGACTCTCTGGGGCAAGAGCAGCCCCTTGGGCCTCTTCACCTTGACTCTGTCACCTAAAACCAGACAGGAAGAAGCGTGCTCCAAGGCACGAACCCCAGCTGGCTGGTCACCAGGCCCGATGGTGTTGCAGTCAGGAGGTGGCTCCCACTGGCACAAAGTACCACTTTTATTTTAAGTAAAGCAAAATGCTGACAGCAGGCTTCCAACTAATGAGAGGATATCAGGATTTTCCCCAGGCCTTCAGATCCCACAGTTAGTACTGAAAATAAAGCTATAATGGAAATAAGGGGTCAGTTTTCTAGAAGGTGATACTTTAGAAGTAGGCAGAACAAATTGTTCAGGTAATATACATTCTCATGTGAAACTAGTTGAGTGTGGCCCAAAATAAATATGCATATATTGACAGTAAAGCTCTGTAACTTCTGGCTTGCCTAATAATTTCCCCTTAATTTTATTAAGATAAGATAAATGATACCTTAACTAGGTATCAATAGCATTGGCACTTCCAAAGTTCTTTTTCTAGGTATTCTCATAAAGACAAAAGTGCAACACTATCTAACCTTGCCACTCAGAAAAGATGGTGATGCCCTGAAAACTGGAATGTTGGCTGATGGGTAACTCCATCACATGATGGCTCAAATATTCATTTATTAGCTGATATACAGTGGCTTAAATTTAACATATAAACAGGGATTTATGGGCCAGCAAACAAGGCACAAAAGTGTAGGTTTTATGAAACTGGAACTTAAAAAAAAAAAAAAGTCCCATATAAATTGCTAAGAGGTAAAAGTGAGATGAGCACTTACAAAACTACAAAAATATATCATGATGTTCCCAACGTGTGCCTAACAGACTTAGGTTCCCTCCTCTGTGTTCCCAATCCACCCTCATAAATTTGTATTTAACACTCAGCATACATGTTACTGTAATTGTTAATTAACATGTATATCAATACACGTACACACACATACACCATCACCCTCAGTAGAATTGACTAGCTTCTAGTACAGTGCTAGGAATACACAGAAGCTCAACAAAGAATTGTGGAATTAATTATTCCATTTAATTATCTTATATCCTACATCTGGGACTAAGTCATTGTTGCCACTGCTTACCTCAAGTCACTTTTCCAACTTTTATATAATAATTTGCATTATCCCTATGCATCTACCAAATATACAGATTCAGGCACTGAAAGGGCCAGTTTCACAACCCTCAACATGCTTACAATTTCCAGATGCAACAAGAGAGATTTATTAATGTGTCTTAAATAATGATACCCTTGATGTGTTTCCTAACCAACTGGAACAGGAAGTCCTGAAAACCAAGCCAAAATACAAGTTCTTGGAATTTGGGCTGAACTTGGTAAGGAAGACATTACCTAATTTGGATAAGCCCTCAGTTTTAAAGTCCTTGTTAATAACAAAATAAAATAATGGAGTTATTTTCTTTTTCATTAATGAGAAAAAAATTCAAAAATAATGTATAATAAGCCTAAGATTCTCTAAAGAATAGCTGGAAGCATATTCTCCAAATATCTCACTTTATAGCTGAGGAAACAGGTTCTGTTTCAGTGAGGGGATCTTAGTGGTGGGGAGAGAGGGACCAACCCCTGCATCAGGATGCACAGGGAAGCAGAAAATGGACGTGTTACCAACTTGGGTGTGACTCACTCCTTGTGACACAGTGTCTCACAGATTGTTTACTAAGCCCCAGCCGTTGATACACAACAAGGCACAGTGCACAGAAGCTCTGAGGCACAACAGAAAATTTAGTCTCTATGTTATGAGAAGGTATGAATGTATTTGTGGGTAGGACAGACAAAAGAAGCAGTAAAGTCTACTTCAACCAACCTTTTCTGCAACCATGGGAGGTAGGCAGGGCCTTCACACTTGAGTGTCGTAAAAGCATGACCAAACACATGTTGGGGGAATTTCTTCAGCTCATCCTTGGTCATCTTTCGAAATCCTAGCACCACGTCAGCCCAGTATGGCACTTCTTCAGTAGGAATACTCTGAAATATCTGCCAACTCAAACACATTAAGTGGAAAAATTTCCTGAAGTTTTATGAGATTTCTAGTAAAACCCATGTAACATTCTCTAAAGCATTTTAAAAACACACTTCTTATGCCCGTACAGAGAAAAAAAATCTATTTTTCTGTTCACTTAGATTCATATTATTCAGTAGCTAAATTTAAAATGTTTGGGGTAGGGGGAGGGCAGGCATTGGAATAAGACATTTAAAAAGCTGTGTGTCTTTTAAAGATTGAATTTAACTCTCTTTTTCTAAAAAGCTCTTGCCCAGCTTTTCTTATTTGGCAACCCACTCCAGTATTCTTGCCTGGAGAATCCCAGGGACAGAGGAGCCTGTTGGGCTGCTGTCTATGGGGTCGCACAGAGTCGGACACAACTGACGCGACTTAGCAGCAGCAGCAGCATCTGGGGGAAAGATTTTTCTGTTTTGCATAATGCTTTACATAAACTGTAAACAAATCATCAAAAGTTTAAATGTTGGCCTCAATTTCAAACAAAATATATAAGTTAGAATAAGCAATGAGCGGAGTGCAGGAGACAGGGGTGTGAATTATGAGTGAAACTGTAGATGATCACATAAAGTCATTGATAAGAAAGGCCAGGATTTGTTAGGTGAAGCCCTGTATCCTTTTTTTTTAATTGGAGGCTAATTACTTTATAATATTGTGGAGTTTTTTGCCATACATTGACATGAATCATCCACAGGTATACATGTGTCCCCCATCCCATCCCTCTGGGTTGTCCCAGTGTATTGGCTTTGAGTGCCCTGTTTTGTGCATTGAACTTGGACTGGCAATCTATTTCACATATGGTAATATACATGTTTCAATGCTATTCCTGCAAATCATCCCACCCTTGCCTTCTCCCACAGAGGCCAAAAGCCTGTTCTTTATATCTGTGTTTCTTTTACTGTCTCGTGCGTAGGGTCATCCTTACCATCTTTCTAAATTCCATATATATGCATTAATATACTGTATTGGTGTTTTTCTTTCTGACTTACTTCACTCTGTAAAGTAGACTCCAGTTTCATCCACCTCATTAGAACTGATTCAAATGCATTCTTTTTAATAGCTGAGTAATAGTCCATTGTGTATATGTACCACAACTTTATTATCCATTCATCTGCCGATGGACATCTAGGTTGCTTCCATGTCCTAGCTATTGTAAACAGTGCTGCAATGAACACTGGGGTACATGTGTCTCTTTTAGTTCTGGTTTTCTCTGTGTGAATGCCCAGCAGTGGGATTGCTGGGTCATACCCTGTATCCTTAAGTCATGGTTGGAGCTGATGAAGTGGAATGATATCAGCTGTTAATAAGAAGCCTATAATCATACTATCAATAGCTGCTAGGCATATCTTTGGATTTATAAGTATTGGGTTCATTACATCAATAGGAATAAATGTTGTAAAGCATGGCTGCTCTAAAATAGCAAGGAAAATCATTTGAGTGCTATACATGGTTTCTAATGGTGTGGTCATTAAGGTACTGGAATTTATATCTCTAAGTGATTCATTCAACACAGGTCCTGTGGAAGATGTAAAGATTGTTTGCTGCAGGTCTCAATACCAGGCTTTCTTTCTGTCTCATTCTGAACACTCTCCTGTACTAGATCACCCACTTCCCTTTTTTCATCTACAGGCCAAACATTCAGAAGGCTACATCTCCAGCCCTCTTCTCTCTCCTGAACTCAAACCAGATCCAGATCCATGTTGCCTACGCCCTGGCGGATAAGTCTACCTCTATGTCTCAGACATTTACCCCGTGCTCACAGCAGGTACTCAGTAATATTTTCTGTTAAACTCTAAAGTGTGTTAAGATCATTCTAAATTCCAAAATAATTTCAGATTTCCTCTCTTACCCAGACACCAAAATAACACCAGCATCTTCAGCTTCTGCAGAATTGACTATTGCAAACAGGTGATCAAAGGTCTCTTTGAACCACTGCTTCTGCTTCTGAATGGGTGTGTCTGTGATGGTGGAGAAAAGCAAAGCAGAACAAAAAGGGAACTGATGACAATGACTGTGCTTCAGAGAAGCTTCTTTCTACAAACTGGCAAAAACCAAAAAGGCAGGGAGAAACATTTAGATAAAGTACCACATTGTGGTGAACGATGACCGAAGTTTTGAATGTTGACATGCTCTATCAGATTCTGTTCATATAATGACTAATCAACAGAGGGGAAATCAACCAATGAGGGAAAAGTCTAATACACAGGCCACCTGCAAAGGGGTCTTTGGCACTCAGTGTATTCCAGAGGCCCTAGAAATGTCCATAACCAACCTGAGCCACGTTAGCTGATCTGGCTGAGGCAAGCAGCTGGCTACACCATTGAGATGATGAGAGAAATAACATAGGGCCTCTTTACTGGAAGCTGAAAGCACAGCAGGAGACAAGGGGAGATCTTTGGAGCCCAGGTCAACCAGGTCGAAGAACAGACAGCATATGAGTGGGAAACCCAGGTTGCTCACCCTCCTGATACAAGGAGAGGAAGCCTGCATTGTGAAACTAAGCTCCCTACAGCCCCATCCAAGGCTGCCATTACCTCCATCCCCCTCCATGGAATCACAGACCAGCTTGGAGCAGCATTCCTGGGGTCACCAGGGGTATGCAGGGACTACGCCAGGAACCTCCTCTCTGTCAGAGTCCTGTGGACCAGTGTCCCCTACCCCCCAGGCATCCTTGTCCAGGATTGGACCTGGACACAGCTTCTGGAAGGGTTCCAGGCCTGCCAGGGAGGAAATCAGGATCAGGGTTCAAGCCTCAAAATAATAGTGCCCAGTGTAGGCACAGGGAGCAAGCCTGACCCAGAAGCGTAGACAAATCTATGGATGGAGTATTTGGCCATCTGACCCTGAGGGAGGGTCATGAAAGAGAATCCAGGGGCAGGACAGGGACTGAGGAACAGTAATCCTGAGGGGCTGAAATGTAGGGGAGCCACAGAGCAGACAAGGGCAGCAGAGCAGAGGATCCTGGGTCAGCTTTGCTTGGAGAGAAGTCCCTAGAGCTCACTGAAAGTAGAGATGAAAAGCCCCTGGAGGCATCCTGTTTCCAAGTGAATGGGGGCATTTCCTTAGTAGGCTTTAAAGCAATTCACTTGTTCAGGAGCCAGGAAATGTTTCTTTACTAGTGGATCTCTGCTATTGTCTTTAAATAAGTGCCCATGTGAATGCATTCTCAAAACTGCAGACTGGATCAACTGGTTCAGAAGTAAGGAGGAAATTAAAAAATAAGCCACAAAGAACTGAATTAGACCTCATATGGATTACACCCCAACAATCGTGAGTCTCAGTGAACTCCGGGAGTTGGTGATGGACAGGGAGGCCTGGCGTGCTGCGATTCATGGGGTCACAAAGAGTCGGACACGACTGAGTGACTGATCTGATCTGAGGATATATTGAAATGTACCCTCCCTTCCCACTCCAAACTTGAAGACACAAAACAGTGACTGCTACTCACACACTGCAAAAGTCATCTCAAAAGAACAGACAATCCCAGTTCAATGATGAGTAAAACAAATCTGGTGACCTAATTCATGTTCAAGTGCTGGTAAAAGAAAACTGTAGCCAGACTATCAGTATTGACAGTAGAAAATGTCGACATACAGAATGGCTGCCATCAAAAAGTCTACAGGCAATAAATGCTGGAGAGGGTGTGGAGAAAAGGGAACCCTCTTACACTGTTGGTGGGAATGCAAACTAGTACAGCCACTATGGAGAACAGCATGGAGATTCCTTAAAACACTGGAAATAGAACTGCCATATGACCCAGGAATCCCACTGCTGGGCATACACACTGAGGAAACCAGAATTGAAAGAGACACGTGTACCCCAATGTTCATCACAGCACTGTTTACAATAGCTAGGACATGGAAGCAACCTAGATGTCCATTGGCAGACGAATGGATAAGAAAGTTGTGGTACATATACACAATGGAATATTACTCAGCTATTAAAAAGAATACATTTGAGTCAGTTCTAATGAGGTGAATGAAATTGAAGCCTATTATACAGAGTGAAGTAAGTCAGAAAGAAAATCACCAATATAGTATATTAACGCATATGTATGGAATTTAGAAAGATGGTAATGATGACCCTATATGCAAGACAGCAAAAGAGACACAGATGTAAAGAATAGACTTTTGGACTCTGTGGGAGAAGGTGAGGGTGGGATGATTTGAGAGAACAGCACTGAAACATATATATTACCATATATACAACAGATGACCAGTGCAAGTTTGATGCATGAAGCAGGGCACTCAAAGCTGGTGCTCTGGGACAACCCAGAGGGATGGGGTGGGGAGGGAGGAGGGAATCAGGGTTCAGAATGGGGGGACACATGCCCCCATGACTGATTCATGTCAATGTATGGCAAAAACCACCACAATACTGTAAAGTAACTAGCCTCCAATTAAATAAATTAATTTTAAAAAAGGAAATGTCAACATAACACTGTGTCCCAGCACTGTTCTAAATGCTTTACAAGTATTAACCCATTTAATCTTTATAAAAACCCTATGGAACAGGATGGTCCCCATATAGTATTGACATCACTGGGGCTGGTCCAAAAGAAGCTCAGGGAGAAAACCAAAGTCTATCAGCAGCACTAGAGAGAAAGACCCTGATCCAGGGGCCCTGACCACCCCGTCAAAGGGTAAGCTGGGCCTCCATGGACTGAATGATCTCCCAGGTAAGCCTCCTTCTTTGAAGATGATTCCATGATTATTGGGCAGCCTTCTCACCACTCATCTGGTCCTGACACAGCAAGGAAATGCCTGGAAAATGGACACCAGGACTCTGGTCACAAGAAAGGTGTCCAGAGTGAACTAGCATTCTGTACACACACCAGGCTCCTGTGCTTGTTTCCTGCGAGGCAGCTCCTAGGAGGTACATCAGCACCTGCTGCTGACAAAGCCAAGTTCCTAGATGGCAGTGCTGAGGTCACAGCCCTTCCTACCCTGGCAGAAGATGGGTTTATTCTCTGTTAGGTGAAACAGGGGGGGCTTGGGGGTAGGAACCCTAAGCACAAAAGTCAGGATACCATAGTAAAAACAAGAGTGTTAAGGGAACACATGCAAACTGGATGCTAAGACCCCAGACTGCTTCTCCTCCTCCTTCTAGAATGCTGCCAGCCAGGCCTTCACCCACCCCAGCCAGGAGACAGAAAGCCTCTTCTCTGGGGAACATGACCTACACAAGAAGAAAGACTAAATACAGTGACATCAGAGGTTCCTCAACCAAACAGCTCCCCCATCCCAGTGCAATGAGCCTCAAGATAACAAGTGCCATACAAGGCTCAGAAACTCCTGTCAGGACCCTGCTCCTAAATGTCAACAGACAGGTAAAGATGACCATGAAGCCAAGGAAAACCTGTAACATGAAAAATGAGCACATCAAATAAAAAACACAACTTGGAGACAACAGAAACTGTGCAGGGAGAAGAAACTTTTTTAAAACCATGACTAGTGTCTTCAGAAAGATAAGATGGCAACCATACAACATAAATAGTATGTTAGAACACAGGGAAATTTAGAGACTAAAAAAGAGCTTTGGAATATTAAAACGCTATATGAGAAATAATAAATCCAACAGCAAGGGAAAAGAAAAAACTGAGAAAATTCTTCTAGAAAGTAAATAAAAAGAGGAATAGAAATAGGAAGAGAAAAAAGCTAAGAGTATGGAGGATCCAACCAGGAGGCCCAGCATAACAGCAATTCCAGAAAGAGAGGCAGAGATAGCAGGAGGGAGGAGTCAGCAGTTGGGTAACTCAGAGACTGTACCTTGGACTGGAGACATAAGTTTCTGGATTAAATGGACATGGCAATTCATAGTCCAGATTGCTGGGGCAGTTGGGGGTGGGGGGTGATAATAAGTTATAACCGTTTGACTACTTAGACTATGTGCTCGTATAACCTTGATGCAAAAACAAAAACAAAAATTAAAGGGGAGAAAAGAGAGTGGAAATGAGGAAATGGAGACAGTGGGTATAAACTTCATTAGTTGCAAAGTGGTTTTGTTTCCTATTAAATTCTGTTTCCTCCTCCTCCCATTTCTTATGAAGAATACAAAATGGAAAAGATGCATGGACATGTTTTTAAAAATTAATGCATTTTTAGTCCTGAATACATATTGACCAATTTTTTTTATACTGGCTTAGAAGTGAGGATGTTAGTCCCATTACAAGTATTTTCTGACTTGATGGTTATTACTGTTATCAGTGGAAAGATTTAGAGTTACCAACTGTGGCAGCCATTAGTGCTGTTCACCAAATGCTTCTGTCTGTCTGCCTTCTAGGAGCCTTATAGAATTGTACTTCCTGGCTTCCTTCTGAAGAGTGGGAGCATGTGACTAGCACTGGCCAATGAGCTGTCATCATAAGTGATGAATGTTGCTTCCTGATCAGAGCCTTTAATTGCTAAGGCAGGAGCCCCAGAGCTCTCACCCACCCAGCTACAGGCTTGATCACCTTCAAGACTGTGGCTGCTTCATCAGCTTAGGCCCCTGGGTGCTGAACAGAACCCTTGCTGATATTCAATCCACATATAGTATGAGAGAAAAATAAACCTTTGCTTTTTAAGCTGCTAAGATTTGGAGGTTCTTTCTATCCTGCAACATAACTGAATCTTTCCTAACAGATGAACCAACAAGATGTCAAAGGCACACGTTACACTTACACAAATGTCCAGCTGTCTTTGTAAACGGCAGTCAACCAACATCAACACCATTCTATCTCACATCTATCATATCTGACAGATAAGCAAAAATCCCTCTCTCACCTGGATAAGTAGGAGGAATAAGCATTCCAGCTGCCACATCACTCGTGGTCTCAGGGGTGAATTTGTCTGAAGTGACTGTAATGGAGCATCCTGGGACCATTTTGGAAATGCACACAGCAGTAGAAAGCCCCATCACGCCAGCCCCCACAACTGCAATCCGTATTGTATCCATGGGCCTGTGAGGAGGCAAAGTATGAGCTGCAAAACCTTGTTTTAAGAATTAGTCCAACCTTGGGAATTCCCTGATTGTCCAGTGGTTAGGACTTCATATTTTCCTTGCTGAGGACGTGGGTTCAATTCATGGTTGTGGAACTAAGATGCTGCAAGCCATGCAGCATGGCCAAAAAAGAAAAAAAAAAAAAAAAAAGAATTATTCCATCCAGAACAAAGTTTGGCCCTGAGAGTTCTTTCCCTAGGTCCACAGCCTCTTCAAATCTGACCTTTCCTGCCAGCATTTCTCATGGGATAAAGAAAGCTCCTGTGAGCTCTCTTCCCATTAAAAGTGAGGGCAAGCAGGTCTCCATGGAGTTTAGACATTAGCCCCAAACCAGCCTGGAGTTGTCTTGAGAACACAGGACAGGCAAGTACGTCTGCATTTGGGAGGAGATTTCTGCTGATTCCTAAAGCACCTTCCCTGTGGGCACGGCCAAGGGAAGGTTGGTGAAGTCAGCGAGGTGGACGAGAGCAGCAGGACTGCTGCGTCTGCTCCCAGAGACCTCCTGAGGAGCAGCCACTGAGAGGGCGTGGCTCACAGGCAATTTAGAACTCAGCTCTTACTGTTTACAAACTGCTTTTTAATTGTAACGATGTGACACCAGGTCTGAACCACCGAACCCAACATCTCCTCTCCTGCTCTTCACTCTTAAGTGGAAACCAACCCCCCTCACCCACACCCCAACCCTCCACTCTCCCCAACATTCCAGTCCTCAAATCTCACCCTCTAAGAGCAGGCTTTCCAGATAAGGAGCCTGGATTCCTTCACAGATTTGAGTTCTGATTCTATAACCTGGGGCACGACCATGGGCTCCTTGCCTCAACTCCTTCATCTCTAAGCCAGGCCACGAGAGTTTTTTATTAGTTCTTACAGGTGGTAAATAAGGGATGCACTGAGGTTGTCTCATAAAGGAGACTTCTTCTGAGAGTCCCTATGGAAATACAGGAGACAGATGTCCAGGGCCTGGGCTGGGCATCCTGATACTCTCTTCCCAGGGTAGAAACCAGAGGACTGATGAGGGCTCAAAGCCCTCCCAACCCCTCACCTCTTAGCAGCAGGAGTCCACTGAGCCCTGTCCACTGTCAGCACCCAAGTCCTCCTATGCTTCCCTGCTTATCTTTCCACTTGTGGTTCTTGCTAACTTCCCCTAATAGGTCTCAGGTGGAACTCCAGAGAGAAAAAAATGCAATTAGTCCAGTTGGTCGTCATCATCCCTATTAAACAAAGCTCTAGCCCCAGCCCAGTTTATCAGGCTGAGAGAGGCTCTAAATCTTCCTTGGCATGATTTCCCGTCATTATCCAATCAGCAATAGCCAGGGCATCAGGTCACATGGTACAAATCATGGCCACCTGCACATAAAATTCACCTTTTCTCAGGAGGGGGCTGGGTGGCTCCTTCACTGTGAGCAGCGCAAAGGCAGTCAGTGCTCTCTTCTCTCTCTGAAGGTCTCTGGCACTGAGAGATATCAGAGTCTTCCAATGTGGTTTAGTGCATGTTATTTTGGTTTCTCAGGCAATATGCGGTTTCCTCAGCCATATGTTTATCTGATTGCTCCCCAGTGGGCTGGCTAGCTGAGAAAGAACAGGATTGCCAGGGCAGAGGGAAGAGACGGGTCCCGGGCAAGCAGCAGACCCACATGTGAGGGGCAAGCTTTTGGAGCGTAGCCCCGTGCATGTCCCCCAGAGGCAGAAGGCAGACACCTGTTCCCTTACCAGCTTTCTTATTTCACAATGGCCTCCCCTTCCCAGAAACTTTCTTAAAATAGCTCAAATAAATTGAGAGGGAAAGTAACCCGTGGCTGAGAATATCCAGCTACCAGGAAAGAAAAAATGACCCAGCAAGGTAGGTACTTTCTGGCCCAGTGACCTGTGAATCACTGTCACCTGACCCCACGGAGACACACCCCAAACTCATGGAGTAGGTCCAGAACCACCCCTGAGCCGAAAGCAGGGAGGATTCAAGTACCTGTCTCTGAAAAAGCAGCCTTGGAACCCACAGAAGGCTCTGGCACCAGCGCTTGTTTTCCCAGCTAGTGGCTGGTCTAGCGCCCTGAGGGCCAGGAAAAGCAAAACTGCTTCCCATTGGGGAGTTTGTTAAGGACATTCCCTCTATGCTTAACCTCCATTGGCCCATTCGCCTG
>NW_011494945.1:5269484-5280947 GCF_000754665.1 Bison bison bison | reverse complement strand
TCTGTCACTTATTCTCCAGAGAAATGAGCAATTGACCTCCTCTCGCCCGTGGAACTGCAGCTCTGCCTGTCCCCTGGCTGGTCCACGCTTAGCAGCCCTTCTCTTTCTAGTTTACAAACCCTCTGCCTTGCCACACATCTGGTATTTCTCCAGCTGATTTGTAAGCGTGGCAAATAAGGGGTGAACCTGTCCAGATTCCAGCAAGTCCCGACTAGAAGCAGACACTGTTTTCCCCATTTGCTGCCCAGTGTTGGCTGCCCTCTCCCGCTGGTGCCTGGCTCTGCTGGGTCAGCTGGTGCAGGGGGGAGTGAGGGGAGGGTGGAGCGTGAGGGCAGAATAATGTTTGTTGATCATCAAGTTGATGACCTGATTGCAGCTGGAAAAATGATTCAGAAGGTAATCTAGGATAAGAATCAAATGATTGTTTTTGCCCATGTATTCAAATATTTGCTGAGTGTCCATGTGCAGTAGACACTTTACAGTCAACAGGTTTGTTTACAGGGAAGCAGTTTGAAGTGTTGAAATAGTGATAATAATGTTGTAACTAATATGTATTTAGCATTAACCCTTTGCCAGACACATGCATGACACCATATAACACAATCAGCCTATGAGGTATTATTAATAGTACTCCCATTCTATAGATGAGCAAATAGAGGCTCCAAAAGACTAAGGACAGGCCCAAAGTCTCTTTAGTGGCAAAATTTCATATGAGTGTTAGATTCCAAGGCTCAAATTCTTAACAAAAGCACGTACTTTGGTATCAGGAGACCTGTCTGTTTTACCTTGAACAAGCCACCTTCTGAGTTTCATTTTCCCCATCTGAAAATAGAAATGAAATAAATTTTTTGAGCACCTGCTCAAAATTCCTTCTACAAATAACCAATGCTGGAGAGGGTGTGGGAAAAGGGAACCCTCCTACACTATTGACGGGAATGTAAATTGGTGCAGCCACCAGGGAGAACAGTATGGAAGTGTCTCTAAACACTAAGAGTAGAGTAGCCTTATGATCCAGCAATCCCACTCCTGGGCATATATCCAGACAAACTACAATTTAAAGAGATACATTTACCCCTGTATTCATAGCAGCACTATTTTCAATACCCAAGACATGGAAGCAACCCAAATGTCCGGTGACAGAGGAGTGAATAAAGAAGATGCGGTACATATATACAATAGAATACCACTCCGCCAAAAGAATGAAATAACACCATTTGCGGCAACATGGATTGACCTAGAGATTATCATACTAAACAAAGTGAGTTAGAAAAAGACAAACATCATACAAAATAACTTGTGTGGAATCTAAAGCATGACACAAATGAACTTATCTACAGAACAGAAATAGACTCACAGACATGCGGATGCCAAGGGGCTGAGGTCCAGGGGGTGATGTGATCTCCCTGAGACTGTAGGTGAGGTCAGCTTCACACTCCTGCCCAACAGTTTTTCAGCCCAAATTTACTTTGGGCTCTGGAGGTCGCCGGAGCTTCATCTGTGCAGCGTGTTGGGGGCCTCCCTGCCCACCAGTTCCTCCTGCACTGCTTGAGACATGTTAGCCTTGCTGGTGTGTTAGTTTGCCAGGAAATCAAGGCCTTTAAGCCAAGAGAACTTCAATTCTTTGGAGGCTATTGAGGAAGTGAGGCTCATGGGACCAGGGATTCAGCCTTGTATGGCTGCAGATTAGGGCAGGAAAGCATGGAAGGGGTGAGTTTAGGGAGATTCAAGCCTCTGATACATTGGCTTAGCTCTGACTTGGACACAGAAGGAAAGCAGAGTCTGTGATTGAACTCTTTCTTCCTTATAAATAAGATTTTTAAGGCTTAACTGTACATCCAAGAAAATCTCTGGCATTTGGTGCCTAATGGGGTAGGTGGGCCCAGGGAGAGGCAGGGAATGAATGAAGAGGATGGAGTTACTTTAGGGAACTAGAAATTGTCATCATATACTGGTGCAGTGTGGACTTCAGAGATAAAATGAGCAGTCGTTACTGACTTCTGGAAAATTCAGATAAGACATGAACACCTACAACTCCCAGACACTCAGTTGGAGGAGTAACCATCGTTAGCCATAGTTACCGTGGCTTCTAAGTCAGCATTCACAATCTTAAATAAGAAAAGTTCCTCTTAACCACCCGCAAGAATCTAAGTAACCCTCTTTGCATATTGCCATTTTATAGAATGAACTCTTTGTATTGAGTATGTGGTAAGTTTATACTTGATAAGACCGATCAAAAGGGGACAAGTCAGTCCCTCAGAACCTACCATTCAATTAAATACATTCAGAGTATATTTTTAATATGAACTTACACCTAACAACATAGCTTTTAACAAAGATTGGAGGGGTGGAGGGAGGAGGACAGATTCAGCTTTTAGGGGGTCTGAAGTTCTACAGTTTTAAAAGCTCTCTTTTATGTCTATACACAAAATCATTAAAGAAAAAAATGTCTGTGACCACTTTGATGCCATCTGATAGAGATGACCTATTACAGAAGGAAAAGAGTGGAAAGAGATAGCAGTCTTCACTGATTGCAGTTACTATATATTACTTTTGCAAAATTTATAAAATTTACCAAGATTTATGACCAAATGATTGCTAAGGTCTTTCTCAAAAGCGTGTGCAAGTGAGGGAATTAAGTCTGAAATTTGTGCTTTACTGGCCTCACAGCAAATTTTCCCTGCAGGCATCCCAGCTTAGTGGGTAAAGAACCTGTCTGCAATGCAGGAGATGCAGGTTCAATCCCTCAGTCGGGAAAATCTCCTGGAGAAGGAAATGTCAACCCACTCCAGTATTCTTGCCTGGAAAATCCCATGGACAGAGGAACCTGGTGGGCTACAGTCCACAGGGTCACAAAGAGTTGGACACAACTGAAGTGACTGAGCACACAAGTCTTCACTGCAGCTTTTACGGGCCGAAACTACCACCAGAACCATCTAAACTGCGAGTCCTCAAGGGAGAAACGTATATTGTAGGACACAATTGATTCAGAACAGGGACAGCATGACAGGCTCCAAATGCTGACTGGCCAAGACCAAGGCTGGACAGGACGCCCGCCACACTCCTTGACAGCATGGTGGAATCATACAAAGCGCATGGAGAAACGGCACAGTACCGTATCTGGGCTGTGCAATGTGGCATTAAATGATGTAGATATATAGTATCTCTGGTGCCCTTATTACCAGTTCAGCATAACTGTGGTCCATGCATCGACTTGACCTCAACAGGCAATGACATGTAAGGGGCAGTGGAGATATGTGGATAAAGAAGTGACGTTTTAATATGATCCTGAATTTTCTAATGAAAATACCGAAGCAGAGAGAAATTGATTTGCCCAAGTGAGAAGGCTGATGGCCAGGTTTACTTTGTTTTGTGTTTTATCCACATGCCTCCATTGGTAATGAGGTCACCTGCCTGAAGTTTACCTACTAGTATGTGGGCTCTTCTCTGAGCTTTCCAAGTCTGTGGTAAAGTGCTCCTTGAAATGTTTACAACCAGAGATAGATGTGATGTGCTACATACACAGCCAGGTTCCAACGATTATAAACATCTACAGTAGGAAATGGCAACCTGCTCCAGTATTCTTGCCTGGAAAATCCCACGCACAGAGGAGCCTGGTGGGCTACAGTTCATGAGGTCACAAAGAGTCGGACACAACTGAGCACACATTATTACAGACATACATTATTCTTTTTCAAGTATAAAATCAGAAAGCTGTACATATTAAGAAATGCTAGAGGAACAAAGTGTGTTTGGCTTTCTCTATGACTAATATGTGTGAATTGTTATGCTGTGTGTTTTCTTTTCCTTTGGAGTTAGTAACACTTTTTATGAAGGTTGAGACAGTAACATACAAAAATCAAGCACTTTCCTTTATGTTATGCAATAAGCAGTAGAAAGTAATTAGAAAATAGGAAAACAGAAAACTCTAAGATATTTCACGTAAGGAGAAATTGAATATAGGGCATTAGTTACAAAAGTATAGGAAGGATTGGTGGAATAAATGGAGGAGAAATTACCCAGAGATCAGTCACTGCCATCACTGGGCTGGGAGCCCCAAGCCTATATTCCCTGCATCCACTGCCAGTGCAAAATGTGATGGGTTTTTTTTGGACTGGACATTGGTGGCTCAAAGGTAAAGAATCTGCCTGCAATGCAGGAGGCGCAGGAGCTACAGGTTCGATCCCTAGGTCTGGAAGATCCCATGGAGGAGGGCATGGCTACCCACTCCAGAATTCTTGCCTGGAGAATCTCATGGACAGAGGAGCCTGGTGGGGCTACATTCCATAGGGACGCAGAGTCGGACATGACTGAAGTGACTTTGTGTGCATACACCAAACACACACATGAGTATTATGGACGAAATGTAGAATTCAACGAGGTAATGAGAGTGGGGATTAGTACCCTTATAAGGTGGGGCAACAAAACACCTGCTCTATCTCCCCCACCACCCTCCGCCACTCTTCTCTGCAAGAGCGAAAGAGGTCATAGGAGCACGCAGCCAGACGGTGGCTGCCTGCAAGCCAAGAGAAGAAGCCTCAGAACGAAATTTACCTTGGCAACACCTTAATCTTGGAGTTCCAACCTCTAAAACTGTGAGAAATAAATTTCCATTGTTTAAATCACCTTGTCTGTGGTACTTTACCTAGAAAACTAACCCAGAACAAAAAAAGAAAGTCAATAAAATATCAAATATTAGCTAAAATGAAAACTAAATGACAGTAGAACAGGCTGAGTTTGAAGGAATAAAAGAAAGGGAGACAAAATAAGACGACAGAAAGGATTATAAAATGTCTTCCTCCTTTCTTCTCATATCCTCCTATCTGTTTTTTCTTTTCTTTTACAAAAGGAAAAAAAGTTTTTTATTCTTATTTTACAAGCAGAAAGGCCAAGTGAATAATTGAGTGATTATCCAGGGAACTGAATTAATATAAAAAGTCTAAATAACTCAAGTCAAATCCCTTTTTTTAAACTACAGTATCTCTCAGTTCAGTTCAGTTCCGTCGCTCAGTGGTGTCCAACTCTTTGTGACCCCATGAAGCGCAGCACGCCAGGCCTCCCTGTCCATCACCAATTCCCAGAGTCCACCCAAACCCATGTCCATTGAGTTGGTGATGCCATCCAACCATCTCATCCTCTGTCGTCCCCTTCTTCTCCTGCCCTCAATCTTTCCAAGCATCAGGGTTTTTTCCAATGAGTCAGCTCTTCTCATCAGGTGGCCAAAGTACTGGAGTTGCAACTTCAACATCAGTCCTTCCAATGAACACCCAGGACTGATCTCCTTTAGGATGGACTGGTTGGATCTCCTTGCAGTCCAAGGGACTCAAGAGTCTTCTCCAACACCACAGTTCAAAAGCATCATTTCTTTGGCACTCAGCTTTCTTTATAGTCCAACTCTCATATCCATACGTGACCACTGGAAAAACCATAGCTGCCGGGAGCCACCACGGGAGATCCCACCCATGACAAGGTCATGTGGAAGAGATCTGACGAGCAAGGCAGATCAGAACTCGAGGGACCCCCTGGATCTGCTCGAGCATCTACCCCAAAACCAGAATCTGTCTGTCTTACTATTTTGTGCCTTTCACCAACTCTTCTGACATTAACAGGGGGCTATCCCCGACCGCCTTTCTCTGGAAAAAGTCAACTTAGGGCTTTAGTTAATAGGTCTCCTGGGCATGATAGGAGTGTTTCAATTCAAACCCCTCTGATGGCTTTTAGCTTGCCTGACAGGTTTATCCAGATTCTTGCAGCTACGCATGTGATTGTTCACAGCCTCCCAACCATGAGAGACACGGGAAGCCTAAAACATTCTAAAAATATAGAGCCTTTCGAAGAGTTAAAAACTATTAGAGTAGTGCTGGTGTAGGATTTCATTGTTGAGCCAATGCTTGCTGCCAAGTTCCCATATCTCTTATCCATTGTGCACCTGGGAGTGTATTGGTTAACATAGTTGGAATGTAAGAAAAACAAGTAGCAACCTTGGAATTAACCACATCAGACCTTTGAGCTAACTGGTTCTTTGTTGTAACTCACTGCACCTTTGCTCCCTGAGAATGTAACTCTGTTTAGCACTTTCTGAGGCTGACATAGATTAGAAATATAAAGAAAAAACACTTCAAGGGAAAATAAGTTTTCTTATTGAGCAGCTTTTATCAAAAAAGAGTCATAAAATGTCCACAGGCCTCCAAGGCCAGAAGATAATGTACACAACATTGTTTATGGGAAAGGTATGCAGAAAAAATCCTGGTTTCGATAAAGACAAAACAGATGTAATGTTTGGGCTGACTCTGTATGACTTTGCATCTTTCGTTTGCCTCTATGTACAAGTCAAGGTATAAAAGTTCCTTTTGAAAATAAAGTTATGGGCCTCGTTCACCGAAGCTTGGTCTCCCCATGTCATTCTTTCTCTCTCTCTCTCTTTCTCTCTTATTCCCGACGCCGTCATCCTGAGGGTAACCCTGGATCCTTCTGGGGCTGGACCCCGGCACATAGCCTTGACTAGACGGACCTTTGTTGGCAAAGTAATGTCTCTGCTTTTTAATATGCTATCTAGGTTGGTCATAACTTTCCTTCCAAGGAGTAAGCGTCCTTTAATTTCATGGCTGCAATCACATCTGCAGTGATTTTGGAGCCCCAAAAAATAGTCTGACACTGTTTCCACTGTTTCCCCATCTATTGCCATGAAGTGATGGGAACGGATGCCATGATCTTAGTTTTCTGAATGTTGAGCTTTAAGCCAACTTTTTCACTCTCCTCTTTCACTTTCATCAAGAGGCCTTTAGTTCCTCTTCACTTTCTGCCATAAGGGTGGTGTCATCTGCATATCTGAGATTATTGATATTTCTCCCGGCAATCTTGATTCCATCTTGTGCTTCCTCCAGCCCAGCGTTTCTCATGATGTATTCTGCATATAAGTTAAATAAGTAGGGTGACAATATACAGCCTTGACGTACTCCTTTACAATTGTCATAATCTTTCTTTCACTTGCCTCTACAGATAACACTAATGCTTCCTTAATTTTAATATACTGGACATAAGATGTATCCAACAGCTAAATTTCAAGAGCAAAGAAAACAAAAATTACGAATTTCTGATGAAACCCAAGTAAAGAAAATACCCCAAACCTATGTGCAACTTATATGGAATGCATACTCCTATAATAGATAATACCATATGCCATATTTCTGCAGTTGAAATGTTTAGGATCTTACACTGTTTTTGCAAAATATAAGTGAAGCTAAGGAAACAAAATTTATTAGTTTAAAAGAAAGTAAAACCTTTCTATAAATTATTTTTAAAAGGTAACAATACTTAAAAATTATTTTATATTGGGAACACATCCAGATGTCAATTTCCTAGATGATCTAGAAAGTTAAAAAAATTTGCAATACTTTTGTAACACCAAAATGCCACAGCTTCTATGCACAAGGAATGAGACCTATGGGGAGAAATTGGTAAATTTAGGAAAAATAGGAAATTCAGACAAGGAAACTCACTCCTGGCCCCTACCAAGTGTGAGTCCCTTAAGTAGACCAAACATAAGTACATTTGTCTGTACATTCAAGCCTTCAGGGTGCTGGAAAGCAAGATAACTATAGTTTTTATAGTTAGACAAGTGCTTTTTGATGGAGCATTTTTAATAAGACTTGAATTTAGAGCTATGATTCTCCTAAGAGAGGAAGGAATATCATAAATAGAATCAGCAAGTGGTTTTGTCAAAAGACACACACTCTCACATGCCCCCTCCTCCCAGTCAACAGTCCAGGTGTTGGGGGGAGGGGGTCCCAATACTGAAGGGAGCCGTGTAGCAGTCCCTCAGTCCTGCAAGAATTAATGACACAGAAGAACAAACATGGAAAAGTATTTTGTGGCAGTAAGAAAGCAGTATAAAAAAAACCAGAATTCTCATCTTGTGTTTTATTTCTTCTACTTTTACAAAACAACTGTTTCAAAACTTTCTTACAAAAACTTTAAAAAGACACATATACATGACATGTAGGAGATGAGAATAATGTTCCTCTAATACAAAAGCATTAAACAATATTTTGGGTGCTGGATAGCACTTCTGGCCCGTTTATTTATTAAGACTAGAATCCTCAGAGTTCTCCACTGTGACATTTTCTAACACAGTATTACTGGTTGTGGAAAGTAATTTGCCTGAACTGCTCTCCTTTTCAGTCTCTTCCCAAGTAGTTTTCAGAGGCCTCCTGAGGGTTTCCGGAAGCAAGAATGTTAGAACTCCACTCACTAAAGCCAAAGTCCCAACAAGCAACTAGAAGGAAGCAAAAAAAAACAAAAGTGACACATTCAGAAAGAAATGTGCTCTTCAGAGAATAATCATTTCTGAACTTTGTTCAGAGGGCAATAGAATTGAAATTGACATAACAGCTGGCATTTTTGTTTCTCAGTAAGACCTTTTTGAATTCCGGTAGTTGGTGATGGACAGGAAGGCCTGGCGTGCTACAATTCATGGGGTCACAAAGAGTCAGACACGACTGAGCGACTGAACTGAACTGATGACCTTTTTGGTTACTTTTAATTAGTTGACTAAGCTTAATCTGATCATTCATCAACCACCATGGAGCACCTACTCAATAAATCCCAGTTACTGCCTGCATTATTACTCTTGTAGGCACAGTCCTAGGAGCTACACTGAAGAAAAAAAACTCCCTGCCCTGTCTTGCCAGGCTCCAGAGCCTCATGGGAGAACCCAGCATCTTGGATTTGGACTTGATGGTCAGGGATTGTCTTAGTCAACCCTGCTCCTGCCCGCAATAATGGACATGCTATCAGCATTCAGTAAATGGTGGGGACTGAATAAATGCATGCATGCACCAATGAACAGTTCAATGAACCAAAATCTGTAGCATTTAGGGGGAAACAAAACAGAGGCAATGGAAACTAGCTGCTACTTTGTGTGGGGGGAACATCACTTCATGGGAAATAGATGGGGAAACAGTGGAAACAGTGGCTGACTTTATTTTGGGGGGCTCCAAAATCACTGCAGATGGTGATTGCAGCCATGAAATTAAGACGCTTACTCCTTGGAAGGAAAGTTATGACCAACCTAGATAGCATATTGAAAAGCAGAGACATTACTTTGCCAACAAAGGTCCACTAGTCAAGGCTATGGTTTTTCCAGTGGTCATGTATGGATGTGAGAGTTGGACTGTGAAGAAGGCTGAGCACTGAAGAATTGATGCTTTTGAACTGTGGTGTTGGAGAAGACTCTTGAGAGCCCCTTGGACTGAAAGGCAATCCAGCCAGTCCATTCAGAAGGAGATCAACCCTGGGATTTCTTTGGAAGGAATGATACTAAAGCTGAAACTCCAATACTTTGGCCACCTCATGTGAAGACTGGACTCATTGGAAAAGACTCTGATGCTGGGAGGGATTGGGAGCAGGAGGAGAAGGGGCCGACAGAGGATGAGATGGCTGGATGGCATCACCGACTCGATGGACGTGAGTCTGAGTGAACTCCGGTAGTTGGTGATGGACAGGGAGGCCTGGCATGCTGCAATTCATGGGGTCGCAAAGAGTCAGACACGACCGAGCGACTGAACTGAACTGAACTGAACGACAGTTTCCAAGTGATTTCTTATAAAAATTCAGTATTTCTTTACCTTCCAGGTTTTGACACATGAAAGGCAACCTTTTAGACTACCACCAAGGTGTTTGCTTTCAAAAATGCAAATCACGTTAAAAAACTAAAGTCTGTATATCTCTTCTCTGTTGACCACTATGAAGATATGGGTGGGTTTTAGAACTAAATCTGGTTATAGTCTGTAAAAACTTTGTTTTTACATAATTTAAACTCCTTTAGCAAAAAGTACTGAGAAGAGCCCATAAAAATAAATTAAGGCATAGGCTTTCTGATAAATCTGCATATTTGGTGCTTTTATAGTCTCTGAGATACAGTGTAAATTGAGACACGACATGAGGCCACATCAGGTACAGATGTGACCTGGGAAGACAGTTCTTGACTTGTTTTGCAAAACACTGATAACCTAATTCCAGAAATGCATGAGTAAGCCAAGAAACAGTAACAGAATTTAAAGTGATATTACAAAGGACGTAGAAATCCCAAGAGAGACCTCTGTCAGGGTCTGAAAAACACTGAACAAGTCTAAACAAGAAATAGAATCAAATGGACAATTCAAGACAAGACTGGATTTTCTTTTTTAACTTGGTAGAATCAGTTCAATTCAGTTCAGTTTAGTCACTCAGTCGTGTCTGACTCTTTGTGACCCCATGGACTGCAGCATGCCAGGCCTCCCTATCTATCACCAACTCCCAGAGTTTACTCAAACTCATGTCCATTGAGTTGGTGATGCCATCCAACCATCTCATCCTCTGTCGTCCCCTTCTCCTCCTGCTTTCTATCTTTCCCAGCATCAGGGTCTTTGCAAATGAGTCAGCTCTTTGCATCAGGTGGCCAAACAATTGGAGTTTCAGCTTCAACATCAGTCCTTCCAATGAATATTCAGGTCTGATTTCCTTTAGGATGGACTGGTTGGATCTCCTTGCAGCCCACGGGACTCTCAAGAGTCTTCTCCAACACCATAGTTCAAAAGCATCAATTCTGCGGTGCTCAGCTTTCTTTATAGTCCAACTCTCACATCCATACATGACCACTAGAAAAACCATAGCCTTGACTAGATGGACATTTGCTGGCAAAGTAATGTCTCTGCTGAAAAGTATGCTGTCTAGGTTAGTCAAAACTTTTCTTCCAAGGAGCAAGCGTAGTAGTGAGTAGTGAGAATAGTCAGGCACTGAATAAACTCAGAACCTTGCATCTCTCCTTTCACTCCAAGCGGGTCCCCCATCCCTATGGCCAGCCCTCGCTACCCCACACAAGCACTCCAACAACCCCCTCAATCCCACCTCTCCCTCCCCCTGACCAGGAGGAGCCTTTGTCCCCTCTCACCTTCTCCTGGGGGAGGGCGGTGGAGGGGCGGGGTCTTCCCCCATCAATAGATCTCCCTTCTTTCTCACAAACTTTTGATCTTTTCCTTTCCACTGGCTAGTTTCCCTCAGTAAAAATAAATTTCTTGAGCTTCTTACAATCTCTGTACCCACTCTGCCTGGGAACTTGTACTTGCTACCTGTATGGCCCTGGGCAGGTGACTTAATTTTTCTGCTCCTCAGTTTCCTTATCTGTAAAATAGAAATAATTAATACTGCCGCTGCTGCTGCGAAGTCGCTTCAGTCGTGTCCGACTCTGTGAGACCCCAGAGACGGCAGCCCACCAGGCTCCCCCGTCCCTGGGATTCTCCAGGCAAGAGTACTGGAATGGGGTGCCATTGCCTTCTCCAAATAATACTACCTGCCCCCAAAGGACTGTTGAAAGGATTAAATTAAATAACACATTTAGGGCACTTAAAACAGTAACAGTTGAGGAGACAATAAACGGTAGCTGTCATTACTACCCTCTATCTTCTGAAACAAGCAAGAGGCTCTCCG
>NW_011494945.1:5266042-5269117 GCF_000754665.1 Bison bison bison | reverse complement strand
CAAGCAGGCACCTCCCACTCTTCACCCACAATTCAAGTGCACTGTTCCTCCCCACCTCAGCCTTGTTGCTCCTCCTAGAGTCCCCTACAGCCCTGAGAACAACCTTCCACCCCTCCTGCTGTCCCCCTCCACCATACCCAACTTGTCACGGGTCCAGGGGGTAACACTTTTCCATCCTGTCCGCTCCAACCCGCCTTTAGTCCGATATTCTGACCTCCTTTGAGATCCCTGCATCCTTTCACCCTTACCTCCTGACACCCACACCACCCTGGGTGTTGGCAGCAATGCTTGCACCCAGACGCAAACTGGCCATGTTTCTTTTCCCCTCTAAGTTTTTGCCTTTCTGTTGCCTCTGCATGGAATTCCCTTATCTCCTCTTCCACCTGGCTGACTTTCACTGGCCCCTCCAGACACAGATGAAAGGCCCCTCTTGCAGGAAACTTTTCCTCTGGCCCTAGCTGGGTTGGTAGCCCTCTCCTGCAACCCCATAACCCCAACATTCCCTACCCCAGCCCTCTTCTCTGGGACCTCTGCCTTCCACACCAGTTTGGAAATCTTTCAGGACAAATGCTGTTTCTTTCATCCCTGCTCCTTATCACCTAATTCAAAATCAACACTCAACCTTTGCCAAATGAGTTCACAAATACAAAGATTATGTGAATTAGATGTCCACTTTTTCCCTTAGATTACTTAAAAATAGTGGTTGAAAATAAAAGCAACAGAAGGAATGATGCTCATGTACTTCTTCTGGAAAGAGAAAATATAAACTTATCTTCTAGATGATTACGTCTATTCCTCCAAAGGAAAATACTGGCTCCCTGGGCAGTTTGACACCCATAAATAAGCTTAATGAGAAATTTAATAATTTATTTTTTACTCATTAAAAATAACAAGCTACATCTGCTACATCCAAAGGAAGCACATTCACAGAATATTTTTGCAAATACACACAAGACCGTGATGACAGAGGTGGTCCTGGGGGAGGGGGCATGAGGGTCAAAGTGGAAGAACTTTTTTCTCTGCACCCCCTTTAGGACTGTTTGTTTAACCTACGAAAAAGGCATGGTATTTGGATTTGAACCCAGGTATGTCATTTAAGGGCTTCCCTGGTGGCTCAGATTGTAAAGAATCTACCTGCAATGTAAGAGACATGGGTTCAATCCCTGGGTTGGGAAGATCCTCTGGAGGAGGGCATGGCAACCCACTCCAGTATTCTTGCCTGGAGAATCCCCACAGACAGAGGAGCTTGGCGTGTTATAGTCCATGGGGTCACAAAGAGTCAGACATGACTAAGCGACTAAGCACAGCACAGAACATGTCATTTAAATAGTGATAGCAAAAACAGCACCTACATTCTATGAACGGAAAAGACCCTGATGCTGGGAAAGCTTGAGGGCAGGAGAAGAGGTAGGCTACAGAGGAAAAGATGGTTGGATGGTATCACTGACTCAGTGGACATGAGTTTGAGCAAACTCCGGGAGGTAGTGAAGGACAGGGAAACCTGGTGTACTGCAGTCCATGAGGTCCCAAAGAGTCGGACACGACTGAGCAACTGAACAAAAACAACATTCTGTGAAGACTGCTTTTCGTAAAGCAGGTGAAATAGAGCTTGTCATATAACAAGCACTATTAGAGTAGCTGTTAAATAAAATTTAAAATCCCTTTTAACTTTATAGTCTGTAATGGATCTTTATGGATATCCTTAAAAAAAATCTTTATTTGGTTTTAGTGACTTTATAGCAGTTTGCTTTTATAGATTTATCTATCTTCTTCTATGTGTCTTGGCTTATTTTTTAAAAACATCTTTTCTACTTTCATCTTCTGTTAATGAGGAACATAAAGAAGAGAAGCAAAAAGCAAAGGAGAAAAGGAAAGATATAAGCATCTGAATGCAGAGTTCCAAAGAATAGCAAGGAAAGATGAGAAAGCCTTCCTCAGTGATCAGTGAAAAGAAACAGAGGAAAACAACAGAATGGGAAAGACTAGAGATCTCCTCAAGAAAATTAGAGATACCAAGGGAATATTTCATGCAAAGATGGGCTCAATAAAGGGCAGAAATGGTATGGACCTAACAGAAGCAGAAGATATAAAGAAGAGGTGGCAAGAATATACAGAAGAACTCTACAAAAAAGATCTTCATGACCCAGATAATCAAGATGGTATGATCACTCACCTAGAGCCAAACATCCTGGAATGTGTAGTCAAGTCGGCCTTAGAAAGCATTGCTACGAACAAAGCTAGTGAAAGTGATGGAATTTCAGTTGAGCTATTTCAAATGCTAAAGGATGATGCTGTGAAAGTACTGCACTCAATATGTCAGCAAATTTGGAAAACTCAGCAGTGGCCACAGGACTCGAAAAGGTTGGTTTCCATTCCATTCCCAAAGAAAGGCAAAGCCAAAGAATGCTCAAACTACCGCACAATTGCACTCATCACACATGCTAGTAAAGCAATGCTCAAAATTCTCCAAGCCAGGCTTCAGCAATACATGAACCATGAAATTCCCTATGTTCAAGCTGGTTTTGGAAAAGGCAGTAGAACCAGAGATCAAATTGCTAACATCTGCTGGATTGTGGAAAAAGCAAGAGCGTTCTGGAAAAACATCTATTTCTGCTTTATTGACTATGCCAAAGCCTTTGACTGCATGGATCACAATAAACTGGAAAATTCTCCAAAAGATGGGAATACCAGACCACCTGACCTGCCTCTTGAGAAACTTGTATGCAGGTCAGGAAGCAACAGTTAGAACTGGACATGGAACAACAGACTGGTTGCAAATAGGAAAAGGAGTACGTCAAGGCTGTATATTGTCACCCTGCTTATTTAACTTCTATGCAGAGTAAATCATGAGAAATGCTGGGCTGGAGGAAGCACAAGCTGGAATCAAGATTGCTGGGAGAAATATCAATAACCTCATATATGCAGATGACACCACCCTTATGGCAGAAAGTGAAGAAGAACTAAAGAGCCTCTTGATGAAAGTGAAAGAGGAGAGTGAAAAAGTTGGCTTAGAGCTCAACATTCAGAAAACGAAGATCATGGCATCTGGTCCCATCACTTCATGGCAATAGAAGG
>NW_011494945.1:5255846-5265942 GCF_000754665.1 Bison bison bison | reverse complement strand
TGACAGATTTTGGGGGGCTCCAAAATCACTGCAGATGGTGATTGCAGCCATGCAATTAAAAGACGCTTACTCCTTGGAAGGAAAGTTATGACCAACTTAGACAGCATATTAAAAAGCAGAGACATTACTTTGTCAACAAAGGTCCATCTAGTCAAGGCTATGGTTTTTCCAGTGGTCATGTACGGATGTTAGAGTTGGACTATAAAGAATTGATGCTTTTGAACTGTGGTGTTGGAGAAGACTCTTGAGAGTCCCGTGGACTTCAAGGAGATCTAACCAGTCCGTCCTAAAGGAGATCAGTCCTGGGTGTTCATTGGAAGGACTGATGTTGAAGCTGAAACTCCAATACTTTGGCCACCTCATGCGACGAGTTGACTCATTGGAAAAGACTCTGATGCTGGGAGGGATTGGGGGCAGGAGGAGAAGGGGATGACAGAGGATGAGATGGTTGGATGGCATGACTGACTCAATGGACATGGGTTTGGGTGAACCCCAGGAATTGATGATGGACAGGGAAGCCTGGCATGCTCTGGTTCATGGGGTCGCAAAGAGTTGGACACGACTGAGCGACTTAAGCACACTTGACTGGGTGCCTGTTGCAGAGACATGAGAGAAACACGTTGAACCAATGATTCCCAAAAAGTAGATGCATACCACCTGTGGGTGCACAATGATTTTTTTTTTTTAAGGTCATCTCCAACAATTTATTACTTGTAGGATTTTGCTAGTGTATAACACATATTACTAGTATGCATGTGTGTTAATCGCTCAGTAGTATCTGACTCTTTTCGACCCCATGGACTGTAGCCCACCAGACTCCCCTGTCCATGGGATTTCCCAGGCAAGAATACTGGAGTGAGTTGCCATTACCTTCTCCATGTAACTAGTATAACACCCATAATTTCACTGTTATTGTTGCTTAGGGCAAATCTAAATTATAAAAGCCAGTGTATCTCATTTAAAATGTTAAATATTATAAATTATAACATGAATGGCAAACAAAGTAAGAGAAATGCTTTACTGGACCCAATTGTGTTGATACAAAATGCCCTGTTCTGCAAGAGTTCAACGGTTTAAATGGGAGACAAAGACGTGCAAATGTTACAGCCAAAGTGCCACAGTAGGCTGTGGAAAGGGTACACACAAAATGCTATGCGGACCTGGGAAAGAGGGAGATTGGGTCACTGGGTCTGGGTGGCCTTCTTGAAGAAGTGGGGTTTGCTCCGTGTCCTAAAAGCTATCAATACATGGGGGCTGCCTCATCTACACCCCTAGAGCATTCAGCCCCCACTAGTCATCCGGCAGAGTCAGAGCAGGAGGACAAACTAGAAACAAAGCAAGTGGGACCAGTTTTGGTCTCAGCTCCCCAGCTGTGTAAGTCACAGCCACTTAAAGCTCCAGGACACCATCATCCAGGAGAACTGCTCTCTGCCAAACCTGGGAAGATGCTGTGAAAGGGACCTCTTAGGAGTACTGGAGAGAAATTGCAGCCATAATGCATCTTCCAGTTCTGGGAGCCCTTCACGGTTCTGACCCAGATGCAGTGCCAGCTTCTGAGGCAGCCTGGGTCCTAATGGTTCTTGGATTTACCTCTTAAAAAGGAAAAAAAAAAAAAAGGTCTATATCTATCTACCTATCTACCATAAAATATACGTTTTAAATGCATAAAACAAATGTACAGTTTAAGAAATAATTATAGTACATATTGCTATATTTAAAATGGATAACCAGCAAGGACCTTTTGTATGGCACATGGAACTCTGCTAATGTTATGAGGCAGCCTGGATGGGGTTTTGGGGGAGAATGGATACACGTATATGTACGTGGAGTCCCTACACTGTTCACCCGAAACTACCACAACATTGTTAATAGGCTCTACCCTAATACAAAAGTTTAAAGTTTGAAAAGAAAAGAAATAATTACAAAGCAAACATATCATGGTCTTGATCACCCACAAGAAAACACTGCTCGCACCCCAGAAGCCTGTCCCTCCCTCCTCCACAGGAGGGGGTCCTGGTTTAGTCAATTAGCCCCATCAGTTTTCCTGGTTTTAACTTGTATAGTTACAGAAAGTCTGTGGAAAAGGGGTCTCTTTCTCTTAAGGGAAAAAAAAAAGGTACATGAAAGCTTGGGGGAGGTGGGCAAGAAGCATTCTCTGCAGAGGGGATGTTCCAGCAAAGGAGGTGGGGCAGGGTATCAGTGAGAGCAGGGTGGGTGTGGAGAGGCAGAGGAAGTGTGTGAAGAAACAAAATAGGGAAGATGGGAAGGGGTCAATCTGGAAAGGACGTGAGGATCAGGCAGAGCTGGGGTTTGTTCTGAAGGTGAGGGGCAGCTGGACTGGAGCTGTGGGTTCAGCAAACTACCCTGATGGGGTGGGGGTGGGGGTGGGGGTAGAGTGAGGGGAGGGAACCTGGGAGGCAGGCAGTGATGAGGAGCTGGACTGGAAGCAGGTGAATCGGGAGGTTTTGAGCGAGGAGGATTTGGTGTCATGGATTGAGAGGAGTGGGGTGGGCGGGGATAAAAGCTGGCGCTCCAGTGTCATGTGGGAGGCCAAGAACTCCCACCTCACGGTGGAGACAGAAGGAGGAGCCAGCTGGGTTTGGGAAATGGTGAAGCTATAAGATGCCCAGGGAGGATATCCACAGGACTAGTGAGTCTGCAGCCTGGAAGCCAAGTCAGCACTCAGGAGCAGTTATCCACACAGCGATTGTGAAAGACAGCCAGGATGGCTCTTGGAGAGTGAGGCAATCAGAAAAACAAAGAGACGACAGAGAGCGAACAGCCTAGAGAGAGCTCCAAGCAGGAAGTTCCAGAAAGGGAGCCTGGAGGAGGAGGGAGAGGACCAGCCCCCCCGGGGCCCCCCCAGGAGTCACTGCAGCACCTCCAGCCACCCCCACCATCCCCACCTCCCTGCCCCTCAACTCCCGTCACCTGTCTTCCTCCTGCCCCGGTTGTGTAACAGTGCTCTGTATGCCTTCCCAAACTCACCGCCGGGCCAGGAGGGAACCTGCAAACTGAGCAGAAGCGCCCTCAGGCTTCATAAGCAGGTGAACAGCTCACACTGCCAGCGCCCGGAGGAGGCACACAGGCAGCCCCGACCAGGAAGAGCCCCTCAAGTTTCAGATAAGCTGCAAACCATACACCCCTACACCTTTCCACCAGATACCACCAGATTCTTCCAGGAGCAGCAGCCTCCAGAACTGGCCTTGATTAGACATCACAAAGGCTGGGGTGGGAGGCAGTCGGCGGATCCCGATGAAGGAGCACAGGCTCAGAGACCAGAGACCAGAGCTCCTGGCTTTGTGATGTGCTGAGGAGAGGCCCTACTTGAGCCTACTTGAGTTGCAATTAACAGCTGACAGTGGGGAGAGGGGGGAAGGCAATCAACAAACAAGAGAAACAGCAACCACCACCCTACTTAACAACTGATGAGCTGTTAGCAAAGATACTGCTGCTGCTGCTGCTGCTGCTGCTGCTAAGTCGCTTCAGTCGTGTCCGACTCTGTGTGACCCCAAAGACGGCAGCCCTACAGGCTCCCCTGTCCCTGGGATTCTCCAGGCAAGAACACTGGAGTGGGTTGCCATTTCCTTCTCCAATGCAGGAAAGTGAAAAGTGAAAGTGAAGTCGCTCAGTTGTGTCCGACTCTTCGAGACCCCATGGACTGCAGCCCACCAGGCTCCTCCGTCCATGGGATTTTCCAGGCAAGAGTGCTGGAGTGGGGTGTCATAGCCTTCTCCGAACAAGGATGCTAGAAATCCCCAAACCAAATTATAAGTTGGAGCCTAATAAATCAAAATATAGAAGGCAGTTGGCTGCTGTGCCTCACCGCTATCTCAGTCAAGTTCTATAAATTGATGAACACCTGTGGCATGAAGATCCAAACGCTGGAGAGATAAATGCACAATGGGGCCACGATGCTTCCCACACGGCCCACCGTGCTGCCACTCCCCACGGCCAGCGACCTGGAAACACAGAGAGAATTAAGACAGCAGCAGGAACAGAAGACAAGGGACATGTGATACAGACAGTGAGAGAACAGCTGCCCAGATCCCCGTCCACCCTCCCCACAGGGAATAAATACTAAAGCTTAAGTCAGCTTAATATACTTGGAAATTAACTTTAATTTTTCAAGAGTTGTTCATGATTTCCCCTGGAAGATAAAATGGCAATCTACTCCAGTATCCTTGCCTGGGAAATCCCATGGACAGAGGAGCCAGGCAGGCTACAGTCCATGAGGTCACAAAGAGTCAGACATGACTGAGCGACTGAGCACACATGTTCATGATTTATATTCACATTCTGTGAAATATCAGTGTCTACAAACACACAGATAATTCAAGACAAAAGAAAGGTAAACCAGTCTTCATCAGCTATGCAGATGAAGCTCTTACGATACTCATTCAGTCTAACACTAAGGATAACATCAGTATTCTACAGCTGAAGTTTATTTAGAATAGGAAGTGGGGATTTGGGAAACCAAAAGATTTATATCTATGGATCATTCTATTTCAATTTTTTAAAGTCAAGCAATATCTTAATGTACTTTCCTTTAAAACTTATTTATAGACAACTATAGAATCTCTGCTGCTGCTGCCAAGTCACTTCAGTCGTGTCCGACTCTGTGCGACCCCATAGACGGCAGCCCACCAGGCTCCGCCATCCCTGGGATTCTCCAGGCAAGAATACCGGAGTGGGTTGCCATTTCCTTCTCCAATGCATGAAAGTGAAAAGTGAAAGTGAAGTCGCTCAGTCGTGTGCGACTCTTAGTGACCCCACGGACTGCACCCTACCAGGCTCCTGCGTCCATGGGATTCTCCAGGCAAGAGTACTGGAGTGGGTTGCCATTGCCTTCTCCAATAGAATTTCTAGTAGGAAGCAAAGAATGTGCTTCCAACATGATATCACTCAGTCATATCCAATTCTTTGCAACCCTGTGGGATGTAGCCCACCAGGCGCCTCTGTCCATGGGGATTCTTCAGGCAAGAATACTGGAGTGAGTTGCCAGGCCCTCCTCCAGGGGATCTTCCCAACCTAGGGATCAAACCTAGGTCTCCCATATTGCAGGCAGATTCTTTACGATCTGAGCCACCAGGGAAGCCGTTCAACATGAGTAAGTATCTCTTATTAAGCTTAGGAGAGAGGCTCCAGGAGAAACCAAACATGCCAGACTCCTGATCTCAGACTTCTAATCTTCACAACCATGAGAAAACACACTCCTATTGTTTGAAGCCCTCAATCTGTGGTGTTTTGTTATGGCAGCCCTGACACAACTGACATCAGGACACCAAGAGACATGTCCTTAGAACATTAGCCCTGAGTCGGTGTAAGTCAACGGTGTTTGAGATTTTAAATGGTTTTAGGACAATACAGCATTATTTCCACTCCAGTACTCTGGCCTGGAAAATCCCATGGATGGAGGAGCTGGTGGGCTGCAGTCCATGGGGTCGCAAAGAGTCAGACATGACTGAGCGACTCCCCTTTCACTTTTCACTTTCATGCATTGGAGAAGGAAATGGCAACCCACTCCAGTGTTCTTGCCTGGAGAATCCCAGGGACGGGGGAGCCTGGTGGGCTGCCGTCTATGGGATCACACAGAGTCAGACACGACTGAAGTGACTTAGCAGCAGCATTATTTCAAAACAAATTCTCTAATATCCTTGTTAATGACGTATAGACAAAGCCTCTGATTCAGAATTAGCATCATCATGTAATCTTCCCACATCTCGGAGTTCCCCTACTTCTACAAAAAGAAGGCATTTATACTCAGAGACTGAATGTAAGGATATGACACATAAGTGAAAGATAATAAGAAAACAACACAAAAATAAGTAACTCTTACCTTACAATGGTTGGATACAGCTCCGCTGTATAAAGGTATATAAGGCCAAATGCTGCCCCGATGAAAAATTTTCCAGCCATACTTGCCACCACTAGCCAAACATGGTAATCCTGAAAATGTATATATTGGTAAAATAGACCATCATTTTGTCATCAAGTAATATTTTTAAAAGAAAAAGAGAAAATCCTCAAAATTATTACTTAAAACTTTCTCATCCTCTGGTGTCTTTCAGAACAGTTTCATTTTTGTTTGAATCTATTTTGTAAATTCTGCTCATGGTCTGCAAAAGCCTTCCCTCTTTATGAGATTTAGAGAAAAGTTTTACTGTGCCTCCTCTGCCTAGCAGATTACAAATTACCAACAAAGAAAAGCCATTTGGGAAGAGACACTGTGGAATAAGAGCCTCCCAGATAGTTTCTGCTGTCATCCTTGATGTATTCCACTTCCTGAAGTAGTTCTCAGAGACGTCTCACAGTCCATCTTTTCTCTCCTCCCCTGTCTGCCAGCTGGGTGTTGAGACCCAGGTGACCGTGGAGTTCATGCATTAGGGGTGGCAGTACCTCTGTCAACTTGTGTTCCTGAGTGGCTCCAGGGAGCCAAACACCCCCTTCACCACCCCTACACCCACCAGCGAGGAGCCACATCAAACTTTCTGTGAGCAAGAAATAAACATCTATGATGTGAACTCACTGAGATTTGGGGGTGCCTGTATTAAGCAGCCAGTGTCTCCTATCACCGTCATTACTTTGCATTCAGTGTTTGTTGAATGAATTAATGGAACTCAGAAAAATTGTATTGTGTTGACATTACCATTTGGAGAGAAGTTTTATTAGAGGGGAAATTTTTGTGATTAAGGGTTAGTGCTCTATTTCTAGAAATGCCATCAGCCACTTTCCGGTCTTCCACATTACTGCTGGGGCTTAACCACTGTAGAGGTGAAAGGTTCTAGGGCTCCCCTAAATCCTCACTGGCTCAAAGACAGTTGCCATCAACTCAACTAATATAACTGCAAGCTGCTTTAAAACACATGCAAAAAAGGTATGGATGAAGCTCCCTCAAAGTGGCAGAGACCTCCAAGTCTTAAGTAACTTTAACTAATGTGAATCAGTTGCATGTATCAGTCACCTGGAATTTTCAATCCATAGCATATTTGATTCACCAATTCACTGATAATTAAGTGAAGCATAAAAGGAAGTCACTGGTTAGCTTAAATTAGATTTCAAACAATATACAAAACTTAAAATGCCTTGATCTAAATGTTGAGATACTATTGCTTTATAATTATATAATCACTATAATTATATATATAAAATATAAATTATTTTAAAGTATTGTTATAGTGACCATATTTTCTATATTGAGAATGAAAATACAGGTTCTAGTAACATTTGGGGTGAAAAAAGGAAGAGTTCTTCTGGGTGCAAGAGGTATTCTAGGCCAAAGAGTTTGCCAAAATACAGGAATGAGGAAGTCATTTCAGTAGTTTATGGCACTGTTTCTCACTAAGAAATTACATTCCTAGAAACAAGATCCTTGGGAAATACACGCACAATAGAACTTGGAAACTACTAACCTACCACAGTGAAAAACAAGACTGTTTAAACTGGAACAATTCTGAACATAAGACTCATAGTATCTTTCATCTGTCCCCATGACTCCCTTGCTCCTTCAGATTTCTGATGAAATGTCACATTCTCTGAGAGGCACACCATCCTCAACCACTTTAGATAAAATAACAGTACGCATGTGCATTCCCCCTCCAAACACACTCACTCTCCATCCCTCATTCAATTTTGTTTTTCTTCATTTTACTCAGAGAAACTTGACTTACTGCACGTCTTCGGTACCTAGAAAAGAATCTGGTACATACTAGATGCTGGATAGAACTTTCATGAATGAATAAAAGTTTAAGATGACGATACTCACTGCAAAGTGCAATCTACTCTCCTCACTCAAGATGACCATGTTTACACAGTACAACACTGACCATCTCTGAGAGTTGGATTTGGGGCTTCGCCCCCAACTCCCACATTTCTTTTTCCCTTAAATTTTCTACTATTTATTATAACAGAGAAGGAATGGGGTTTTTTTAAAGAAAACATTTAAAATATTATGTATATAATCTATCCCTATGTCTTATTTCATCTTCGTATTCATAAGCTGAAAATGTCCCCATCAAACTGTCACAGTATAACTAACCATTCCCTAAGTAAAACATAAAAGAACTCACCTTGGGGATCACCATAATCACACCACTGGTCACTGCGCTTGACAGAAGGGAGAAAATCAGAATGTTTCTTCTCCCCACACGGTCCATCCCCAAGCACACAAGGACATAGGCAGGAATTTCCACTACACCTGTGATAGAGCAAAATGACACATCTCTATAAGCCAGAGCATCCAGCTGAACAGGGGGACCCTGCCTTCTAACCCAATGGAATGGTCAGCCTTCTCTCTGATCTCACGGACTTCTAAGAACTATCTAACAACTACCTAAGAGGCAGCAAGGCCCATGACTTTTAAACTCACTGGAGTGGGGAGAATGTTTACTGTGATGTGCACTAATGCTCACATAATCTGCTTAGCACTTAGCATCTCTCCTCAGAATCTTATCCCCAGTGAGGCTGGAAGCTCCCAGGACACAGCACAGTGCCTGGAGGGCAAGGCAGTGGAACGAACAAATATGTAAATTAATAGCCAACACTGATCTTTTCTGATCTTTGGCTTCTTCTGCTTGACAGAACTATGGGGAAATGTTTGTATCAGTAACTTCGAACTTAGAAATTAAGGTAGAAAATTCAGTGCAGCTAGGTACATAAAGTAATGATAACTGTTTGATGGATTTTAAACCTAAAAGTTAAGCTAATATGAATCCCCCACTGAGCAAGGACCTTGTCTTGGATCTCCTTTTACTCCCCCTCAACAAAAAACAAAGTCCGGAACTGACTTAAAAGCCCTTCTGTTGAAGAACCAAAGTTTGAATCTTAGATCCAGAACCAAAAAGCTTTACATCTATCACCCAGAACACAACAGGGAGCAAGCAAGATTTCTCAGCAAAACTGAGCAAACCCAGTAGCCTCTGAGAACTTGTCACTGCTTATTAGCCTAGATTGTCCACGTAACTGAAAGGTCTCTTCTTTCGACCCTCTGCAGCTTGCCTAACCTCAGGACGCTACCCACCACTGCCTTTGAGGGCTGGTGTGCGCTTGCCTGTTTAACCACAGAATGCTATTAGCACCTGGACTGGCAGGTCTGGGTCTCCATGTCTTCTGTGGCTTTGGGAACATATCATTGCGGTGGATACATACTTCCTGAGTTAGCAGTACATCAGAAATTAAACTCTGCTGCAGCTGCTCAGGAAAAAAAAAAGGCTGGGCAAAGACAAAAAATAACATTCTGAGCCCTTCTGGAGAGATGAGTCTCCCTTCTCTTCAATTCAGTTCAGTTCAGTTCAGTCGCTCAGTCATGTCCCAATCTTTGTGACCCCATGAATCCCAGCATGCCAGGCCTCCCTGTCCATCACCAACTCCCGGAGTTCACTGAGACTCACGTCCATCGAGTCAGTGATGCCATCCAGCCATCTCATCCTCTGTCATCCCCTTCTCCTCCTGCCCCCAATCCCTCCCAGCATCAGGGTCTTTTCCAATGAGTCAACTCTTCACATGAGATGGCCAAAGTACTGGAGTTTCAGCTTCAGCATCAGTCCTTCCAATGAACACCCAGGACTGATCTCCTTTAGGATGGACTGGTTAGATCTCCTTGCAGTCCAAGGGACTCTCAAGAGTCTTCTCCAACACCACAGTTCGAAAGCATCAATTCTTCGGCGCTCAGTTTTCTTCACCGTCCAACTCTCACATCCATACATAACCACTGGAAAAACCATAGCCTTGACCTTCTCTTCATTAACATGAGAAATAAACAACTCCAGAGAAAATGCCTCCCCTTCACAGACCCTGCTGTAAGGTCTGGTGCATCTGGACCAAAACAGTAGGTTCATCTATTACTCTGCTTTTTTTTTTTTTTAAGGACTTTTCAAGATCAAATAAAACAATGATTCTCAAAAGAACCTCCTAGGAATAGGCCTGGATTATCACCTCCACTTTCCAACTAACACTAAATCAGTCAGTTTAGTTCAGTCGCTCTGCTGCTGCTGCCACCAAGTCACTTCAGTCGTGTCCGACTCTGTGCGACCCCATAGATGGCAGCCCACCAGGATGCCCCATCCCTGGGATTCTCCAGGCAAGAACACTGGAGTGG
>NW_011494945.1:5237837-5255746 GCF_000754665.1 Bison bison bison | reverse complement strand
GACTCTTAGCAACCTCATGGACTGTAGCCCACCAGGCTCCTCCATCCATGGGATTTTCCAGGCAAGAGTACTGGAGTGGGGTGCCATTGCCTTCTCCGAGTTCAGTCGATCAGTTTTGTCCAACTCTTTGCGACCCCATGGACTGCAGCACTCCAGGCTTCCCTGTCCATCACCAACCGCTGGAGCTTACTCAAACTCATGTCCATTGAGTTGGTGATACCATCCAACCATCTCATCCTCTGTCGTCCCCTTCTCCTCCCACCTTCAATCATTCCCAACACTAAATGACTTGAGCCAAATGAGTAAGTGACAGCTCAGGGACTGGTCTTTGGGAGCCAAGCCTTTCCTGCCACCTCCCTCCCTCATGTGTGATTCCCTCCACGTCTGACTCAGGGCTCTCCTCTCTCCAGCACTGTGTGCAAGGCCACCAGTTGAATTCCTGGAGCCTAGGCAATGGCACCCCACTCCAGTACTCTTGCCTGGAAAATCCCATGGACGGAGGAGCCTGGTAGGCTGCAGTCCATGAAGTCACTAAGAGTCGGACACGACTGAGCGACTTCCCTTTCACTTTTCACTTTCATGCATTGGAGAAGGAAATGGCAACCCACTCCAGTGTTCTTGCCTGGAGAATCCCAGGGATGGGGAATCTGGTGGGCTGCCGTCTATGGGGTCACACAGAGTCGGACACGACTGAAGCGACTTAGCAGCAGCAGCAGCAAAGCTGCACAGCTACTGGGAAAGCTGAAGAGACCTTGTCAAGTATATTTCACCTTGATTCTTCTTGAGTTGTTGTAGAGATGCCGCGTCTATATTTTTGACTTGACTATGTCTGGGCTAGAAATGGTGCAACCAATGAACCCTTCTGGGATTAGGACAATGTGCCATTATTTTCTTCACTTTTATAATGTATAATCTCTCTAATCACTCAGACCCCATTCTGATCCTATCTCCATATAACCCCAAACGTGTGTCCTGAGGCTACTGTAGCATTCATCACCTGCAAGTAGCACAAAACCTGAACTGAAATCCCCTGACCATCTCAGGAGCTGAAAACTTCTTCAAAATTTGCACAGCACAAAAGTACTGACTAGAAGAGCTTGACAAGCAGAGGGCTACTGGCAAGGGTCATGACATGAAAAAAGCAAAGGCACTAGAGACTATGTGCGTGCTCAGTCACTTCAGTCCTGTCTGACTCTTTGCAACCCCGTAGACTGTAGCCCACCAGGCTCCTCTGTCCATGGGATTCTCCAGGCAAGAATACTGGAGTGGGTTGCCATACTCTCCTCCAGGGGATCTTCCCGACCCAGGGATCAAACCCCCGTCTCCTGCATTGTCGGTAGGTTTTTTTACTCCTGAGCCATCGGGGAAGCCCAGTGGCTATAAAACAATGCTATTTGTCTTGGAAACATTTTTATATTTATGAGATTGCCTGTTTCCTTGAGAAGTGATACATCTCCATCAAATTGAACAGACTATATCATAAAGATCTAAAACCCCAGCATTCCTAAACTTCCCGATGTCACACCCCACCCCACCTGATTCTGCTACCATTTGCTGCTCTGTTCTAGAAATACTGGGCTTCCCTGGTGACTCAGATGGGAAAGCGTCTGCCTACAATGCGGGAGACCAGGGTTCAATCCCTGTTTCTCAAACTGACATATAGAATGCGTTCACTTGTTCATAAAATGTGTTTGAAGTCAAGATGGGCTCTTTTTATAAACTTGTTGGTCTGTCCCCTCTCAAAAAAGAGTAGTTCTTTTTCTTAAAATGACTTATAATTTCTTTGTGCTAGAATCAACAAAAACAGGTGTCTCATCAGAGCACTTTAATGAGAAAGGATGATATTTATGTATAACAATTTTAAAGCAAACTTTTTTGGGGATGATATCAAATGCAAGTAGCCTACACAGAAATAACCAGCTGCACAAATGCATTTCTGATAATTCTCTCATGTCTGGTGTGAATTTGGTTAGGAGTCACACTCAGCTCAGGCTATCACAGCTTCAGAGCTATTTTAACCCGCCACTGAATTAAAAGAAGCATGACATCATAAACTGCAGTTGCATGTGTTTAGGTTATTTTACTGACTAAAATTCCTAAATTAGAAGGTAGAAAGATGCCAGAAGATCTCCAAGACATGTTGAATTTTAAAAGGAATGAAACTTGCAAAGAACAATATGTAGTGAATAATCTCATTTATGTTAAAATATAAAACATTTATCTGTACAAATGTATGGAGATGCATAAAAAGAAATCTGAAAGTACAGGCCAAAGGTTATAGAAGGTACCTCTGAACTACAGTTCTGGGATGGCAATGGGCTTAAAGGAAGGAAGTAAGCAAGAAGAGGCAGGAAAGGAAGGAGGGACTCAAGTCTTCAATTTTGCATTTTTTAAAAGAAAATATATACCTGTGTAACACTAAAAGGGGCTTCCCTGGTGTCTCAGATGGTAAAGAATTTGTCTGCAGTGCAGGAGACCTAGGTTCATTCCCTGGGTCAGGAAGATCTCCTGGAGAAGGAATGGTTGCCCACTCCAGTATTCTTGCCTGGAAAATTCTGGACAGAGGTATCTGGAGGGCTACAGTCCATGGGGTCGCAAAGAGTTGGACATGACTGAGCTACTCACACACACACACACACACACACACACAAAATACTAAAAAAGACCATAATGACATAGCCGGCAGTGTTGTTCCTGGTAGAAATAAAGACAATAGAAACACTCTCAAAACTTGGTAGAAATTTCACTTCGCAGCTACACTTAATATAGTTTAACCACTTACCCATAAGGAAGAGATTTAAATATTCACTGCCTCCCAAATGAACAGAATTCAAGGAGAAGGTGTAGAACCCCAAACACCCTGTGAACCAAATCAGCCAAAGAATAAGTGTCCTTGTTCCAATACTCCAGTCATAAAACAGTTCTGACAGGGTGTGCTTCTCAACTTGAGAGGGCTTATTACCAGCAGAACCATCGTGATCCAGTGACAAAATTTCTGACAGTTTACAGGGTCTCGTCCTATTCCACTTGGCCATCGTATCAATTACTTTTTGTGCTTCTTCATATTTTCCCCCTGAGATAAGCCAAAAAGGTGTCTCTGGGAGCATCCAACAGCACAAGACAAAGGGGACAGTCACGGAGGAGAGGACTATCTGATAGATCCACCAGGTCCTGACGAAGTAGCCCGTCAAAGCCACCACCATGGTTCCAAAAGCAAAAAAGGAATGCAAGTGGATGGACGCCCACGTCCGAGACTTCATGCCGACAAATTCTGTCACATAGACAAACACCACCACGAGATAGCCACTTCCAGACTGCAAAACAAAGCAGGGAGGGTGGGCCAGATTTAAGGTCACACACATAACTACTAAGGAGTTTGACCCTCTACAAATCACACCAGAAAGAAAAGAAAGCTTTGTTTTCTGAAACCCATATCACATTCATACAATGGAATTTAATCCAATCCATCCTTCTTCTTTAAACGTGTCCTCTCATCTCCCCACACCCTGTCTACTGCAAAAGGCAAAGCTTGAGTGGTTTTGTGTGATATAAATGTTAGACACTGCCTTTTGCTTCATTTCCTTTACAGTGTGAATTTACATCTCAGGTCCCTGCAAATATGTGTATTAATTTATCTATACATAGAAGAGCCTTTTTTTATTAAATCCTAAATTCTAAATGGGAAAAAACCATTTATATAGTAATTAGTGAGAAGAAAAAAGATTTGATTAAAATTTCATTTTGACATGCAACAACAACAACAACAACAAAAAACAGACAAATTGGACTTCGGGGAAATTCAAAACGTCTTTGCATCAAAAGACACTATCAGTGGAGTGAAAAGGCAACTTATGGAACAAGAGATGTGCAAATCATATATCTGATAAGAGACTAATATCCAGAATACACAGAGAACTTCTAAAACTCAACAATAAAACAAAACCTTACATGATATTTGGTCCTGTCAGAAACATTCATAAAACATTCAGTCCACACCAAAAGGTCCTGGAAATTTGGTCCTACCCAAAAGACCTATAAGTATATTTGGTCCAAGCCAAATGGTTTTGGATAAGATCAGATATCAACTACCTTTTGGCATGGACCAAATGTCTTATGGATGGTTTGGATAGGACCAAATATCTGCTAACCAAACAAACAATCAAATTCAACAATGGGCTTGGATTCCTCCAAAGAAAATACAGGAATGGCCATTAAGCAACGAAAAGATGCTCAGCATCACTAATCATTAGGTTAAATGCAAATCAAAATCATGATTTGATATGCCACCTCATGGACATTAGGATGGCTAGTATAAAATAAAATAAAGTAAGTGTTGGTGAGGATATGGAGAAATCAGAACCCTTATGCACTGTTGGCAGAAATGTAAAATGGTACAACCACTATGGAAAACAGTATGGAGAGTCCTCAAAAAACTAAAAATATAATTGCCTTATGATCCAGAAATCCCATTTTGGGAATATACCCAAAAGAATTTAAAGTGGGATCTCAAAGAAATATTTTTACACTTATGTTCATAACAGCATTATTCACAGTAGCTAAAATACGGAAGCAATCCAAGCTCCCATCAACAGCAATCCATCAACAGATGAATAGATAATACACAATGGAGTATTATTTAGCTTTAAGAAAAGAATATTCTGACATATGCTCCAACATGAATTAACTTTGAGGACATTACACTAAGTGAAATAAGCTAATCACAAAAAGACAAATATTGTATGATTCCATTTATATCAGGCCTAGTATCTAGAGTAGTCAAATTCACAGAGACAGAAAGTAGAATGGTGGTTGCTAGGGGGTGGCGGGGAAAGGAGTATGGGGAGCTACTGTTTAATGAATATAGACTTTCAGATTTGCAAGACAAAAAGAATTCTGGAGTTGGATGGTGGGGATGGTTGTACAACAGTATGAATGTATTTAATATCACTGAACTGTAAATACTTAAAATAGTTATGATGGTAAATAATATAATATGCATTTTAGAACATTAAAAAGAATGGAGGAAAAACTTTATTTTAAAAGCAGGCTTATATTAAATTTAACAAAATTCAGATTATAATAACACTATGTGACTACTCAGGGAATAAACAAAGAATGAAACAAATGGATTTTTTTTGTGGAGGAGGGTGGTGGTGAAAGGACTAGAAGTTCTACAAAATTATTTCACATTTGACTTTTATTAATATAAATTAAATCATAAAATTAATTTTTGAAAAATTATTCTGGGGTACCACTGACTTCCCCAAAGTCCTCTCTTAATCCTTTGATATTCAAATCATACTCTTTTGAAGGCTTGTCTTGTCATTATCTTTATGGATATCATTTCTTCAAAAGTTAATTGGTCTATCTCTACCAGGTCCCAGTTGGTCAAGGGATCTGTGTAGCATTCAGGCAGTTTTCTCCCACTGCTTTCAAAGACTCTTTGTAGCTTAGCATCTTTTGTAAGATCTGCAATTTCATTTTGCATCAGAGTTGGAAAGAGGTTAGCCCAGTAGCAGTAAGCAGAGAGGTGCTTGATAGGGATGACTGTATGAATGGTCAGTTGCACATTTTGAGCTTTTATTTCCCCATGCAACCTTGTAATTGCAAGACTCAGATAATGAAGCCTGATAATGAGGCTTCCCATATCGAAGAATCCAGTGGTTTGGTAAATTTAAACCTTCAAACACTACAAATTTCCCCTTTAATTCCTCACTAAGGTAAGCTATAACATCAGTCCTCAAGATATTTTTTTCAAGGCCAGTTCTTTCGGAGTTCCCTCCCACTTTTACCTGTTACTTCTGTCACTGGGTTCAAACAATCTATGCACAACTGCCTGAATAATTCCGAAAGACTCCTTGATCCCATTTGCACCTGTCACCTCCAGTAATAATACTCAATTCCTCACATCTACCCTGACCTCACCTCCGACACAGCAGTCAGAATGACCACTTCACCACTGAATTCACCGAACCCCTTCAGAGGATTCGCATTACCTTTAGGAAACCAGGCAAACCCTTTGTCATCTTACAAGGTCTGCCTAGTCAGCTCTCTTTCCTTCAGCCTCACCGTGCATTTCACCTCCTCTCTATTCTCCTGGTATGTAGACCTTCAGTTCCTTCACATCTCTGGGCCTTCTCACTTGCTACTCCCTCTGCCTATAAGGTTCTTCTCTCACCTATCCCTCAGACTAAAAAGACCCTGACTCTCTAGACTCCCCATCCCATCCCCCACTGTGTGGAGCCCCTCCCCCCACTGCTGGTCCTTACTGTCAACACTGTATGGATTTTTTACAATGGTCCGTCAGCATCTTGCCTTCCTGCTACACTATAGGGTTATTGAAACATCCTGGTCAGGTTTACTTAGCATGACTGTAGGTAGATCAATAAATATGCTGAGTAAATGAATCTGCCTGCATCTTCCCTAATCAGAATTGCATCACAAATATATTTCCCATAAAAACCAAAGGAAAGAGCCACAGAAAATTAATACCACGTTTTACAGAAGTATTTATTCTATGGGTGGCTGTCTGATTTTCTTGGCTCTGGAAATCAACTCAAGGTATTTCGCAAGACCAAGAAGATTTTAGAATTATTCTCTTAATTATTCCAAAAGAGGACTCCACACTCTCTCAAGACCTATCTTTGCCTCTGCTGTACAATCATTCCCACCAGAAGGTTTATTATCAAACCTCACCCTGAAGCTACAGAGTCATTTCCTCTTATTCTGTCCTTAGTGGAGACAGAACTGCTGGTTGTTATCTCTTGTGTTAAAAACTCTCTGCATTCCCCAAAATATTACACTTTTTAAAGATACAACACCTTCGAATCTCCTAAATTGTTTTTAATGCATCCTTCTATCCTTGACCATCTAAGTGTGGCTTCTTAGGGGCCCCTCCTAGCTGTTGATGAGGACTCCAAAAGAGAATATACCACCTTGCCCTTGGAGGGGGCACAGTGACCTCTTCTTCTGAGGTTGAAGTCCTTGGCTTCTCCCCACACCCTTAGGTCATCTGCTCCGGTGAGAGGGGATGCATGCCCTGCTCTGTGTTCAGCAAGATCACAAGCTCCTCCAGAAGAGAAAACTTCACTCTGTTATCCTTGAACAGTGACCTCCAAAGAGAATCGCTGTTGCTGCTGTGAGGTAGTGTGGAGCCTGTCCGGAAGCCTCGCTGAGTGTGGAAACTCCCTGGTCCACTTCCAGCAACAGTCAGCTTTACTCCATGCCAGGTACTGAACTGCAGACATTTCCCTGAATCTCAAGTGAGTCCTGGTAACAACCCAGTGAAATAGGTATTCTTTTCTACAGTTTACAGATCAGAAGTTAAGGTTCAAAGAGGATAAGGCATTTGCCCAAGGTCACACAGCCGAGAAGCCAATATATGACAATGCTGGAATTCAAACACATGCCCTTTCCACTGTCCTCTCCTGTTCCCCAGAACAAAAAGGTCTGAAGCTTTGTTTTCACCCTTCCTGCACATTATACAAATGACATTCTTAACAATATGCCTTAACTGTCTGTTTGGCTCATGCATACATTTAGACTGAATAACTGCTCAGAAGTAAAATAATTGGTAGCTATTATTTATAGTGGGTATAAACAATGACTTTTTTTCTTTCTGTCCCCTTGTGCTTTCCTCTCTTCCTCTTGTTTTCCCTGTCTCTTCTCTATCTTTTGCCTTACAGTATTGGCTAGAATGGGCTTCCCTAGTGGCTCAGAGGTAAAAAACACGCCTGCCAATGCAGGAGACGAGGGTTTGATCCCTAGGTCAAGAAGATCCCCTGGAGGAGGAAATGGCAATCCACTCCAGTATTCTTGCCTGGAGAATCCATGGGATTCTCATGGACAGAGGAGTCTGGTGGGCTATAGTCCATGGAGTTGCAAAAGAGTTGAACACGACTGAGCAACTAAACAACAACAACAGTTGGCCAGAATCCCCAGTAAAATGCCAACTGCAAGTGATGTCTCACAGATCCCTGCTGCTAGTAATGGTGGAATGTGGATCACATGTCAGGCACAGAATGTGGATCACAGAGTCAAATGAAATGTTTCAGCCTGCTAAGCAACAATTTTTCATTTAACAGCTTCCATTCTAAGCGTGCTGCTGCTGCTGCTAAGTCACTTCAGTCGTGTCCGACTCTGTGCGACCCCAGAGACGGCAGCCCACCAGGCTCCCCCGTCCCTGGGATTCTCCAGGCAAGAGTACTGGAGTGGGATGCCATTGCCTTCTCCAGGGCACTAATATTCTACAGAAAGACTTGGGCAGTGAACAAAGATTAGTCCTTGATCTCTATCTCACTAGATTCTCAATAAGCACAACTAAGAGAGTTAAGGTTTAATATAAAAATACTGCAGTGGAATTAAAGAGGCAAAAACAAACAAACAAACAGAAACCCCAACAACAACCCAACTCACGATAGCAAGAAGAAAGCGTGCGACTATGAAGCTGTAATAATCAAATGTGAATGCCGCCGCTATGCCAAACAAAAATACACCGGTGCTTGAGGCCCACAAAACAAGTCGTCTTCCTGCCCTGAAAAATAAGAATCACACAGTGGAAGGAGCAAGGTGTGGCTGCAACAGTTTAAAACATCCACTCTAATTCAAGAAAGATAAATTTTACCTATATTTTCAGTAGCTTATGTATTTGACTTATTTACTTTGGGTAAATCATGAGTTAACACACAATTTTTTCAAAAGGCCAGTTTTTCAGTGGCCAAGTCTCCACCTGAGCTGCGAATATACACACACGATCACTCTGGGTGGTCCCCAAAGGACCAAGGAGAGGGAAGATCTGTCCTTTCCCTGTCAGGACATGCTCTGTTACCTGCTGGGTCATCTTCCCTGCTGGGCTGGCTCTGCCCACCAAGGGGGAGGCAACTCTTAACAAGTCCCTCTAAAAACAGAAGTCTAGCGACATTCTGCTAGTAGAATAAGTTGCCTATTTGCTCTATATTTTCATAATTGGGAAGGGTATTTCCTTCTTTAAAAAGCAAACAAATAACAATTACATGCCTGCAGATTTAAAAAGTGAGATGTAATTCACATGATATAAAATCCAGTCTTTTAAAGCAGGGATCCCCAACCTTCAGGCCGCAGACCTGTACCTCCTGTCAGATCAGATCGGCAGCAGCATTAGAATAGAAATAAAGTGCACAATAAACATAATGCACTTGAATCATCCTGAAACCATCCCCCACCTTCCCTGGTCCATGGGAAAATTGTCTTCCATGAAACCAGTCCCTGATGTCAAAAAGGCTGGGGACCACAGTTTTAAAGTATACAATTCAGTGGCTTTTTAGTAGATTCACAGAGTTGTGCAACTCATCACTATCTAGTTCCAAGACATTTTCATCCCTCTAAAAAGAAACTCTGCACCCAGGAATCATCATTTCTTATTCTCTGTTCCCTCTGCCCCCTGACAGTCACAATCTACTTTCTGTCTTTATAGAGTTGCCTCTTCTGGACATTCTATATAAATGGAATTGCACACTATAAGACCTGGCTTATTTTATTATGCTTTCAAGGTTCATCCATGTTACTGTACTTCATTCCTTTTTATGACTCATAACATTCCATTGGAGAAGGGAATGGCAATCCACTCCTGTATTCTTGCCTGGAGAATTCCATGGACAGAGAAGCCTGGTGGTCTACAGTCCACGGGGTCACAAATGAGTCAGACACGACTGAGCAACTAACACACAATATTCCATTACCTGGCTATATCACGTTTTGTTCATCCATTCATCCCTAGATGGACATTTGGACATTGTTTCCACTTTTTTGGCTATAAGGAATAATGCTGCCATGAACATTTGTGAACAAGATTTTATGTCAAGTTATGTTTTCAATTCTCCTGGATATGTACCTAGGGGTGGAATTGCTGGGTCATATGCTAACTTTATGTTTAATTTTTGAGGAGCTGCCAAACTGTTTTCCAGGGTGGCTTCCCTAATTCTACCATCCCACCAATTTCTCCATATCCATACTTGTTACTGACAACACTTGTTATTAACTATCTTTTTGATTACAGCCATTCTAGTGACCAGGGGTATCTCACTATAGTATTGATTTACATTTCCCTAATGGTTATTGATGTTGAACATTTTTATATGTGCTCATTGGCCATCTGTATATATTCTTTGGCAAAATATCCATCCAAATCATTTGTCCATTTTTGAATTGGGTTATTAGTGTTTTTATTGTTGAGTTTTAAGAGTATTTTATGTATTCTAGATACTGGACTGTCTTTAGCTATATGATTTGCAAATATTTTCTCCCTGTAAGAAGTCCCTGACAGATCATTTTAAGGCAAAAGAATACAGTCCTGAGATTTCAAGCAAAAGGTTTGCCCATTGTGGCAGAGAGTATGTAAGCAAATTGGAAACTGTCAAATTCACAGCCTCAGCCTGCTCTGCTCCCACGGGCACTAGCAGGGATTGTTGGCCCTACATATAAAGGTTTCCCAATCTCATTTGAGCCCTGAATGTCATTTTAAACTATTTTCATCCATCCCTCTTCTACCCACAATGTTTTTGTTCTCTGTAACAGATGAGCAACTCTCTTGATGGTGAGCAGAGAACAGAGAACATCAAAGAGAAAGCTCTGCAATTTCCTGCTCTGCCCAGCTGCCAACAAGACCTGCTGCTGCCTGCAGCCTTTTTTCCTTCCCTCCTGTCCAGAGACACACACTCTTTTCTCTTCAAATACATTCTGCAATCTTTGTATTGGATCATGTCTCTTCCCATCTCCTCTGAGGCCTTATTCTACCAATTACTTCTACCAATTACTCCTCTGACTCCTCCCTTTCAGTTGAAGTCTCTTCTAGCCAAAGACAAGAACCTTCTCTGGATCCCCATCATTCCTGTAGCCACCTTGCATCTTGCATTTCCTTCACTGATGGACTTTCCAAAAGGGAGTATCTATCTCCTCGACTCCTGTTTTGCTCCTCTCCCCACTGACAACCCAACTTCCATCCTTCCCAGGAAGTTTATGAAGCAGAAGATTCTTAAAAACTGAAATGGTAACTTCAGTCACCAAATAATAACTATTTTACTAATAGACTCCACTTCTGTTGCAATTTCATTATTCAAACCCCATCTCCTGAAGGGGATGTGGGAGGTGGGGGGAAAGACCTGGGTCCTCCTCCCTTTAGGCTTCCATAGTGGAGAAGGCAATGGCACCCCACTCCAGTACTCTTGCCTGGAAAATCCCATGGACGGAGGAGCCTGGTGGGTTGCAGTCCATGGGGTCGCTAAGAGTCGGGCACAACTGAGCAACTTCACTTTCACTTTTCACTTTCCTGCATTGGAGAAGGAAATGGCAATCCACTCCAGCGTTCTTGCCTGGAGAATCCCAGGGACGGTGGAGCCTGGTGGGCTGCCGTCTACGGGGTCACACAGAGTTGGACACGACTGAAGCGACTTAGCAGCAGCAGTCTTGTCTCCATGGCCTTCACTTCTAATATGGCCCCAGACACAACAAAGCCCTGTAATTTTTCTTTCGACGTGTTTGTTGGTCCTATGTGACTAGCACACACTGAGGGCAGGGATTTCTGACCTAATCAGTTGTATTTAGGTTCCCAGTGCCCAGGACATGCCTGTAAAATTCACAACTATGGTGTCAAATAAATAAGTTTATCTCTGTGCTCTGGGACAGGCACTAAAAGTGTGGTCCATGTTCATACACAGACGAACTCTGCCTTATTTTAAGAGCTATATGTTCATTTTAAAGTATATTTTTTAAAAATTTGGTTGCTACATCACAAAATTTCATAGACATCACTGCATAAGGCCAGACTATCCTCCTAAAAAGCAAGTCTATTTAAAGAAAAAATGTTCAAAGTAATAACCAGTAGCTACTGAGTGGTTATATGTCCAAGGTACTTTTTCTGTGTTAATTTTGCAATAACCCTCTGAGACGAGTATTGTTATTTTCATTGCCAGCTTACACACAAGATTCTGAAATGCAGGTCAGGCAATGAGCCAAGGTCCACAGCTAATGGCAGAACACAGGCGGACTGTCTTCAGAACCCATCACCTTAATGTTATTTTGTGTCCCTAAATACCAAATCAGCAAAGAAGTACGTATTTAGATAGGAAGTATGAAAATGACTAAAGTTTTGAACATAATTCCCTGTCCCCTAAGACAATGAGATGAGAAAACGAACCCTACACTGATGGATGGATGAAACAATACAAAAGACTTCACGTTACCTGTCGGAGAGGTAGCCAAAGATCACTGCTCCCAGCAGGACTCCAAACATAAACGTGGGCTGGATCAGCCTTCCAAACCACTCTCGGTTACACACCAGGTCCCACTGGGTCACCACAGTGCTGAGCCACTTGCTTCTATCGTAGATGTAGCCATCCAAGCAAGGGAAGCTGCTCTTCTGGCCGCTGTACTCATAGTCCAGGCTCGACTGGTCATCCCTCCGGAACCTCTGACAGCTGGTAAGCTCCCAGATCTCCCCATCCTGCAGCTGCACGAGAATGCGATCCTCACGGCCTACGGAGAACTGGGTCCAGATGTCCTCCAACTGCCAAGTAGAGAGGTCTTGGAAAAGAACCTGACTCACATTGCCTGGGGGCCTACAGGTATGCTGGGGGGACACTGACAAGAACACAGAAGCCAAGTAGTGGATACCACAAGAGATATTCTGGAAGGCACATATAAAATAGAGGAATATTTGGTATCTGCAAAGAGAGAGGAAAAGAAACAAGTTATTATAGCTGACCTATGGGCTAAAACACACACACACACACACATAGGCAAAAACGGAGAAGGGTCTCCATTATGCTTAGCTTGAATAAAGGAATCAGTTCAGTTCAGTTCAGTCGCTCAGTCATGTCCGACTCTCTGCGACGCCATGAATCGCAGCATGCCAGGCCTCACTGTCCATCACCAACTCCCGGAGTTCACTCAAACTCACGTCCACTGAGTCGGTGATGCCATCCAGCCATCTCATCCTCTGTCCTCCCCTTTTCCTCCTGCCCACCATCCCTCCCAGCATCAGAGTCTTTTCCAATGAGTCAACTCTTCGCATGAGGTGGCCAAAGTACTGGAGTTTCAGCTTTAGCATCATTCCTTCCAAAGAACACCTAGGACGATCTCCTTTAGAATGGACTGGTTGGATCTCCTTGCAGTCCAAGGGACTCTCAAGAGTCTTCTCCAACACCACAGTTCAAAAGCATCAATTCTTCGGTGCTCAGCTTTCTTCACAGTCTAACTCTCACATCCATACATGACCACTGGAAAAACCATAGCCTTGACTAGACAGACCTTTGTTGGCAAAGTAATGTCTCTGCTTTTTAATATGCTGTCTAGGTTGGTCATAACTTTCCTTCCAAGGAGTAAGCGTCTTCTAATTTCATGGCTACAATCACCATTTGCAACCAAATCCTGTTAGGGACCTAAGAGGCATCCCATAACGACAACCCTATGAATATGACTGAGAAGGTAACATACATCATATATGACATACATTTTTATACTTCAACTCCTCCCCACTTCACAAATTCCAGTGCTCAAACTCGACACAGTCCCCACAAAGAGCAAACAGATTTTTTTGTGTGTGAAGTTTGTTTTGTTTTTGTGAAGTTTACCTGCCTGCCCCTGGAGGCGTTTAGGTTTGGTACCTAAGTAGTCTCATCACCTGGAGAGGCTTCCCTGCTGCAAAACTCACATTGTCTGACCACAGCTTCCCATCCTCCCAGCTCCCGAGCCCCTCCCATTGGCCCCATCCCCGGCACTCTTCGGGGCTCCAGCCTTTGGCGCCCACCAGCTTCTCTGGTTTACTGCCACCTTCCTGGCCTCATTCCTTCCCCAGCCAGCCTGAACCCCATGGTAGTCACTAGTTTTTTCCACAGAGCTGCACGAGTTCTCTATTCACGTTCTCCATTCACACCCAGTCCCCCCAACAGAGCACCTCCCCTGGCAGGCCTCTGAAGCTAGGATCTGTCTTCTCTGCCCCGCCCACAGGTGCTGAGAAGGTCTTAAGTACACTTTCAGTTCAAATTTCCCTTTTCCTGTCACAAGGATGTGCTCTGCTTAGTCTCTCGGTCATGTTTGACTCTTTGTGACTCCATGGACTGTAGCCCACAAGGCTCCTCTGTCCATGGAATTTTCCAGGCAAGAGTACTAGAGTGGGTTGCCATTCCCTTCTCCAGGGGATTTTCCCGACCCAGGGATCAAGCCCAGGTCTCCTGCGTTGCAGGAGGATTCTTTACCACCTGAGCCACCAGGGAAGTCACAGGGATAACTTCCTAAAAAAAAGAAAATCCTACTTCCTTAGGTGTCTAGCATTCTAACAAATCATTTTCTCCCTTATAAAGATTGCTGTCCACCAAGTGTCTACCCAGCCCAAGGCTCCTTCAGAACAACAGACTTAGACACAACACATCACTATGCCCACAGCCAAGAGAAACACTAATGGAAAAAGAATAGACAGGAAAACCAGAGGTAAGTAAAAGAAAGATGACCAGAACCTCCAGGAAACAGACCTATGCTATCTGGGTGACAGGTAAAAAAAATTACATTCAGTCCTAGATTGATATCATTCTATATAATAGAACATGCCTGTGTATGTGCTGAATCGCTTCAGTCGTGTCTAACTCTTTGTGACCCCATGGACTGTAGCCTGCCAGGCTCCTCTGTCCATGGGGATTCTCTAGGCAAGAATACTGGAGTGGGCTTCCACACCCTCCTTCAGTATCTTCCCCACCTAGGGATTGAACCTGCATCTCTTATGTCTCCTACATTGGCAGGCAAGTTCTTTAACACTAGCACTACCTGGGTAGCCCACAGTAAAACATAACTAGTATTATACCACTGTGGTTAACAGTATGGACTCCAGAACCAGACTACCAAGGTTTGAAGCTTGTCTCCGGTTACTTACCACCTGGGTCTTTTGGGCAAGATCCTTACCCTTTATGTACGTGTAAGTGTTAGATACTATGATGTTCATAAGATGAAGTCAAAAAAGAGCCTAAAAGGGTCATATGCTGCTGCTAAGTCACTTCAGTCATGTCCGACTCTGTGCGACCCCATAGACGGCAGCCTACCAGGCTCCGCTGTCCCTGGGATTCTCCGGGCAAGAACACTGGAGTGGGTAAAGGGTCATATACTGACTGAAAAAAAAAAAAGCCACCACCTATATCCATACATCTAAGTCAGCCACAGGCTCATCATTCCAACTCTGAAATTTTAAACTCTCTCTGTCTTTATTCCAAGATAACTCAAAGATCCAGGCTCTTAGTTCCCTCAACACTATTCCTGAATCTCAGTTTCCTCAATTCCCTCTGACATGGGGCTTAAACCGTGGAGAGTTTGTAACTTCAATACAAACTTGTATTTTGTATTGAACAACACGTAATTCTTCTTAGGTGTCCTGCTTTCCTCTTTTAAAGGTGATTTGGACAGTGTTTCCTCACCTTAGAAATGACCAGTGAGAAATGAGAGACAATTAGGGCTTTCTACTTAACACTGTCGCTAGGTTTCCTTAAGACTAGATAACAATACACGATAACCTCCCTCTCTATTTATAGACAATAAAGAGACCAATGAGAGTGAATGCCAGAGAAAATATGGGCTGCTATGATATGGTCACACTATTTTCACCTTTTGCTATAAGCATTGACATGTTACCCTTTTCCTTCCTATAAGTAGCTTTCCCAATCTACCTTTCCTACCAGAATGGGGACTCAGGTAACAATAATAGTCATGATTTATTGATAACTTACAGAATGATAAGATTTGCATACTCTACTGTGACTGGCTAAGAGCTGTCTCCCCAGACCCATTCTCCCTTTCTCCCACCACACGGAGCTACATCTGACCATGTGGGTGAGGACACGGAGCAGCGGCCCCAGATGCTGTGGATGGTGGAGTTGCCTCACCCACTTGGGTCCCTGGATGACACCATGGAGCACAACTGCCCTGGACAGTTACCAGAAACAAAATCCAATTGAGGGGTCTCTTTGTTACAGCTCCTGAGTATGGTGATTAATCCCTAAAATACATGGGGAAAGAATGGTATTAGTAACTACTACCTCTTAAGGTTATCATGAGGATGAAATGAGAGCTGCATGTGGAGTCCTTATAACAAACATGTGTAGTACTATCATTACCCCTATTTTACAGATGAGGAAGTGGTAAGTCAAATGCGCAAGACCATATAGTTAATACGTGGTAAGCCAGGATTGGAACTTGGACATCCATTCCCAGAGCTGATTTTGTAATCCCTATGCTATTCTGCTTCAAGGAAGATAAGATGAGATAATAAATGAAGGACCTGGCTGAATCCCAGGGTTGCACTCAGGAGAGCATCTAGTTGACAGCATGGGCTGCGGAGGCCAATGGACATCCAACGACATCGAATTCTGCTCTGCTACTAAGATTTGTGATTTAGGTGCAAGACCTGGTTTCCTCATGTGTAAAATGAGAGTGATTACCACTAGTCTCAAAGGGCTGCGGTGAAGGTAAAAGAAGGTAACATGTACAAAAAACTTAGGACAGAGCCGGGCACAACTGAACATTCAATAATGCAGGTATCAGGAGGAAGTAGGGGAGAGTTGGGGCCTCCTGCCCCTTCCCGGCCTGCTTCACCACTCTTTTCTTGTGGACACTGGGAATCATAACCAACATCTGTGCAACTTTTCACCCTGGAGAACAGCACAGCATCAGCTCTTCATCACGAGCCTGGAAGGGAGCTAAAGGCAGGAATGATTATAATTCTCACTTTGTGCATAGGAAACTGAGACACAGTATTCCCAGGGTCACCTTAGCAGTGAGTGGCAGGCCAGGATTCAGACTGAGCCCCAAACCTCTGGATCCACACTTTCTATGGCTCCTCGCCCAGCTACCCCTTCTCCCAAAACGTTCTGGGTCAAAGTAGTATTCCAAGAATGAATGAATAAATAAATGAATGAATACACTTTAAATTTTTTTAATTAATTTGACAAATGAAAAGAGGGTGACAATCATACAAAGGTCAAACCTAGGTCCCACCCTGCAGTAGCTGTGGGTCCTTGACCCAGCCTCAGTTTCCCAATCATTAAAATAAGGATTCACCCCCACCCCTTTGTAAGATTCCGCACTGTGTAGTTGGCACATACTAGGTTTCCATAAATCGAAAACACACACACACACACACACACACACACACAGAAAAAGAACGAACAAACTTTAAACGGTTGTTCCTAGAGCAATTCAATACCTGCCAGGCACTGAAGGAGACTCTACCACGGGTTGGGGCGGGACAGCAGCCGTCTGGGGAAGTGAAAGAGGAGCCCATATGGCAGATAAGAGAAATGAGCTGCCAAGAACAGGCGTTCCTCCTGTGACCTGGCTTCTGCAGCCGGGGCTTCGGACTCCGGCACCGGCAGAGGGCGCGCCGGGGGACCCCGCACACACCACTCCCGAAGCGAGCCCCCAGCTCCCGCGGCTCGCTCTGGGGGCGTCCGGCCGCCAGAGTTCGAGAGGATCTCGAACTGGCCCTGGTCCGGGGCCAAGAATCAAGACCCAGGCCTCCGGACTTTTCCCGGAAAGGAGGGGTGGGGAGATGTGTTCGGATCGCGAGCTCTGCGCGCGCAAGAACCCCACCGCAATGGAAAGAAACAGACCCCACCGGCGCCTCCACCCACGTGGCTCCGGCTCCCCCGGCACCGTCCTCCCTCTCCACCCCTACCCCATCTCCCTACCTGCCGAAGTGCCCCACGCTGTCAAAAATCAGCTCCAAGTTGCTGGACCCCATGGTGCCGCCGTGCACCACGCTCCGAAGCGGGACGCGCCAAGCTCGCCTAGTGCCGGGGACTGCGGGCACAGCGGTGCCCTGCCCCGCCCCGCCCGGCCCCCGCCGGCCCGCCGGCCCGCCCCGGCTTTGGCGTCTCCCGCGCGTCAAAGGGCTCGAG
>NW_011494945.1:5234435-5237737 GCF_000754665.1 Bison bison bison | reverse complement strand
AACACCGCGTCTGTTTCGGTCGCCGCTCTCGAGAGGCGCGCCGGTGCCTGGGAAAGGTGGTCCGCCCGGCAGCACAAGGTGGGGAACGCAGACTCCACTCTTGGGCACAAACATCGTTTTCTGAGAGAAGTGCACCCGTTTGGGGCCTACAAGAGCAGAGCACAAAGAATGGATTCTGATGACCCTGAGAAGTGGCAGGATCTTGCAGAACTGTGTGAAACATCTTGTCATAACCGAAGAGCAAAGGGAACTCCCTGGGTAGAAACAAAAAGAATAGCGAAAAGAGCCAACTTACACTAGAAAGAGAGGAAAGCCCATCATCCAAAGTACTTCCCTCACCTACTTGCCACAGAGCCGGAAATAACACCATTAAAGATTTATTTTTGCTATGAATAATTCTATTTTCTTTTGAAATGCAAATACTACTGGAATGATTAATCCATTAAATAATAAGCAATTTGGAATGGATTTTTTTTATAATTGGGTAGATTCTTGCTAACCAGAAAGTCTTAAGCTTGCAAAGGTTGCTTGGGAGGTTCAAGTGGTGGGGAGAGGAGGACAGAGTGAGAGTGAGAAGTTTGGGCAAAAGCTGACCCTAGGAGGGAAAGATGGGAACCACAGGGCCCAGTCAAGACCCTATATTGTTTCAAAGCACCAATAGGAGATTTACCTGGAAAAGATATGGGGGGTTGGGGGCAAGGAGAACTATGGGGAAATAGCTCTGCTGTTCTGATTACAGCAAATAGAAATAGCACAACACAGATAAAAAGAACAAATTCCTAGAAGGACACAAACTACAAATACCCACTCAAGAAAAAAAAAAAAAAAGATAACCAAAACAGCTCTGTATTTATTAAAGAAATTGTATGTGTAGTTGAAAACCTTCCTTCAAGGACTTCTCTGGTGGTCCAGTGGTTGAGAATTTGCTTTCCAATGCAGGAGACATGAGGCAATGGCACGCACTCCAATACTCTTGGCCTGGAAAATCCCATGGACGGAGGAGCCTGGTGGGCTGCAGTCCATGGGGTCGCTAAGAGTCGGACACAACTGAGTGACTTCACTTTCACTTTTCACTTTCATGCATTGGAGAAGGAAATGGCAACCCACTCCAGCGTTCTTGCCTGGAGAATCCCAGGGACGGAGGAGCCTGGTGGGCTGCCGTCTCTGGGGTCACACAGAGTTGGACACAACTGAAGTGACTTAGCAGCAGCAGCAGCAGGAGACGTGGATTCAGTCCCCTGGTAGGAGAACTAAGATCCCACATGCCGTGGGGCTAAGCCACAGCTAAGACTCAGCTACTGAGCCCTCGCGCTCTGGAGACCTTGCACTCCAACTAGGGAAAGCCCATGTGCTGTAGCCAAGACCCAGCACAGGCAAAAATGAATAAATAAATAATTTAAAACTCCCCACAAAGAAAACCCCAGGCCCAGACATTTAAGAAAGAAACAATACTTATTCAGCACACACATACTCTTCAAGAAAACTGAAGAGTAGGGAATACTTCCCAACTCATTCTATTACCCTGATACCAGAACCAGGCAGGACATAAGAAAACTACAAACCAATATACCTCATGAGCATAGATATAAAATATTCTTAACAAAATTTTAGCAAATTGAATGCATCTTTATATAAAAAAGACAATACATCATGACCAAGTAAGGTTTACCCCAAGAAAGCAAGAGTCATTTAACATCTGAAAAATCAATCAATAAAATTCACCATAATGACAAACTAAAAAGGAAAAACCATATAATCATCTCAATAGATACCAAAAAAAATTAGAATTTGGCAAAAACCCGAACACCCTTTCATAATAAAAACACTCAACAAACCAGGAATAGAAAGTATTATGATCTGTTTCTACCCATAGAACACTTCTCTTTTTTAAATTAATTTATTTATTTTAATTGGAGGCTAATTACTTTACAATATTGTGGTGGTTTTTGCCACACATCAACATGAATCAGCCATGGGTGTACATGTATTCCCCTGTCCCGAGCTCTCCTCTACCTCCCTCCCTATCCCATCCTTCTGGGTTATCCCAGTGCACCAGCTTTGAGTACCCTATTTCATGCATCAAACTTGGACTGGTCATCTATTTTACATATGGTGATATACATGTTTCAATGCAATTCTCTCAAATCATCCCACACTTGCCTTCTCCCACAGAGTCCAAAAGACTGTTTTTTATATCTTTGTCTCCTTTGCTGTCTTGCACTTAGGATCATTGTTACCATCTTTCTAAATTCCACATATGTGCATTAATATATTGTATTGGTGTTTTTCTTTCTGACTTACTTCACTCTGTGTAATAGGCTCCAGTTTCATCCACTTCATTAGAACTGACTCAAATGCATTCTTTTTAATAGCTGAGTAATATTCCATTGTGTATATGTACCACAACTTTCTTATCTACTCATCTGTCGATGGACATCTAAGTTGCTTCCATGTCCTAGCTATTGTAAACAGTGCTGCAATGAACACTGGGGTACACATGTCTCTTTCAATTCTGGTTTCCTCAGTGTGTATGCCCAGCAGTGGGATTGCTGGGTCATCAGTCAGTTCAGTTCAGTCGCTCAGTTGACTCTTTGCCACCCCATGAATCGCAGCATGCCAGACCTCCCTGTCCATCACCAACTCCTGGAGTTCACTCAAACTCATGTCCATCAAATCGATGATGCAATCCAGCCATCTCATCCTCTATCATCCCCTTCTCCTCTTACCCCCAATCCTTCCCAGCATCAGATTCTTTTCCAATGAGTCAACTCTTCGCATGAGGTGGCCAAAGTATTGGAGTTTCAGCTTTAGCATCAGTCCTTCCAATGAACACCCAGGACTGATCTCCTTTAGGATGGACTGGTTGGATATCCTTGCAGTCCAAGGGACTCTCAAGAGTCTTCTCCAACACCATAGTTCAAAAGCACCAATTCTTCGGTGCTCAGCTTTCTTCACAGTCCAACTCTCACATCCACACATGACCACTGGAAAAACCATAGCCTTGACTAGACGGACCTTTGTTGGCAAAGTAATGTCTCTGCTTTTTATATGCTATCTAGGTTGGTCATAACTTTCCTTCCAAGGAGTAAGCGTCTTCAAATTTCATGGCTGCAATCACCATCTGCAGTGATTTTGGAGCCAAAAAAAAAAAAAAGTCTGACACTGTTTCCACTGTTTCCCCATCTATTTCCCATGAATCGATGGGACCAGATGCTGTGATCTTAGTTTTCTGAATGTTGAGCTTCAAGCCAACTTTTTCACTCTCCTCTTTCACTTTCAACAAGAGGCTTTTAAGTTCCTCT
>NW_011494945.1:5227330-5233910 GCF_000754665.1 Bison bison bison | reverse complement strand
GCAGCACTTTCACAGCATCATCCTTTAGGATTTGAAATAGCTCAACTGGAATTCCATCACTTTCACTAGCTTTGTTCATAGTGATGCTTTCTAAGGCCCACTTGACTTCACATTCCAGGATGTCTGGCTCTAGGTCAGTGATCACACCATCGTGATTATCTGGGTCGTGAAATCTTTTTTGTACAGTTCTTCTGTGTATTCTTGCCATCTCTTCTTAATATCTTCTGCTTCTGTTAGGTCCATACCATTTCTGTCCTTTATCGAGCCCATCTTTGCATGAAATGTTCCCTTGGTATCTCTAATTCTCTTGAAGAGATCTCTAGTCTTTCCCATTCTGTTGTTTTCCTCTATTTCTTTGCATTGATCACTGAGGAAGGCTTTCTTATCTCTCCTTGCTCTTCTTTGGAACTCTGCATTCAGATGCTTATATCTTTCGTTTTCTCCTTTGCTTTTCGCTTCTCTTCTTTTCACAGCTATTTGTAAGGCCTCCCCAGACAGCCATTTTGCTTTTTCACATTTCTTTTCCAAGGGTATGGTCTATTCCATGGGGATGGTCATGCTTGTTATATGGCAGTTCTATTTCCAGTTTTTTAAGGAATCTCCACACTGTTCTCCATAGTGGCTGTACTAGTTTGCATTCCCACCAATAGTGTAAAAGGGTTCCCTTTCTCCACATCCTCTCCAGCATTTATTGTTTGTAGACTTTTTGATGGCAGCCATTCTGACCAGCGTGAGATGATACCTCATTGTGGTTTTGATTTTGCATTTATCTGGTAGTGAGTGATGTTAAACATCTTTTCATGTGTTTGTTAGCCATCTTTATGTCTTCTTTGAAGAAATGTCTATTTAGTTCTTTGGCCCATTTTTTGATTGGGTCATTTGTTTTTCCGGTATTGAGCTGCATGAGCTGCTTGTATATTTTTGAGATTAACTCTTTGTCAGTTGTTTCATTTGCTATTATTTTCTCCCATTCTGAAGGCTGTCTTTTCACCTTGCTTATAGTTTCCTTCATTGTGTAAAAGCTTTTAAGTTTAATTAGGTCTCATTTGTTTATTTTTGCTTTTATTTCCATTACTCTGGGAGGTGGGTCATAGAGGATCTTGCTGTGATTATGTCAGAGAGTGTTCTGCCTATGTTTTCCTCCAGAAGTTTTATAGTTTCTGGTTTTACATTTAGATCTATAATCCATTTTGAGTTTATTTTTGTGCATGGTGTTAGAAAGTGTTCTAGTTTCATTCTTTTACAGGTAGTTGACCACTTTTCCCAGCACCACTTGCTAAAGCGATTGTCTATACTTCATTGTATATTTTTGCCTCCTTTGTCAAAGATAAGGTGTCCGCAGGTGCTGGCATTCATCTCTGGGCTTTCTATTTTGCTTCACTGATCTATATTTCTATCTTTGTGCCACTACCATACTGTCTTGATGACTGTAGATTTGTGGTATTGTCTGAAGTCAGGCAGGTTGATTCCTCCCATTCCATTCTTCTTTCTCAAGATTGCTTTGGCTATTCAAGGTTTTTTTGTGTTTCCACACAAATTATGGAAATTATTTGTTCTAATTGCTAAGTCGCTTCAATCATGTCCGACTCTGTGTGACCCCATGGACTGCAGCCTACCAGGCTTCTCCATCCAAGGGATTCTCCAGGCAAGAACACTGGAGTGGGTTGCCATTTCCTTCTCCAATGCATGAAAGTGGAAAGTGGAAAGTGGAAAGTGAAAGTGAAGTTGCTCAGTCGTGTCCGACTCTTTGCGACCCCATGGACTGCAGCCTACCAGGCTCCTCCATCCATGGGATTTTCCAGGCAACAGTACTGGAGTGGGGTGCCATTGCCCTCTTGTTCTGTGAAAAATACCATTGGTAGCTTGATAGGGATTGCATTGAATCTATAGATTGCTTTGGGTAGTATACTCATTTTCACTATATTGATTCTTCCGATCCATGAACATGGTATTTTCTCCATCTATTTGTGTCATCTTTGATTTCTTTCATCAGTGTTTTATAGTTTTCTATATATCATAGAACACTTCTGACATGAAATGTGTGGGTGTTTTCCTCATACCAACATCTAATTCTCCAACTCTGCAAATACCAACTTGGTTACCCGAATGTGGGCTTCTCTGGTGGCTCATTGATAAAGAATCCACCTGTCCATGCAGAAAACTCAGGTTAGAACCCTGGGTCAGGAAGATCCCCTGAAGAAGGAAATGGCAACCCACTCCAGTATTCTTGCCTGGAAAATCCTATGGACAGAGAAGCCTGGTGAGCTACAGTCCATGGGGTTGCAAAAGAGTCAAACACAACTTAATGACTAAACAACAACTAGTCCATTTCTTTTTCTTTGCTATTTAGTACTCCATTGTTCCAACAGATTACAATTTACTTAACAGTTTTCTAATTGATGGACTTGCAGATTGTATTCTGATTTTTTACTATAGCAATGCTGCTGTAAAGAGTCCCTATGTGCATATACTGGAGTTTTTCCAAAGTATATTCTTAGGAATGGAGTTGTGTAGTGAAGTACATGCATCAACTAGCAACTATTGCCAAATTGCTCTCCAAAGTTGTTTCACCAACTTGACTTCCAATCAGAAGAGTATAAAATTTGTAATTTCCCTGTACCTTTCTTTACCAATACTTGGCTCATCAAACTCTTAAATATTAGTCAGTTTCAGAGATGTGAAATGGTATTGCACTGCCGTTTTAATCTGCATTTCCTCTATTAGTACTGAGGTTGTACATCTTTTCATATGTTCATTGATCATTTGGATTTTCTTTCCTGAGAATTGCCTATTCATATTTTTGCGCATTTTCCTACCAGATTCATTTTATTTATTTTGATTTGTAAGAGTTCTTTGCATAGTCCAGATACCTTTGTCAGTTAAGCACTGGAAATAAGTGTATTTTTGATCTCTTTATGGTTTTTTGGTGATCAAAAGTGGTATTTTTTATTTTAATGAAGTCAAATTCATAAATATTTTCCTTTATAGCTTGTGATTTTGCACCTGGTTTAAAATTTTTGGCTTTACCATGAAATCAAAAAATATTCTATTTTCTTCTGAAAGTTTTAGCCTTTGGCTTTTCTTATGTAAGGCTTAAAGCCACTAGAACAGATTATTTGATTTGAGGTAAAGATTCAGTTCTCCTGTGTACAGAGGAGCCTGGTGGGCTATGGTCTATAGGGTTGCAAAGAGTTGGACACAACTAGAGCCACTTAGCACACACACGAAGTTTCAATTTTGGCTTCTCCATACTGGTAAAATATTGTCCCAGCGCCATTTATTGAACAAACTCCATCCTTTTCACTACATTTCCACCTCTGTCATCTATAAAGTTTCTATTCACCTTTGGGTTTATTCTGTAATCTCTAAGTCTGTTCCATTGGTCTATTTATTTTCCCTGTGCCTATGTCTTTATTTTTACAGTTTTATGCAATCTACTCCAATCTTTTACTACTCCTTCCTCCAAAGTAACTTATTAAAGTCGCCATGACCTGTGTTGCCAAATTCAATGGTCAATTTTCAATCTTTATTTTACCCAATCTCTACCGCTAAAAAAGTTATTAAAACCATGGCTCACATACAAATATACAATGAACACTTATCAATGATCTTATTTTACTCATTATTTAATAAGAACATTAATAAGATATTACAATCAGTTCAAAGAAGAATTCAATAAAGTCCATGTTTTAAAGCAATAAGGAATGCTATAACAAGTTACAAATAGATGCAGAAATGGTCTATCCAAAGAGTAAATGCATTTCACCATTACCACCAACACTATCAATGCTTTCCACAGGAAACAATTCATTTCTATGAACAAGAATTATTGCATTATTAGTTTTTGACAACTTACAAAGTTATAAAAAGGTCAGATACTATGAAATATGAAGATAACCCTAAGAAAGGGTATTAAACAAATATTTTTTTTTTTTTTTGAGAGGGCATTTCAAAATCTTTCAGAATGTTTACTAGCACCACAGTATCATATTGTCCTTCTTGAAACATCTTCCTTTGCATGTATGCCATCCTAACCTCTTGATTTTCCTCTTTCAATTTTCCCTAAGTGTTGGAGAACCCCAGGACTCTGAGCTCTCTTGTCTCTTTTTACACTTTCCCGAGTAGCATCGTGTTGTCCAAGAGCTGGTAAGCTATAGCACACAGGCTAAATCTGGCCTGCCACCTGCTTATACAAATGAACTTTTATTGGAACATAGTCACATTCATTCATTCAGATTATCTATAACTACTTTCAAACTACAATGGCTGACCTAAGTAGTTGTGACAGACTGGCCCACAAAGCCTAAAATATTTACTATCTGGCCCTTTACAGAAAAAAGTTTGCATGGATTTGCAAACCCATGATCTAGTCTTCTGGTTTTCAAAACTTAATACTAATGACTCCCAAATGTATATGTCCAAGCTGACCTCACCCCAGCACCCCACTTTCTGGCCAAATCAATGAATTCTTCAGGACACAGCTCAGCTGCTGTTCGATGTCAGATTCTTGATGACAATAAAATGAAGCTCCAAGTCCTTTCTTTAGTATACAGCCATTAGTGACTGTTTATCTATATATCATAATTTTATAAACATATTTTAAAATAAACTTTAAATTGACTAACATTTAAAACTAACTTTAATATGCTTGTTTTAAATATATTACATGTATTGAGCAGAAGTTAGTGCTGGAAACAAAAACCTCTCTACGTATTTCAAGAAGAGAGGGATACAATAAAAGGGACTGTATACTTTCAATATTATTGGAAGGGCTGGAGGAGAAGTCAGGGGCCACAACCTGAATATTTGTTTCAAGGTCACACCACCATAGTTGCAGCCCAGAGATCAGGAAGTTGCTGCAGCTGCAAGCACTGTAAGCTGTAACTGCTGCTGCTGCTGCTGCTAAGTCGCTTCAGTCGTGTCCGACTCTGTGTGACACCATAGACAGCAGCCCACCAGGCTCCCCCGTCCCTGGGATTCTCCAGGCAAGAACACTGGAGTGGGTTGCCATTTCTTTCTCCAATGCATGAAAGTGAAAAGTGAAAGTGAAGTCGCTCAGTCGTGTCCAACTGTTCACGACCCCATGGACTGCAGCCTACCAGGCTCCTCCGTCCATGGGATTTTCCAGGCAAGAGTACTGAAGTGGGTTGCCATTGGCTTCTCCAAAGCTGTAACTACTGCAGCACAATTGCCTTGTGCCCACTTACAAGAGGAGGACTGAAGGGGGAATGCTGCACAATTTCAAAAGATACTAGAGCCTATGTCACTGGCTATCTCACCTGATATCCACTGAGAGAAGACAAGTAAGAGATGGCGGGGGGTAGTCTAAGGAACAAAAATAATTCTGGTTTTTGCTCACCCTGATTACTTTCACTGCTCTTAGGATACTCTTTCTTAGAAGGGGCTTTTATTTCCTGATCACCATTTCCCTCTTCCTTCTCCCCACCTCTATCCCAGCTTGCTTCTTCCAATTCTCTTTCATTTCCTCAAGCACCTGCTATTGGTCACTTTCGGTAGAAGCCTGGGAGAAGTTTTAAGGGAGTGGCTATTTGTAAGATTGGTCCTTCATTTAGTAAATATACATTTTATTTGTCTCTGCTCTGTGTGTGGAGGCAACATGAGTAGAAGGTATGATCCCTTACATAAAAATTTGATAGATAGATATAGAAATAGATATATATGCTATATGCCAGGCACTATGCTAAGAACTTAATGTTGGTTATCTCATTTACTTCTTATATCTCTCTAAGATCAAAGTTGTTCTCATCCTCATACTCAGGTAAGAAATGTGAGTCCCAGAGAATAAGCAATCTGTTTAAGGTTGCCCAAGCTTGAGAGTTGCAGAGCCAGGTGCCAATGTAGCCCGGTCTTACTCTAAAGCTACTGCTCATGACAACACTGGCACTACTTGTTTAAAAAAAGTATGGTTAAAAAAAAAAAAAAAGTGTGGCTTTTGCAGAGTTACCATTGAAATGACTGGAGTGGAAATCTGGTGACTTCAAACCACCAGTCCTTGAAGGTCCATAAGAAATGCCCACAAGTTACTAGGCAGTAAGCTCTGGAAGACACCCATTTGCCCCCTGTTCAAGTCAAAGTCTTTAAAACTCAAAGGAGGAAGTAATTTCTTCTGGGTGGGGTAACCTCAAAGACTTCTAGAAGGATCTGACATCTGATTTCAAATTTGAAGGATAAGTAAATATAGCCAGGCAGAGTTGGACCAGGCTCAGTTCAGTTCAGTTCAGTCACTCAGTCGTGTCTGACTCTTTGTAACTCCATGAACCACAGCATGCCCGGCCTCCCTGTCCATCACCAACCTCTGGAGTTTACCCAAACTCATGTCTATTGAGTCGGTGATGCCATCCAACCGTCTCATCCTCTGTCATCCCCTTCTCCTCCTGCCCTCAATCTTTCCCAGCATCAAGGTCTTTTCAAATGAGTCAGCTCTTCGCATAGGTGGCCAAAGTATTGGAGTTACAGCTTCAACATCAGTCCTTCCAACGAACACCCAAGACTGATCTCCTTTAGGATGAACTGGTTGGATCTCCTTGCAGTCCAAGGGACTCTCAAGAGTCTTCTCCAA
>NW_011494945.1:5222711-5227174 GCF_000754665.1 Bison bison bison | reverse complement strand
TGGTCATAACTTTCCTTCCAAGGAGTAAGCGTCTTTTAATTTCATGGCTGCATTCACCATCTGCAGTGACTTTGGAGCCCCCCAAAATAAAGTCAGCCACTGTTTCCACTGTTTCCCCATCTATTTGCCATGAAGTGATGGGACTGGATGCCATGATCTTAGTTTTCTGAATGTTGAGCTTTAAGCCAACTTTTTCACTCTTCTCTTTCATTTTCATCAAGATGCTCTTTAGTTCCTCTTCACTTTCTGCCATAAGGGTGGTGTCATCTGCATATCTGAAGTGGAGAAAATAGCCTGAGTAAAGATCCAGGTGTAAAAAGTCAGGACCTGTGTGAGGTCCTGGTGTGCAGCACAGCAGCAGATGGGATGGCAGAATTGTGTGGTGCTCAGCCTGGTGCCTGGCACACAGAAACACAGGGCATGTCTTCCTGAAGGGTCTTAGAAGACACCATTAAAGGCATGGTTGAAAATATCTCCACATTAAAAACTGTGAGACCTCCAGCAAGTCACATCTCTCTGGTGTCACTGCCCCCATCAAATTGGTTGAAAGTGACAGTCCCAATTCACGGGGCTGTGGTGAGGGTTAAATGAGTTAAGGGTTAAATCAGAGCCCTGTAAAGGGCTCTAATCAACATTTCAGTTGCAAATAACAGCAAACCTAACTCAAACAAGCTTAAGTAAGGAAGGGACTTTTTGACTCCTTATGGGAAAAGTCCAGATATAGAACTAGCTTCCAGTGTGGTGGGATCCAGAGGGACAAACGATATCATCAGGCTTCCCCCTCCTCTGTCATTCTTTCTCTCTTCTCTTTTCTGCTTTTCTGTGTAGATTTAACTCCAGAAGAAAGAAACCCACTGTCTCCCACACCTAAAATTCAAATTTCCTACAGCTGGGCTTGGAGATGGGTTGGGGGCAGGGGTGCGGTGAGGAGAGACACGGCGAGTAGAATGTTCTGATTGGTTGGCCTGTTAGGGGCAGAGAATGCTCTGATTGGCTGGCCTTTGGTGGACGAATGCTCTGATTGGCTGGGCTGCATCACACGTTCAGCCGCCCCACAATGGCCACCGACAGGTTCTCACAAATGTGGGGGTCATAACGTCTTACCTGGAAAGGGATTCCAACAGGACAAACAACATTTAGAAGCTTTTAACAGAGTGCCTGATCCTTGTAAGTGTTTACTAAAAGCTAATGCTATGAAGATAGGCCAAAAAGGACAAGTTAGGGCCACACACATGAGGCCTTGAATTCTAGGCTAAAATGATTGAGTTTTAGTTAAAGGGCAGTGGTGAGCCACTGAAACCTTTGTCCAGTATGGTGAACAAAATGTTTTAGGAAGATTGGTCTGATAGTGGGAGTGTGACAGAGGGTAGAGAATTTGGTGGTAGGAAGGTCAGCTGGGAAGCTGATATATTCTGAGTTCAGTGTTGAGGATCCAGGTTACAGATGTGATGGTAGGAACAGAATGAAGGGAATTACCACTTAAATGGCAGAGAAGGAAGAATGGCAGGTTTTGACTGCCTGGGGAGGGCACATCAATGTCAGGAGGTGAGCAGTCCCTGAGGTTATAAACCTGGTTGACAGGGAAGATGGTGGCCTGGCCACTCAGATTCCTCTCTTTTCCTCCTTCCTCTTTTTTGCCTTAACCCTCCCTTCCCTCTCTCTTTCAGGAGCTATGTAATTTTCTCTTATCCTACACAGCACAGTCTTTCTTGGGTATATTTCACTTGCACACCCACCAAGGACTCTTTCTGGAGTAGCTTTAAAAGTACTGATTTCTAAACAATCGCAATGTGTTAAAGATTCAGGTGAATGCAGTGTTCCCGTCTTACCATAAAAGCAAGCAAGCAAACAAAAGGCATTTGTAGAACTTGCAGAAGATTTGGAATAACCTTTGTCTCTTCTAAGAGCATGAAATGAATTGGAGTTTTGACCAGGAACCCTTAGTATTTTGTCTGTGTTAGAAATGTAAAGAATGTAGCAAAAGATGGATTTCACTCAAGGAAGTGCAAGAGGTCTCTCTGTGTGTGTTTGTGTTTTCAGGTCTGTAAGTGAGCTAGAGAACCACTGACACCTTGGAGGCAGTTGTATGTCAGCATGATACTAACCAAAGTGGTCAAAACTTGTTTTTTGAAGCAAGTCTGAGGAAGGGAAGAAAGATACTTCTTAGTTCGGCTTCTGAAGTATGTTTCTTATGAGACTGGGATGTTAAGGGGAGGGTTGCACAATGAGGTGTCTCAAAACCATCAGGTAGCAACCTGCTCCAGAAGCCCTCACCCAAAGCTCCAGCTGGTCCAGGCTGTAGTCATGATGGATTTCTTTTTTGATCAATGATGAAAACTTGTTCTTGTCTTTCACTTGTTATCTGGGTGGGTTACTGAGTCTTGTGAAAACTTCAAGAGGGCTTCCAATCCCCTACACCATAATCTGGGAAGTAAAACTAAGTATTAAGCAACTGAAAAAGTTATGGCATTGTCTGTCACTTTCCATCTTCTTTCATAATATAGCCCTTTAAATAAAGGACCACATAGGGATGGAAGAGGAGGCTTCCCTGGTGGCTCAGATGGTAAAGAATCTGCCTGCAATGTGGGAGACCTGGGTTTGATCCCTGTGTTCAGAAAACCACCTGGAGAAGGGAATGGCAACCCACTCCAGTATTCTTGCCTGGAGAATCCCTTTGGACAGAGAAGCCTGGCGGGCTACAGTCCATGGGGTCGCAGAGTCAGACACGACTGAACAACTAAGCACAGTGATGGCAGAGGAGCCAGTTAGAAGGAGTCTATGACCCTCAACAATCAGGCACAGACCTGAACAAGGGGATGACAAATGATGTTATCCAAAAGAGGTTGAAAGGCCCCTCTGCCCACAGTTTCTCTCTGCCTGTCTGCGGCAGAAAACTGACAGAGCACCTTGTGTTCCATTTTAAGTTGAAGTCTTTTCACCTGAGAGCACTGGCGCAACCTTTCTTTATACCAAACACCTGCTCATCCTTCCTAGTTCAGCTTCAGTGATATACCTCTTATGTGATGCTTTTGCTGATCCCCGCTCCCAACTCTCCATCCTCCTCTCCCTCTCCTTCTCTCTCTCTCCCCCTCTCTCCTTCTCTCTCTCTCTCTCTCTAGCAGGGAGGTGATGATGTGGCTAATATTTGTCTTATTGAAGGTGAGGAAGGGCGGCAGTGAGGAGATACCCCTCGTCCAAGATAAGGAGCAATGGCTGCGCTTTGCTGGAGCAGCCGTGAAGAGATACCCCATGCCCAAGGTAAGAGAAACCCAAGTAAGATGGTAGGTGTTGCAAGAGGGCAAACACACTGAGACCATACTCACAGAAAACTAGTCAATCTAATCACACTAGGACCATAGCCTTGTCTAACTAAATGAAACTAAGCCATGCCCCTGGGGCAACCCAAGATGGGTGGGTCATGGTGGAGAGATTTGACAGAATGTGGTCCACTGGAGAAGGGAATGGCAAACCACTTCAGTATTCTTGCCTTGAGAACCCCATGAACAGTATGAAAAGGCAAAATGATAAGATATTGAAAGAGAAACTCCCCAGGTCAGTAGGTGCCCAATATGCTACTGGAGATCAGTGGAGAAATAACTCCAGAAAGAATGAAGGGATGGAGCCAAAACAAAAACAATACCCAGCTGTGGATGTGACTGGTGATAGAAGCAAGGTCTGATGCTGTAAAGAGCAATATTGCATAGGAACCTGGAATGTCAGGTCCATGAATCAAGGCAAATTGGAAGTGGTCAAACAAGAGATGGCAAGAGTGAATGTCAACATTCGAGGAATCAGCAAACTGAAATGGACTGGAATGGGTGAATTTAACTCAGATGACCATTATATCTACTACTGTGGGCAGGAATCCCTCAGAAGAAATGGAGTGGCCATGATGGTCAACAAAAGAGTCCGAAATGCAGTACTTGGATGCAATCTCAAAAACGACAGAATGATCTCTGTTCATTTCCACGGCAAACCATTCAATATCACATAATCCCAGTCTATGCCCCAACCAGTTATGCTGAAGAAGCTGAAGTTGAACGGTTCTATGAAGACCTACAAGACCTTTTAGAACTAACACCCAAAAAAGATGTCCTTTTCATTATAGGGGACTGCAATGCAAAAGTAGGAAGTCAAGAAACACCTGGAGTAACAGGCAAATTTGGCCTTGGAATACGGAATGAAGCACGGCAAAGACTAATAGAGTTTTGCCAAGAAGATGCACTGGTCATAACAAACACCCTCTTCCAACAACACAAGAGAAGACTCTATACATGGACATCACCAGATGGTCAACACCAAAATCAGATTGATTATATACTTTGCAGCCAAAGATGGAGAAGCTCTATACAGTCAGCAAAAACAAGACCAGGAGCTGACTGTGGCTCAGACCATGAACTCCTTATTTCCAAATTCAGACTGAAATTGAAGAAAGTAGGGAAAACCACTAGACCATTCAGGTA
>NW_011494945.1:5221958-5222611 GCF_000754665.1 Bison bison bison | reverse complement strand
TGCATAAGAGACAGGATCAAGACCATTCCCATGGAAAAGAAATGCAAAAAAGCAAAATGGCTGTCTGGGGAGGCCTTACAAATAGCTGTGAAAAGAAGAGAAGCGAAAAGCAAAGGAGAAAAGGAAAGATATAAACATCTGAATGCAGAGTTCCAAAGAATAGCAAGACGAGATAAGAAAGCCTTCTTCAGCGATTAATGCAAAGAAATAGAGGAAAACAACAGAATGGGAAAGACTAGAGATCTCTTCAAGAAAATCAGAGATACCAAAGGAACATTTCATGCAAAGATGGGCTCGATAAAGGACAGAAATGGTATGGACCTAACAGAAGCAGAAGATATTAAGAAGAGATGGCAAGAATACACAGAAGAACTGTACAAAAAAGATCTTCACGACCCAGATAATCACGATGGTGTGATCACTGACCTAGAGCCAGACATCCTGGAATTTGAAGTCAAGTGGGCCTTAGAAAGCATCACTATGAACAAAGGTAGTGAAGGTGATGGAATTCCAGTTGAGCTATTTCAAATCCTGAAAGATGATGCTGTGAAAGTGCTGCACTCAATATGCCAGCAAATATGGAAAACTCAGCAGTGGCCACAGGACTGGAAAAAGTCAGTTTTCATTCCAATCCCAAAGAAAGGCAAAGCCAA
>NW_011494945.1:5207499-5221700 GCF_000754665.1 Bison bison bison | reverse complement strand
TGGTTCCAAATAGGAAAAGGAGTTCGTCAAGGCTGTATATTGTCACCCTGTTTATTTAACTTATATGCAGAGTACATCATGAGAAACGCTGGATTGGAAGAAACACAAACTGGAATCAAGTTTGTCGGGAGAAATATCAATAACCTCAGATATGCAGATGACATCACCCTTATGGCAGAAAGTGAAGAGGAACTCAAAAGCCTATTGATGAAAGTGAAAGTGGAGAGTGAAAAAGTTGGCTTAAAGCTCAACATTCAGAAAACGAAGATCATGGCATCCGGTCCCACCACTTCATGGGAAATAGATGGGGAAACAGTGGAAACAGTGTCAGACTTTATTTTTCTGGGCTCCAAAATCAGTGCAGATGGTGACTGCAGCCATGAAATTAAAAGACGCTTACTCCTTGGAAGGAAAGTTATGACCAACCTAGACAGCATATTCAAAAGCAGAGACATTAGTTTGCCAACAAAGGTTCGTCTAGTCAAGGCTATGGTTTTTCCTGTGGTCATGTATGGATGTGAGAGTTGGACTGTGAAGAAGGCTGAGTGCCGAAGAATTGATGCTTTTGAACTGTGGTGTTGGAGAAGACTCTTGAGAGTCCCTTGGACTGCAAGGAGATCCAACCAGTCCATTCTGAAGGAGATCAGCCCTGGGATTTCTTTGGAAGGAATGATGCTAAAGCTGAAACTCCAGTACTTTGGCCACCTCATGCGAAGAGTTGACTCATTGGAAAAGATTCTGATGCTGGGAGGGATTGAGGGCAGGAGGAGAAGGGGACAACAGAGGATGAGATGGCTGGATGGCATCACTGACTCGATGGACTTGAGTCTGAGTGAATTCCGGGAGTTGGTGATGGACAGGGAGGCCTGGCGTGCTGCGATTCATGGGGTCACAAAGAGTCGGACACGACTGAGCGACTGATCTGATCTGAACGGCTGCAGACCCCAACAGGGCAGGAGCCTCATCTTTAAGTGTTGAATCCCAGCACCATACCATTAATATGGTTCAAAAGATGGAGGAATAAGTATGATACAGTGGAAAGGTCACTGAACCTGGAGTTAAATAATCATGCAAAGCAGAATCCTTGGCTGGTGATCTTGGACAAGAGATTCACCTCTTTTGAGCCTCAGTTTCATTATCTGACAAGTGAGAAAAACACCCCCCCCCCCACTTTCCCACATATCCCAGTTTTTCCATGAAATAAATGAAATAAGGTATTTAGCAGAGCCCTGTAGGAAGAAAGTCTGCAGACACACCAGTCCAGCTCACTCATTTTACAGATGATTAAACTGATCCTTAGAAGTTTCTTTTTTACCAAAATTTATTATCCTTAGTCCCATTCCTGTAGGAACTTGCTCTTGAAATCTGACCTGGAGGTAGGAACCTAATAAATTCATTTTTTCAAGAGTTAGTAATGGTTATTCAGAGTGTGGACGTACCTCCCTTAGAAATATCTGCATTGCTCTTAAGAGGTTTACAGTAATAGGATTTATTTCAGGTCTTTGAACAGAGCAGTAAAGAGCATTTTTGGATGGGACAGTTTCCAAGTCTTTTCCAATCTGCATAATATAAATAGCTGTCTCTGTATACTATGTCTTGCACTGATCATTGGAGAAAAACTACATGAATGTTGATCTCCCTCAAGTGTCCCATTTCCCCAAAGTCTGGAAGACTCATCTTTTTAAAATATGAAAACTAGAAATGTCAGATCCTTGAAGTCACAAAAGCAGCTAACATCTTCAAAGAAATTAAAAATAATCGTGACTATCGTAAAGAATCTTTAAATAGAAGTAAGGAAATCTGAGGCCCAGGTCTAACTCTCACAAGTTAGGTGAACTTGGTTAACTCAGGCTTCTTGAGCATTCCCCCAGCTCCAATGTTTTAAGACTATTTAGTGTGTATGTGCCTGTGTATAAGTAGATCAAAATTCAAAATTCATTATGATATTGTAGGAAATTATGTTTGGTCTTTGTGTCCTTCTCCACACACTCTTGGCACAGAGCTCCTAAAACCCTTGGAATTTTCTGAGTGACAGAGAGTGTCTTTTGTTATTCACTACAAGCCCCTTTTGACCATAACCGAGTTTGTGCTCATTAGGTGAGTCTTCATGGACCTCTGGGTGGCTTCAGGATCAGGAGTGGCCTCCAAAAAGACTAAGCCTTGATTAGAGGGTTGGAACGTCACTCCCACCCCACCCCTGCTCAGTCTCTGCAGAGGGTTGAGGAGACGGGCTAGAGATGGAATTCAGTCACCAATGGCCAGTGATTTGATCAATCATACCCTTGCAATGAAATCACCATAAAAATTCCTAAACAGGGCTTGGGGAGCTTCCAGGTTGGTGAGCACATCCACATTCTGGGAGGATGCTCTGTGTGCTCAGTTGTGTCTGACTCTTTGGGACCCCATGGACTGTAGCCCACCAGGCTCCCTGTCTGTAGAATTTTTCAGGCAAGAATACTGGAGTGAGTTGCCATTTCCTCCTCCAGAGGGTCTTCCCAATTCGGGGATTGAAACAGTGTCTTCTGCATTGCAGGAGGGTTCTTTACCACTGAGCCACCAGCACCCAGAGCTTCCCAGGTGGCATTAGTGGTAAAGAACCTGCCTGACACTGCAGGAGATGTAAGAACTGTGAGTTCGATTCCCTGGGTCAGGAAGATCTCCTGGAGGAGAGCATAACAACCGACTCCAGTACCCTTGCCTGGAGAATCCCATGGATAGAGGAGCCTGGCAGGCTACAGTCCATAGAGTCACAAAGAGTTGGATATGACTGAAGTGACTAAGCACGCACACAAGCACCTGGCACCCCAACTCCATGAGGACAGATGCTTTTGCACTCAGGACCTTTCTGGACCTCGCCTGTGTGTCTCTTCATTTGCCTGTTCATTTGCATCTTTTATACTAAGCTAGTAAATGTTTTCCTGAGTTCTGTGAGCCATTTTAGCAAATTATTGTACCCAAGGAGGGGGTCATGGGAACCCCCGATTTATAGCTGGTTGGCCAGAAGTTCTAGTGGCCCAGGACTTGTGATTGGCATCCGAAGTCGGGGCAGCTTTGTGGAACTGAGCCCTTGAACTTGTGGGATCTGATGCTAACTCCAGGTAAATATTAATATTATTAGAATTGAATGAAATTGTTGGACACCCAGTTGGTGTTGGAGAATTACAGAGGTATAAAAAACAAACAGTGAAAAATCACCTTTATAGTCCTATTCCGTAGCTCTTGTTTCCCTCCCTGGGCCCAGAGACAACTATTATCAATTACTTAATTGTAATTATTATCAAATACTGAATTGTATCCCCCCAAATTCATATGTTGAAACCTTAATTACCTCCATCTCAATGTAACAGTATTTACAGATAGAGCTCTTGGGAGATAGTTAGGTTTTGATGAGATCAGGAAAGTAGAGTCCCCCATATTGGGATTAGTGCCCTTATAAGAAGACACAGCAGAGAGCTTACCCTCTCTCAGCTTTGTGAGCATGCAGGGAGAAGAGAGCCATCTATAGCCAGGAAGAGAGTCCCACCAGAACCTGACTACCAACACCCTGGTCCCCACACTTTCAGCCTCAAGAACAGTGAGAAAATTCATTTCTCTTATTTAAGCCATCTAGGCTATGGCATCTAGTCTAGTCATAAGATACCGAGAATCCACTCAAAAATATTTTATGCATAAACAATCGACAATAAATATATTTATTCATTTCCTTACTTTTTCCACACAAATGGTTCTGTACCTTGCCATACTTTATCTTGAAGAATAATCCAAGTCACTATATCTCTTTTTTTCAGTAGTTGCTTGACATTTTTTTCCTTTATATGACTATACCATAGTTCATTTAACCAAACTTCTGTTGCTGAACACTAGATTGTTTCCTGTTTTTCATAATTACAAATTATGCTGCAGTGAATCATTTGCACGTATGAGATCTATTTGTTGGCTAAATTCCTAGAAGTGATTACTAGGTGGAAGTATATTCATATCTATAATCTTAATAGACATTGCCAAATTGTCCTTCATAGTCATTGTGCCAATTTACACTCCATTCAGTATGTGTAATAATGCTCATTTTCCCTCACTTTCAGTTACACAGTATGTTAGCAAATTTATGAGATTGAGCAAAATGACCTATAAAATTTTAGTTATTTAAGGTTTTCTTCTTTTATTGAATTTTCTTATGTGTGAAATTGAGTATCTTTTCATATACTTAAGAATCTTCGATGTTTTCCTTCAACAATTCACATTCTTTTTTAGGTATTTAGGTGGGTAGTTTTGTAGGAGCTCTTTATTACAACAGGAAAATAAAACTTTTATGTGTGATAAGAATTGTAAACCCTGCCTCCCCCCACCCATTGATTTGTATTTTGACTTATGGTGAGTTTTGTCATACTGAACTTTTTGATTTTTATATAGTCCAATTTATCAAATGTTTTTTCAAGCCTTCTAGGTTTCATATCATAGAAAATTCCCCTACTCCAAGATGAAAATATCTCCATACTTTTTTCTACTTCTCTTTACTTCTTATAGTTAAGTCTTTGACACACCCGAACTTTATTTGGTGTGATATATGAAGTATGGATCCAACTTAGTGTGTTTCCAGAGAGTTACTGAATTTATCCCAATGCCATTGACTGAATAATTTATTTTTTTCTCCTCTTGTTTGAACTGCACCTTTATCCTATACCAGAACAATAGTAAATGTCATATGCAGAGTCATACATGAGCCGTGAGGTTGATTCTGGGGCTTCAGACTCTGTTCCACTGAGCTGCCTATCATATGCCAACACTGCACTGTGTAAATTGTTATTACTTTATAATATTTTAATACGGGGTTGGTTTTCCTCTTCTCTTTTACAAGTATCTTGGCTCTTCTTGTCTGTTTATTTTTCATATTAACTTGAGAAGCATCTAAATTGGTATCAAAAAAATTCCTTAAAAGCATTTTTACTGAGATTGCCACAAAGTAAGGAAAGTTGACATGACCCCAGTGTTGACCTTTTTTACTCAAAAGCAGAACTTGCCTTTTCATTTGTGCACATTCTCTTTTGTATCCCTAAGTTTTTCTTTAATTAAAAAGAAAAAGATTTTTCTTTAACTTACTTTTTCAGTTACAATACAAATAAGGTCTGTTAAATCCTCTAATTGATTATTGTTATTTAAAAGGCTGTTTCTTTCTGTTGGGTGTTTTTGTTTTTTACCAAGCCAAATTACTTCCCGTATTGTTTGACGTCATTTTTCATGTGACTTTCTTAACCTTTCTTGGTATACAATTACCTCACCTGCAGGTAGTGAATGTTAGCTCTTCTGTTTAAAAATAGATATACCTCTAGCTTCTCTCTTTTATCTAATTGAATTAGTACCTGAAAAATAATGTTAAATAATTGCAGTGTCACTAGACACCCTTGCTTTGTTTCTGATATTATTGGAAATGTGTATTGTTTCCCTATTAAGCTCACTACTGGTTTTTAGACTGAGATAGATATATTAAGCCGTTTTAAGAACGTGTCCACCTATTGCTAGTTTATGGTATCTTTTAAGTTTTGTATGTATGTATCTTGGGTTGCACTGGGTCTTCATTGCTGCTCTCAGGCTTCCTCTCGTTGTGGCAAGCAGGGACTTTGTTGCAGTGCATGTGCTTCTCTTGTTGCAGAGCACAGGCTCTAGGCGCGCAGACTCCAGGAGTTGCAGCAGGTGGGCTCGTAGTTGTGGCACATGGGCTTAGTTGCCCTGAGCGATGTGGAGTCTTCCCTGGCCAGGAATGCAGTCTTGTGCCCCCTGCCTTGGCAGGTGGATGCTTCTCCACTGTACCAGCAGGGAAGTCCTACTTTACTATATCTGTATCAAGAACGGATATTGAATTTTCTCAAATGCCTTCTCAGTACCTATTGAAAAGATAATATTAATTTTCTCCTTTCGTAATAATAGATTCCCAAGTATTGAATAATCTTTGCACTCCTGATTCTTAAATGTTAATGTTATTGTTCTTTTAATGTGCTACTGAAACATGTTTGCTGATACTCATTTGTATTGTTGTATTGATATTTATAAGTGAGATTGATCTATAGTTTTCTTGTGCAGTAATTGTTGCATATTTTTATCAATGTTATCTTAGCTTAATTTAAATAATTGGGATACTTTGTTTCCTTTCTGTAGTGTGGAACAGTTTAAATAGCTTTAAATTCATCTGAAAGATTGATCTGAATCTTTCATAAAATTCCTCTCTTTTTGCTTTAATTCCTTGCTTTATCAACTTTTTCAGTTAATTAACCATCTCTTGGTCATAATTGCCTCAGATAAAAAATGCTTTTATTATTTCCAAGTTTTATAAATATACATTACTCTCATAAACACAAGGATATTAAAATTAAAATGAGGAAATAACCGTAGAAATGTACAATTGTCTATAGGCAAAATTTTTCAATATAGTGTTACTTATAGAGGCAAAAGAGGAAGCAACTTAAAGGCTAGACGTTCACAGGGAACTAGTTAAATTATGGTGTTTTCTGTATAATAAAATACTTTGCAGCTACTTGATTTACAATATTGTATTAGTTTCAGATGTACAGCATAGCAATTCAGTAGGGGTCTTTTGCAGATTATATTCTGGGTGGTGCTAGTGGTAAAGAACCCACTTGCCATTCTAGGAGACCTAAGAGACTCCGGTTCAGTCCTTAGATCAGAAAGATCCCCTGGAGAAGGAAATGGCAGCCCACTCCAGTATTCTTGCCTGGAGAATCCCATGGACAGAGGAGCCTGGAGGGCTAAAATCCGTAGTTGCAAAGAGTTGGACATGACTGAAGCGACTTACCATGCACATACATTACAAGATATTTTCTATAATTTTCTGTGCTGTACAGTAAATCCTTATTGCTTACATAGTTTATGTATATATGTATATTAGTTTGTATCTGTTAACCCCATGCTCCTAATTTATCCCTCCCCCCACCTTTGGTAACCATGTTTATTTTCCACACCTGTGAGTCTGTTTCTGTTTTGTATATAGATTCATTTGTATTATTTTTATATTATATGCTGCATATAAGTGATATCTTTTGATATTTGTCTTTCTCTGACTTCCTTCACTTTGTATGATAATCTCTGGGTCCATACAGCTTGCTGCAAATGGCACTATTTCATTATTTTTTATGGCTGAGTAGTATTCCACTATATATGAACACTGCATTTATTAAGCCTCTTGTCTGTTGATAGGCACTTGGGTTGTTTCCATGTATTACTACTTGGCTGTTGTAAGTAGTGCTGCTGTGAACATTGGGGCACGTGTATCTTTCTGAATTAGTGTTTTTGTTCTTCCCAGGTATATACCCAGGAGTGTAATTGCCGGATCACATGGTAGCTCTATTTTTATGTTTTTAAGGAATCTCCATATTGTTTTCCATAGTGACTGTAACCAATCTATGTCCCCACCAACAGTATAGGAGGCCTTGCTTTTCTCTGCACCCTCTCCAGCATTTATTATTTGTAGACTTTTTGATGATGGCTATTCTGACAGAAGTGAGGTGATAACTCATTGTGGTTTTGATTTGCATTTCTCTAATGATTAGTGATGTTGAACACATGTTGACCATCTGTATCTTTTCTTTGGAGAAATGACTATTTAAGTCTTCTGCCCATTTTTTGATAGAGTTGTGTGTTTTTGTTGTTGAGTTGTATGAGCTGTTTGTATATTTTGGAAATTAATCTCTTGTTGGTCCGATCATTTGTAAATATCTTCTCCCATTCTGTAGGCTATCTTTTCATTTTGTTTATGGTTTCCTTTGCTGTATAAAAGCTTGTAAGTTTGATTAGGTCCTATTTGTTTCTTTTTCTTTTATCTCTCTCACCTTACAAAATGGATCAAGGAAAATGTTGCTAATGGTTTATGTCCAAGAATGTTCTATGTTCTCTTTTAGGATTTTTATGGTGTCATGTCTTATATTTAAGTTTTTAAGCCATTTTTTGTTTATTTTTGTATATGATGTGAGGAAGTGTTCTAATTTCATTGATTTACGTGAAGTTTTTCAGATTTTCCACTTGTTGTAGAGATTGTCTTTTCTCCATTGTATATTCTTGCATCCTTTGTTGTAAATTAATTGACCATAAGTTCATGGATTTATTTCTGGGCTCCCTGTTCTGTTCCATTGATCCATATTTCTGTTTTTGTGCCAATACCATGCTGTTTGGTTACTATAGCCTTGTGGTATAGTCTGAAGTTCAGCTTTGTTCTTTTTTCTCAGAATAAGACTCTTTTTTTCATATGTTCCTGATTATCTTAATCTTTTACACTAGGAAATAATTACTTATATATTGTATATTAATACTATATAATATTAGTATATCATCTTAAAATGATGATGTGATTATGTATTTATTAACATGGAAAGATGTTCACAGTAGATGGTGATGCATGTTTCACAGCAATATGATCACATTTTTGTAATCTGTTTCTGAAGTTATAGATTTGGAAGTGGTTTTCTCAGGCTAATTTTGGATGTTTTCAACTTTTTGTTTACATTTATATTTTTTTACATCCAATTTTTCTAGGGTACTTAGGAAGTATTTAGGCGAATGACTGGGAAGATAAATAGATGGATAAAAAACCATATTAGGGGATTAAACAAGACTCTTTTTATAATTAACTGGATGGAAGGTCAGGAATGCTACCTGGCTCCAGTCCACTAAAATTAGAAATCTCCCAGTATAAACCACTGGTGAAAACAAAGTATTGTCTAGTCCGCACCCATACTTCAGTCAAGTGAGTGGAAACTGTGCATCTGCCATCTGGCTAGCCTGCCTAGTACCACAGCTTTCCCTCTGGCCTGGGTCAGTGGGAGGCACAGTGCAGGGAGAGAGGAGGTGTTCTTAGAGAGACAAGAATATGTAGACCTCCTTCTACTTAATGGCCAGAGACCTTAAATTTTCTCTACCCTTCAAAGGGTCTACTAAATGGGTGAATGCTATAAACCATTGGTTCTCTAAGTTTGGTCCCAGGCCAGCAGCATCAGCATTACCTAGAAACCTGTGGGATAGTCACATTCTTAGGCCCTAAACTAGCTGAACAATAGCGTGGGAGTGGGAACCAGCAGTCTGTGTTTAGTAAACCCCCAAGTGGTTCTGAGGCCTTTCAACCACTTCTAGAAATGTTTCCAATCCAAGATGACTTCTGAGGCAAGGTGTAACTGATAGGAGGAAAGAAAAGTCTTCTCCTTTCTCAGAAATCTTGGAAAACACTACTACTTCCCAGAAATGTTTAAATTCAGAACCTTCACAATAAGTTGAAGAAGATTCCCTCAGTTTCAGGAAACTATTTCCCATTTAGTCAAGACTTTAACATTTGTCTGAAAATATAGAGAGTTGGATCCTAGAATAACAGAATGTCACAACTGCTTAGACCTCAGAGATCATTCTGGAACAACACTCTTGTTTTCACCAATGAAGATGCTGTGCTGAGAGAGGTGACTTGGCAAATAGGAAAAGTACAAAAGATAACGGCAGGTTTGTTTGCATTTGTCCCCATAGATCCCAAGAAGCCTAAAACTGTGTTATTTAATAATGTACCAAAGTGTCGCTTTTGAGCTGTGGTGTTGGAGAAGACTCTTGAGAGTCCCTTGAACAGCAAGGAGATACAACCAGTCCATCCTAAAGGAAATCAGTCCTGAATATTCATTGGAAGGACCGATGCTAAAGCTGAAACTCCAATACTTTGGCCACCTGATGCGAAGAACTGACTGATTTGAAAAGACCCTGACACTGGGAAAGATTGAGGGTGGGAGAAGAAGGGGATGACAGAGGATGAGATGGTTGGATGGCATCTCCAACTCAATGGACATGAGTTTGAGTAAACTGTGGGAGTTGGTGATGGACAAGGAGGCCTGGCATGCTGCAGTCCATGGGGTTGCAAAGAGTCGGACACGACTGAGTGACTGAACTGAACTACAAGTGTCACACATCACTGAAAAATGAAGTTCTAGAAGAAGCCACAGAGGCCACAGGATCTTCTCTTAGAGCGATGACAATGATCTCTAGACAAAGCTGACCAAATTCATTTTCACAGACTTTCTCACTGAGGATGAATTTTAGTTAGTGACGAAACATAAATTCCAAATCTCTCCTGGAATGGCCAGTGTGAACAGTATAATTCAAGTATTTCCTTCCTGAGTAATTTCACATGAACTCTTTCCTAAAATGCATTTTTTTCTAGAGCAACCTCTAAAATAAACATATGCTCTTAAGGATGTAGAAAACATGGTTATATTTAATGCTTCTTACGTTACTAAGAATCTTACCTCAGGCAAGGTTTCTTCCTTTATTTAAAGCTCTGTTTCAACAAATAGATAATAATTATTCCAAATAAGTAAGTCCATGGACAAGGCTTAGGTCATTGTGCTATAAACATACTGTACATCTATATAGTTTAACTATAAACATAGACATACTATAAGCATAGTATGTCTATATAGTTTGACTCCTCCAGCTTGGACTTTTGTATTTGTTCAAATAAAAAGAAAGTATAATTATTTTGGAATCAGAGTACTGGAAAGAAACATTAGCAAGTCAATATGTTTTTGTTGCTGTTCAGTCACTCAGTCGTGTCCAACTCTTTGTGACCCCATGGACTACAACATGCCAGGCTTCCCTGTCCTTCACCATCTCCTGGAGCTTGCTCAAACTCATGTCCATGGAGTCAGTGATGCTATCCAACCGTCTCGTCTTCTGTCATCCTCTTCTCCTGCCCTCAATCTTTTCCAGATTGAGGGTCTTTTCCAGTGAGTCAGCTCTTCGCATCAGGTGACCAAAGTATTGGAGTTTCAGCTTCAACATCAGTCCTTCCAAAGAACACCCAGGACTGATCTCCTTTAGGATAGACTGGTTGGATCTCCTTGCAATCCAAGGGACTCTCAAGAGTCTTTCTCAACACCACAGTTCAAAAGCATCAATTATTTGGCGCTCAGATGACAGGATGAAAACCACAATCACAGAAAACTAACCAAACTAATCACATGGATCACAGCCTTGTCTAACTCAATAAAACTATGAGCTATGCCTTATAGGGCCACCCAAGACAGACGGGTCATGGTGGAGAGTTCTGACAAAGCGTGGTCCACTGGAGAAGGGAATGGCAAACCAATATGTTTTTACATACAGATTACTTCACTGATCACTGGAGGCACAGCCAGACAAGGTCTTAAAACATAGTCCCTGCTTTTAAATAGCTTCATTACCAGTAAAAACATTTATCAGACTCATATAGGCAGAATTGAAAGCTAAGTAAGTTGAAAACAAGGACTTCCCTGGCAACCCAGTGGTTAAGACTCCACCTTCCACTTCAGGGTGTACGGTTCCATCCCTGGTCAGGGAACTAAGATCCCACATGCTGCTCAGTGCAGCCAAAAATTTTTTTAAAGAAGAAAAAAAGAAAGTTGAAAACAGATTTAAAACCTCAGTGGTTATGTTTTTGTCATTAAATGTCCTTTCACCTTCATTTTAATAAAATTTTTTCTTCTGAAAGCAATCTTCTGCCCTCTCTTCAGGAAGGCCAGATTCACATTTTGTGAAGCTTGAAGTTTATACAGTTTGCAGAAACCACTTTAGAGGACAAAGGTTACAAATACAAAATTATAATATTTAGAGTAAGAAAAGTCACAATACCTTATAATTTTCAAAAAGCTGACTAATTAAAAAAGAAAACTCATGAAATCTGCAAACTAAACTTTTTTTTCCCCTGAATGTTCTGACACTCTATAAAATCCTTTTCTCCTCATGACATTGTTTATGAGACCAAACCTTATCTGAAGCCAACTACCTCTGGACTCTTCTGTTATATAACCTGATATTTCTCTTTATTATTTAAGCTACTTTGAATTACTGGGGACATAGAATCCTAATTTATACAGAGATATAAGAAAAGCTCATAATAAGCTTTAGGGATAGGTGGACCTCAGCTGCGGAAGAAAATTGCTCAAGGGTTTATCCCAGCTTGCAAAATATAGAGTGGTTTGTGTGGTCACACAGACATTCCCTCTGTCGACTGGAAAAAAAAAAAAAAATTGCACAGCCTAAAAGTTGAGAATTGTATTTTATGAGACAGACTTTCTGAGGACTTCAAGCCCAGGAGGTAACCTCTGAAGATAGCTCTGAGGGACTGCACCAAAGAGGTAAGGGAGAAGCCAGGGTGTATAGGAATTTTTGCAACAAAGACCAAGTAGTCAGTACATCAAAATATTACTGTTAATTAAAGAAAACCAGGATAGCTCAAGTTAATGAATTTAGTATTTTTTTATGTATGGAAAGATGCAAGAGTCTGGGTTCACTGAAATCATTGCTTCGATTGACACTTTAGCTTTCTAGGCCAGTATCCTGTTCTTTCCCATCCTGAGTGCCTGGAAGGTACACCGTTGAGGGGTGGCTGCAGTGGCTGAGGGCTTGGCAATAGACAGCCCGTTTGTCTCCATGGTCAGTTCCCTCATGGCTCACTGTCAGAGCCGCAGGAGCTGCCTGAGGGCTGCAACACCCCTTGTGCTGATACGGCTGGTAACATTTTTACACCTCCATTAGCAGAAGGAATTTAGAGTCATTACTTAATTTCTAGCACTGTGTGATAAATATAATTGAGCCATAGAAGGATATGGGAAAATAAAAACATTTGTTATGTCAGAATACAACAAAAAGATTGTTACTGCTTTTAACAAGTGTTTAATAATTAGCCCTTAGTGGGAAAAGGTTACGTGGCTCCTTTGATGTGGTTGCCTAAAATTAATCATTACCTAGTACTGCTTTGTTTACAGTAGAATCGAGAAATAATCTGTGTAAAGATGAAAAAATGGTAGGGAAAAGCTTAATTAACTAAAAGCAGTGTTTACTTAAAATCCATTAAGAAAGGGCATTTCAAAGAAGTAAACAGAAACCGTAGCACGCGATAAGCATTAGGTAATGCAACTTTGAGGCGTAAATGTGCCATGGGAAAACAGTGATAGATCTGAGATAGAAAATTCTGTACGGCTTTCTGTAGCGTAGAGAAACCAACGGTCATTTTCAAAGCGTGTGAGGTCAGTGTGGTTCTGTTGGCAATGATGACAGAAAGAAGCCCCCGAAATAGCTGCATTTGGAATGGAATTGCTTTAGAGCAGAGCCCAATGCACTGTTTTGTTTTTACCACCTAAAAAGCCGAAAAGGCCAAGCCCACTAAGCTTTAGCGTATCTTTTACAATTGTGGTTCATTCAGTGATGACCTTCTAGGATTTACCTGGAACCATAAAAGAGGAAGGAGGCAGGATGACTTTGATCTTGGGGGTGGGCATTGTGTGTGGCAGTTTGAAACAGAATCTCAGCTCCCTGAGTGGGAAGCAAACCGGACTTGTGCCGGTGAGAATGCCAAATTCTAGCTGCTGGTGGCTAGAAGCAGAGCCCTGGCTCTTGTCTTCTCTTTAAAAAAATTTATTTTTAGCAAAGAGATGGAACATAAAAGCAGATAAAGTGTTTATTAAGAGAAAGATACATGCGGATAGGCACCTGGGTGGTCTCAGAGTCGCACCTTTGGGGTGACTTAAATCACTTAAATGGAGACAGTTTTCCAGAGTTCCTGCAATCATCTTGCTCTGTCTGGCTCCAGGTCCATATTTGTTCTGACTAAGGGCCCTGCTCTGTGTGTGTGTTCATCTTTTAGCCAAGATGGATTCCAGTGTGAGGGTGTCTGGGAGGTTAACAAAACATGTGATGGCCTACTGTTCCCTCCCCTGAGGAACCCTCCTGTGCCTATATGGTCTGGGAGTTCTCCTTGACCCTGAGAATGAGAAATAGGTGGCCTCTTTATTCCCTATACAGGGCTTACCCCTCTCTGTTCCTGCTAGTTTTGTTATCTTGAAGCGTTTACAGGCGACAAAGTCACGCTGCTTATCATATTCCTGTTATAATCTTTGTCTCAAAGCATAAAGAGGAGGCAAATTTTCTAAGCTGGAGCTCATTTGTCTCCTTCCTCAAATTGAGAAGCTTACAAAAACAGTTAATATTTGGGGTGGGTTTTCATTTCAGCAGTTTCTCAAAACGCTTTCCCTGGTTGTTGCTCATAATGGAAAAATAGGTTCTGCGGCAGAATCATGGCACTCTGGCCGGGGCCTCAGAGAGCACCTCACCCAGGATGCACTTTGCCCATAAATTAAGACACCTGTTGAAGACCGCACCAGCAAGCTGATGGCTGCATGACTTAGGTA
>NW_011494945.1:5196215-5207399 GCF_000754665.1 Bison bison bison | reverse complement strand
ATGACTTAGGTAAAAAGGAGAGTGGAGCCTAAGGAGGAAGTCTGTTCCAAGTTGTAAAATGCATGCTGCCTCCCATCCCCCTGCACATGAACTCGTCAGCTCTCACAGCCTCGTTTCCCTCCACCTACCCCCACCAGGTACCTGAGACTATCCTGTTATCCCCCTATTACAGCAAGGGTAAAACTGAGACCTATTCTTACAGAAAAGTATACCTCATAGGCTGTATGATCCATAAGGGGTCTATCTTGACCTCCTGGTCTGATGTGGGCTCTCCGTCAGTGTTTGTTGAAGAAATGCGTGCCACAGAAGGTAACTGAGTTGCTCAGTAAAGCCACCCCAACCCCTTCCCACTCAGCTGGCCTTAAACTTCCTTCATTTTCTAAGACACTATACCAGCCTGCCTGGCCTGGCTGGTAGGCATGATGGTCTTGACTTGCAAATTCCCTTATCTTTAATGGCACAGTTTGACCAGCTGCCCTCCGTTGCAGGCAACACTTCTAACTCATGTCTTGGGTGGCTGTCTTCAAGCAACCAGCCTCAGTCTCAGCTGACTCTATACTCTTATTGCACTGAGAACATAACAGAGAAAAATTAATAGAGAACATTCACTCCCTGCACCACATATAATCTCTCTCCTTTTATTCATTTATCCCACATACTCTGCTTTTCCACCACATGAAGGACAAACTTTTCTAACTTAGGCAGCCTGGCAATGTGTGTGGGAGGTACCCATCTCCTCTCACCTGCTTGGGAACATTGCTCATACAGTTACCTTTTCTCTCTTCTGAGTTCCCTTCTCTACTTGGGATCTCCTGTCTGCTTTTTATAAGAGGTTATGATATCTTGATTTTAACATCCTCACTTGGTCTCACATCCCTTCAGGCTAATGTCCCTTTTTTCTCCTGCTCCCTTTTAAGGAAAAATTCCTCCAGGAGTCTTCAGTTCTTCTCCCTTTCTCTCTTGATACCAATCCTGTCAAGCTTTTGCCCACATCAGTGAGCTCCACTTTGTCAATCCTGTAGTCAATTGTAAGTCTTGATATTACTGGATCATTACCAGCAGTATTTATCGAACTGGAAACCAGGTCACCTCCCATCTTGATGACTATTCCTTCACAATATCCTTCTCTAGATCTTGTTCATCTTTCCAGTTTCTAATACTGGAATGCTCTAAGAAGAGCCATGAACCTCTTCTCTCTCTGCACTCACTTTGTCTTGGTATCTTGGTTTTAGATATCATCCTTATGAATCGCATCCATACACTGACGACTCACAAGTCAGTATCTCTGGTGCCGAGCTTTTACCTGAACTCCAACTTCTTGACATCTCCACTGGGAAGTCTGATGGGCAACCTTAATATTTTCAAAACAGATTTCATAATATTGATCTTCTCCCTTAAGCTGCTCATCCCCCAGAGATCAGTATCTTAGTGATGATACCTTTAATCTCTTAGTTGTTTGGGCCCCAAACTTTGGGATCTTCTTTGACTTTTCTTTTCCTCTCATATTCTATGTCTAAACATCAGCAGGTCATGTTACTTTACCTCCAAAGTGTACCTCATTCCAAACACTTGTCACCACCATTCACCTTTCTTGGTGCCACTAAGCCACTTAACCACTCGTCTGGACTATTACAGTGGCCTCCCAACCAGTCTCCCTGCTTTTAGACCCAAGTCTGTTCTCAGCACAACAGCCAGTGTGATCTTTTGAAAATATGAGGACGGCTGCCCTTGAGAAACTCTCACATGAGGACATGGACTAGAAATTCTATTGTTTATTACAGAGAAAAATTGGAAGCAACCTGTCAGTGGGTAAATTGTGTCATATTCCTACTGTGGAATACTACGCAACAGGAGGGAAGTGAGTTTGATTAATGTGGGAAATATGGAGAGACCTCGAAAACATTTTGCTATGAGAAAAAAGCAATTTAGGAAAGTACTTAAATAAGTTATGGTGCATCTAGTCAAGGAAATATTAGGCAGTCATTAATAATGAATAAGTAGAACAATATATACTACATAGAAGTTCAAGATATAATGTGAAAAAGTGAATAGGATTCTTTTGGTCTAATATGAATGTCTTTTAATAAAAGGTATACATGTATGTGCTCAGTCGCTCAGTCATGTCTGACTCTTTGAAATCCTTTTAGACTGTAGTCCGCTAGGCTCCTCTGTCCATGGGATATTTCAGGCAAGAATACCGGAGTGGGTTGCCATTTCCTCTGCTAGGGGATCTTCCCAACCCAGGGATGAAACCCACATCTCCTGTGTCTCCTGCGTCTCCTGCATTGTAGGCAGATTCTTTACCGCTGAGCCATCAGGGAAGCCCTAATACATATGCCTAAATATATACAGAATATTTACACAAGAAACTGATAAATTGGTTTCTCCTGAGAAATAGAACATGAGGTTTAGGGCAGAAAGGAGACATTTATTTTTCACCTAACATTCTTGAGTGCTGCAAAATTGTGATAATGATTATATGTATGTGTGCATGCACAAAGACACACACATACTTACATATATATGTTTCCTTCTGGCATTTTAAGCTTTGCTGGTTGGTTTATGTTTTTACTCTTTTATATATATATAAATCTTTACTGGAAATTTTTATTGGTATAAAGAGTGAGGTTAGGATACTACATTCTCCCAAATGATTGCCAATTGTCTCAAGCCCATCTACTGACTAATCCATTTTTTTCTCCACTGATCAAATGCTACCTTTACTATATACATACTAGTTCAGAATTTTTTCCTTGGATTTGTGCTACATGCTTATAACAAATAATACTGGCCCAAGCCAGTGTACATATTTATATATACTACATCTGTGGTGTATTAATTTGTTTTAATAAAAATGTGCCCCAATCTGTGAAGACATTTCAGCATAAATATTGGTCTTTTTTTAAAAAAGACAAGAGGGGAGATCGTCTGTTTCTTTGATAGTCGTGTTATTAATCCTAAGAAACCATGCCTGTCGTGCTTCCTTCTGCCTACGTGTGTTCAGCCCAGTTCCGTGGGTGTGTAACTGTGTGTTTAACAAGCACTCACCTGGATTTATGTAGTTATTTTGTATGAAACTGCCTCAGAACCAGCATGTGGTTAGGATTGCTCATCTCTCATTTAAATGCTGCTGCATAACACTGCCCAGCTGGGAGTTGGGGCTTAGCGCTAACAAGAGCTGCCTTTAAGGGTTGAAAAGAACTTGGAAAAATTCAGCTTTATTGGGTTCTGAGCATTTATTTCTCTTCCTTCCATTATATTCAGAAGGCAAAGTCCTCCTCTATTTCTCCTACCTCTCCAAGTAAGAAAGTTCTCCAAGTAAGAATTCCATGGACAGTGGAGCCTGGCGGGCTACAGTCCATGGGGTCACAAAGAGTCGGACACAACTGAGCAACTAACGCTTTCACTTTCCTGTCTCTGGTAGTATTGCACACTTGATTCCCTGGACGACTCTCTTCCTATAAAACAACAAAAAATGCTAGATGAAATTATTTAAATGTTTTATAATTTATCTAAAATGTATAACAAAATGTTAAATTGGGGGTTTGAGTAAGATGCAAAGATATGATAACTGTCAGGCACACAATGGCACCCCACTCCAGTACTCTTGCCTGGCAAATCCCATGGACGGAGCGGCCTGGTAGGCTGCAGTCCATGGGGTCGCAAAGACTAGGACACGACTGAGCAACCTCACTTTCACTTTTCACTTTCATGCATTGGAGACGGAGATGGCAACCCACTCCAGTGTTCTTGCCTGGAGAATCCCAGGGACGGGGGAGCCTGGTGGGCTGCCGTCTATGGGGTCGCGCAGAGTCGGACACGACTGAAGCGACTTAGCAGCAGCAGCAGCAGCAGACACACAAAACAAGTTTTGGGACAGACCAGGATGAAGATGTTCAACACAGCAGGGCAGGAATACAACCCACACTGGAGACATAAAGCAGTCCAGTGACTCTCCACCTGGAACTCCACTGAGTGGGCTGGTGGAAAGGGTTTCTTGGCAAGAATGGCTACTACCTTCCAAAGGTAATGGCACCTTCTCACGACCCTAATAAGAGGAACATCCAGGAAACCTCTCAAAGAGCTTGATGTGTGTCCCCTGAAATCGTGAGACATAGGTAAGTAATTTAGGGCTGAGGAAGCTCAAGGCAGAGGCTGTGGTACTTGTAGGGCAACAGGGCAAGCAAAGGAGGTGCTCTTGCATTGTGATGAACCTGCTTTCTAAAGTTTACATGGAAATGCACAGCACTTAGAATAGCCAAAAGTCTTTGAAAGACAAAGTTGAAGGAGTTTAGGAATTATTTATACAAATACAGGAATGTAAAAATTATTACATAGCTACAGAAATTAAGACAGTGTACATTAGTGTAAAGGTAACTAGAACAACTGAACAGAAAGTTCAGGAATAGATTCTCATATGTACAGTCAGGTGTCTTTTAACAGAGATCCCAGGGCAATTCAGTGGGCAGAGGATAGTATTTTTAACAACTGATGATAGAATAGTTGGATTAGCCATATGAAAAAAAGAAACTGAAAGAAAAAAAGAGAAAGATCCTTACCTTACACCTTCTATAAAAATTAACTGCAAATAGATTGAAGACCTAAACCTAAGAGTTAAAATTATAAAATTTCTAAAAGATAATTGTACTAGTTATCAATTGCAGAGCAACAATATTGACACCAACTTAGTGGCTTAAAATAACATACATTTTGTTACCTACTATTTCTGTGGGTCAGGAGTCCTGGTAGCTCAGACAGTAAAGAATCCATTTGCAATGCAGGAGACCTGGGTTCAACCCCTGGGTTGGGAAGATCCCCTGGAAAAGAGAGTGGTTACCCACTCCAGTATTCTTGCCTGGAGAATTCCATGGGCAGAGGAGTCTAGGGGTCTACAGTCTGTGAAGTCACAAAGAGTTGGCCATGACTGAATGACTAACACAGGAGTCCAGGAATGGGTAGGTGACACCTCAGCTTAGAGTCTCCCAAGGCTGCAGTCAAGACGTCTGTGACCAGACGTGACCTCTGGTTGTTTCCAGGCTGTGACCTCATTCATGGCTCCACTGGGGACAGTTATTGACAGAATTCATTTTCTGGTAGGACTGAGGATTTCATATCTTGCTAGCTATTGGCCAGAGGCCACCCTCTGCTGCTAAATGATGCCCATAGTTTGTTACTCACCACACAGGGTTTCACAGCATGATCACTTGCTTCCTCAAAGCCAGAAAGAGACTGTAGCAAAGTGGTTGCTAAAATCTGAAGTAACAGACATATGATCACACATACTCATGTGCGTCCCATCAACTTTGCCATATTCTATTGGTTAGAAGTGAGCCACTTCTAGGCCAAAAGCAATAGCAAAAGCTATTGAAGTTGATGGAGAAAATGTACATGACCATACAGATCTTTTGTTTAAAAACTAGTTCTACATAGATGGTCCTTGTACACTGCATTGTATGGTGGCTTCTTTTCCATGTATGTTTTTAATCCCCTATTTAGGCCATAAATTCCTGAAGAATGGGGAGTAAGTCCCAGGGCACCCAGCAGCAGTGTCTCACATGTATTAAGTACTCAAGAAATATTTGGTTAGAGTCAAGTCAGCACAGTGGGAAATGTGCAGGCTTATGCAATCGGGAAGATTCATTCAAATCCCAGCTCTGCCATTTACTAACTGGGTAAACACACAACAATTACTTCCTATCTCCAAGCTCCAGTTTCCCTATATAACCTCATAGTTTTGAGGCGAAATGAGGTGATGTGTGCAAACTGCCTGTCACATTTGCTACATGGTAGCAATTATTGTTATTTATAGATGGGGCTAGCTGTAAAATGTTAAAATGGTTAAGCCTTTAATAGCAAACAGAAAATTAAAACTCAGTTTTCTGTGATGAGTTTTTCCTTGCATCTGTGAAGACGTTAGGATTCCTTTCAACTGCAGCTCCCCTCATGCAAGAACAGTCCCACTCAAATGTCCATGCTCTCAGGTGCCCCAGCAGTGACTCTCTTGTCAACCACCTTCTGCAAACTGTCTTTTCCTTTGAACAGTTTACAGCAGGGTGTGTCTTCTATATTCTGGTTGTAATCATTTTTCTGCCACAAGAGGGCGCAGTGTGACTGTGTATATTGCAGAAAAAAAAAACTTGCAGTCCTATAAGTTAGTATTACAAGGAAGGATAAACTGTGCTCCATTCATTGTTTTCATTTGAAGATCGTTTTTTGTATATTTGAATTAATTTTCTTTAAAGCAAGAATAATTGAAAGCAGGAAGCTTCCACCATTTGTTTCTGGAAGGTCTTTTCCCAGGCTGTAACTGGTTAAGCACAAACTTAGCATCATTCTTCTCTGTTTAAAATACTGTGATTCATCTCCTTTCTGGGAGTCATTTCCTGTAGGACTTTAAGAGGCCTTCTAGCTCCAAATTACTGTACATTCCCAGTTCTTGTTATGTTTCCTGCAGGCCATCAAGTTCATGGGTTTTATTATAGCCTTGCAAATTAGTAGAAAAAAATTTACTAGCCCATAAACATTTTATCAGCCTTACTTGCTCCTGGGGGCAGATTGGTAACAAAATAGCTGAAAGCACTATTGTGTATAACTTAGCTATGAAACTAATTATTGTTATGCAAACAGTTTCTAGCTTTTCATTTTCTCCTGGCATGTACACTGGATGTGGGCATGAGTGTAACTAAATAAACCTGTTGCCTAACACTGCATGCACCCTGTGGCATGCGTGCATGGCAAGCATGATAGAGGCAGATTTCATTGACAGATGAAAGTCACTCTCCTGTGAGAAGTCACAGTGGCATGTGAGAATGTGCTTATTCCCTCCTCTTCCATCTTGCCCCTCTGCTCCCCCTAACCTGTGCCTGGATGCAGGGAGAGTGGGCAGAACCTTGGCACATGATTTTACAAAGGTTTCTGATGTCTGGACTGAAATGGATGCCTCCGCACTCAGGAAGTTGGCACCTGTGGGGTTGTAAGGCAGTGTTCCTAGTCACTGTCTGCATTTCTCCCTTTGCAAAGTCACATGTGTTTCTTTGTGGTTGCCAGGCCCTTTTCAATCTAGAATTCATGTTCCATGCCAGCCTTAATGTGGTTCAGGGTAAATGCCCATACTCCTGTATTTTGGGAATACCTGTCCCTTTCTGTAAGGGTGCTGTGGTTCATCCTTGTCTTTCACACCAATCACAGCTCTGTCCACCACCTAGGACAAGGCGGCAGGCAAGCCATACAGTGGTTAATAACGGAAGCAGATGTACTGCATGGGAGAAGCGCCCCCAGTAAGGAAGAGGGCAGGTGAAGACAGCAGTGGAGAGGGGCCGATTCTAGTCAACCGCGGGTACTTCTCTCCTCTTAGTTCAAGCCTCTGAGGTAGTCAGTGGGAGTCTGACTGATATCATTATCGGGGGTTGGTCCTGATCTGAACCTGCCCCATAAGCAAAGGGAGTTGATGAGGTTTGCAGAGAGCTGGCAGCAGTAGAATAGGGTGACTGAGATCAGGATTCCCAGGGACTCCTAGGCCTGAGCTGCCAAGCAGAATGTGAGGATGCCGACAACATGAATTTCAAGACTTCACAACCCGTTCTTCACAGTGGATGTCCTGAGAGAGGTTAAGAGTTGTCCCATGAAAACAGCTTCATAAAGTTTCTTTGCTACAGGACTTCTCAGAGTCTTTAATATATCAAAAACTTACATCTCCCAAAGGGGGATATTATTTATCACAAATCCTGTTTTTGAAATAATGACTTACAAGCCTAGTAATTGGAGAAGGAAATGGCAACCCACTCCAGTGTTCTTGCCTGGAGACTCCCAGGGACGGGGGAGCCTGGTGGGCTGCCGTCTCTGGGGTCACACAGAGTCGGACACGACTGAAGCGACTTAGCAGCAGCAGCAGCAGCATAGTATTTGGTGTTGTATACATGGGAACTTTTTTCTAATATCTGATTTTGGACCACTTATTTTAAGAGAAAAAGATCATAATGTGTTATTCCTTATTAAATAAGAGCAAATATTGTTTAATTATATGTGACAGAAAGTGAGATTGAGGAGTAACTTTAGGGGGTTTTTAAGGGATTGGAGGTGGCAGTATCATCACGGATTTGCAAATACCTGGTGTCCTAGTGAAGAGCACGAAGATCGCCTCTCATCCATGGGCATCTTTATTTCAACAAGCTTGCAGTGCTTCTTGGATGACGCCTTGTAAGAATTTACCAGGTCTGGAAACTGGGTTAGATGTAGCCTGGCCCATGGTGTGATGCTTAGCTCTGGATAGTGGGGATGATGATGAAGGATGGTATCCCTAGAAAATGTCCAAGAAAGTGGAGAATGGCAGGAATCATCTTCTGAATCACAAACAGAGGAAACCATCCAGCAATATTTAGGGCTCAAGAACAGATGATCATCAGTAAGTCCATATCTAATTCTGCTCATGTGATCTAGCCACAAACACTCTGAAACTAAAGAAATTTTCTCTAGAGTGTCTGCTTTGAGTACCTGTGTCAAGTTGACGCCAAAAGTGACCTGCAACATTCTGACCTGATAACCAAACTCAGCCATCTATCCTGAGAAACCCAAGTCAGACTTCAAAACAAAAAAACAGAAACTGAAGGAAAAATAAAAAACAAAACGTAAAAGCTTAATCTCCTCCGGAAACCTAGGGAGAGGGTGGAGGTGCATACCAATACTTGTGACCACCGGGAGAGAAGACTTAAATGGCCTGAGAAAAAAATGTGCCACTCTAAGTGGAGAAGAAAACAGCTATTGTCTAACACTTAAATAAAAAATACTGTATAAACAACTAACAGCTGTTTTTCAGCCTTTGCTTTTTAGAGCAAAAGCCAATAAAAGAAAAGACGCACTCTTTTAAATGTGGATTTTGTTCAGAGCCCAGATTTTCTTCAACTAATTCCCAACCCAGAAGCAAGCCTTCTTTCAGATCATTCTGCTTGAAAGACTGACTGACTGCTGCTGCTGCTGCTGCGTCGCTTCAGTTGTGTCTGACTGTGCGACCCTATGGACGGCAGCCCACCAGGCTCCCCCGTCCCTGGGATTCTCCAGGCAAGAACACTGGAGTGGCTTGCCGTTTCTTTCTCCGTTGGAAGACTAGAGAAGACTACAAAGTTCAGTAGAGAGCTGCAGAGCTGGGCAGAGGCAGAGCCAGGCAGACTCTGGTGTACCAGGGGGAGGATGGATGCACATCAGAGGGATTTTATTAATTTTTTTTATTTTGTCCTGGAGTATGGCTGATGAACGATGTTGTGATAGTCTCTGGTGGACAGCAAAGGAATTCAGCCATACATATACAAGTATCCATTTGCCCCCAAACAGAGGAGACTTTAGTGATGAAAGCAGAAACCAGTCCTCTCAAAACCTTCTGAGAAAGTACCTATTGAAAGGGAAAAACATTAATTTTGCATGCAGAAGTAGGAAGCAAGGTGCATCTCTTTAAGCTGTTGTTTGAGTTCAGCATCCTTCACTACAAGATCATCGAGCAGAGAAAATGACATGGTCCATCCGTTTGTTGTCTACGGATGAAACTCACCCAATAGAGCCAGGAGGACTCTAATGAGCACCCATCTTGTAAATAAGGAAATTATAGGGAACTTTCAAAAGGGATATTCATATGAAAATTACTAGCTAAGTCTTATAATTATGAAGCCAAAGGGATAAAATACCAGTAGGGCAAGATCTGGTTTATAAATAGAGACTCAAAGATAAGGTCTTACTGATTCCCTCTTGGGGCCTCTATTTACCCCACTCTGAATACCAATTTCAGCTCTGTAAAGGAAGTCAAATACTTCAGGTATCAGCTCTTCACCAGTCTCTTTTTTATTATATATACAAAAGTATATGTGTGTGTTATACATATATGCATGCATACACATACGTACATATATATGAAGGCACAGAGAGCTTTGAGATTTTCTTTTATATCTTTTGTAGTGTCTTAAAATTTGAAGTGCAAACCAGGTCTCCTGCAGCCTGTGCATATTGTGCTGCTGTGTCTGAATGCCCTGAATATCATGAATACACGCCACCCATTCCCAGCATTACAGCAGAGCCAATCCTCTGAAGACCCTCCTGCCACAATACAATTAGATCCTGAATACAGCGTGGTTTTAATGTGTACTGCTGAGCTTGCAGATAGCAAAGATACCCTTGAGAGTCTAAAGAAGTGAGCCATGAGCTGCGATCATGCTTAAGCAGGAGGTGGGAAGCACATGGCAAAATAAACACTAAGCCTTAGACACATCACAAGGGTCAAAGGCCAAACTAAGTCTCCTGCTTTAAGCCCTGACCCTTGAAGGGGGCTGCTTGGCCTTCTAGGTCTTGGAGGAAGCAAAGGGAGACCTCTGCTGGAGTCAGCGCCTCCAAGGGAGGCTCTTAGGAGGCCCACAGGTGGAGCAAAGTGAGTTTCAAATCAAAGACGGCCAAACACCAAGGAAAAGAGCCACCACAGGAAAGACAAAGCAGAAGCAACAAGCAATGCATTTATACTCCTAGGATTTTGGTATTGGAATTATTAAATGCAAAGTTTAAAATACTGCATATGATTTAAAGAAAACCAGGATGGAATCATTAAGTGTGTTCAAGTACGGAGAAACTGTGAAATTTGTTTTTCCCAAGCAGATTTGAAAAAGAGCCAAGTAAAACATTTATAAATGAAAAATATAAGTTGTAGAAATTAGGAACTCAATGGCTAGATTAAACAGTAGGCCACCCACTCCAGTATTCTTGCCTGGGAAATCCCCTGCACAGAGGAGCCTGGCAGGCTACAGTCCATGGGGCTGCAAAAGAGTCTAACTAAATAGCAACAAAGACACTGTTCAAAAGAGAATCAGTTAACTAGCGTGTCTGAAGAAATTGCTCAGAATATAGTACAGAGAGACAGGAAGATAGAAGATATGAAAGAGGGGTTAAGACTTGGAAGAGAGACTGAGATTTAATATATTGATCATGAGAGTCCCAGAAAAGACTAGAGAGAATAGATGACCAGGCAATATCCAAAGGGATAAAGGACAAGAAGCTCCACTGGTGAGCAGTATCAATCCACAGAAAGTATCATGTATACCTTGCAGGATCAATTTTTAAAATCTGCACCCAGGCACATTGTAGTAAAATTGCAGCATGCTAAGCTCAAAAAGGAAGATCTTAAAGGCAAGAAACAGAAAAAAAAAAAAGAGAGAT
>NW_011494945.1:5153361-5196115 GCF_000754665.1 Bison bison bison | reverse complement strand
AATTGCAGCATGCTAAGCTCAAAAAGGAAGATCTTAAAGGCAAGAAACAGAAAAAAAAAAAAGAGACAAATCATCTACAAAGAAATAATTCGGTTGTCAGCCAACACCTTTGTACAGCAACAAAACCCAGAAAACTAGAACAGTATCTTCAAAGTGACAAGAGAATATAACTGAGAAATGCATGTACAGCAAAAGTATTTTTTAAGAATGGATGTGAAATCATCTTCAGATAAGCATTATATATGAACCTCATATGGTGAGCGCTTATGCCTAAGCTCCTTTTGGGGCACCCTTCCAGGAATGCTTTTTTGTGAGGAAAAAAAAGATTTAAGTATGAGGTCAACATTTACTTAGCTGTATGACAAAGAGGGTTTTTCGTGTTCCTTGACTCTCTGGGAATTCAGGAAACAATTGAGTTATTGGTGGTTTAAAATGTCAGAGAGCAATAATCGCAATGTGCTTCCCACTCTCAATTACTTCAAGTATTGTCTGATTCTGAGGCTATTCTTGAGAACTAAAATGTTTTTCTAGTATATATTGTGTAGTTTCCACGTGTTCAGTATGACTAATGCATTAGTCACAAGTTACAATATGAGAGACCCAAGAAAAAGGCAACCTTGGTCTCTGGAAGGACTTTCTTCTCAGTGTGTCCCACTCCAGCCATCGCCCCTTGTCACTGAGACCCAGGTCTCTTGCTGGCAGGAGTTGCTCCCTGAGTAAGCCAAGCATCTGTTGCTTCCTGAAGCCTTTACTTCAGTAAAAGCTCCATCCTCCTTCATGAGCAGATATTCCCCCATATTTCTCTCCTCTGTTCCTGTAATCTGTTGTCTACCAGTGGGAAAATGTGTGAGCCCAGCTGTTAGAGAAAGGAGAAAGGGAGAGACAGGAGGAAAAATTACATAACATTGATGCAACTTGCACAAAGATATTTCTGTACTTTTTGTAACATGGAAAAGCAGGAACCAACCCGAGTGTCCAATGCGGGAACACGCTGAACAAATCTTAGCATATAAAAAGATGAAATATTATATTGCCATGACTGATAATAAGCACAAGAGTATGTGGACAGTGGCTACATGGGACTACACAAAAGTGTTTAATGTCAAACTGGTGAACATAGAACACAGATTTGGTTGTGTTCAAGGATTACAACTATGTAAGAATCAGGGACTTCCCTGGTGGCTCAGACGGTAAAGCGTCTGTCTACAATGTGGGAGACCTGGGTTCAATCCCTGGGTCGGGAAGATCCCCGGGAGAAGGAAATGGCAATCCACTCCAGTACTATTGCCTGGAAAATCCCATGGACAGAGGAGCCTGATAGGCTACAGTCTGTGGGGTCGCAAAGAGCCGGACATGACTGAGCAACTTCACTTTCACTTTCAAGAATCATGCAGATATAGAACTAAGAGTTGAAAGAGGATACAGAGCTTTGTAACTTAGCGGTAAATATCTTTACTTAAGCATTAGTATTTACTGTGCAAGTGTTTTTATGTTTTTGTTTCTTCCGTGCTTCTTAAAGGAGGTTACATTTTTATTTTAAAGGGTGGACTAAAAAATACAGTGAATGTATTAATACTAGAGTCCAAACAGGAAACAGAAATCACACAGCAACTTCTACAAAGAAAGTTTACCATAAAGGATTATTGAAAGGGAATTGGAGTAACCATGAGTTTGGCTCAGCATTGGAAGAGGTAAAGGTAACACTAAAGGAAAACAGGAATAGAAGCACAGGGAGCAGCTATCATCCCTAGGGCTGAGACAGAACATTCAGGAAGAGGTCGCCTCCTCTCAGGGTCGAGGTCTGTACCTCCTCAATGGAGAGAGTATGCCCGTCCAGGTATATTCCCTGGATGGTAGAAAAGTTCATCGGGGGCCATATTGGTGAAGCATTGCAAAACCTGTTATCTGGACTGCTGAGGAAGCCATCCGTAGAATGGGGTACCGGGCCCCAGACTCACTGCAAAGCTACCCAATGGGGTGCCCAATTGAGCATTCTATTATGAAGCTTCCTGTGGAGGTTCCAACAGAAGTCATTCACGGGGAGATGCCCAGAGAAGCTGCCCACAGGAAGACACTACTGCTGTGGCTACCTGGCATTGCAGGAAAAGCCATGCCCACTGCATGTTCCTAATGACCCAGTGTACTAGAACCTGGAAGAAAGCCACTTCTCACAGTGTCCCTTCAAGACCCTTTGCCTACGCAACTTAACACCACATTAGCTGTCAAAGAGAACTGCTTTTCCACTATTGTCAAGCAAGTAATGAAGAGTAAATTTGGAACCAAGAGGCAACAAAATGATACCAGTCATAATGAACTAAGCTGATGGTTGGAAACTTGGACTGTGCCCGTGTTCATTCCCAGTCAGAAGTCCCAGATTTTCCTATCAGAGAGCCAAGTTCATGCAAGAAGCTTGAGCTGCTGATAAGACAGCTGAGTGATTGGCCTTCACCTCCTTTGGGTGCAGTATCTCTTATGAAAGCTCACTGGCTTTCCATAAGAATCATTTCTTCTCTGCCCCAAGGCAGGCTGGGCCACATGGGTCTCCTGGGTCTTATGATTTAAAATGTGCATATAGCAATACAAAGTACCTTTGAGTGTATTGAAGCAAAGACTGAATTAAGAATGCTGCATATGTGCTTAGTAGCTAAATAAATACCAATGATGGTTTTTAAGTTTCTGCAACTTCCTCTTTGACAATGTAGTGATCAAGGGTCTGGGCTCTGAGCCATTTACTGTGTAACCTTGGGAAAATCATGTCACCTCTCTGTGACTCAATTTTCCCATCTGTAAAGTGCATATAATGATAGTACTTCAGAGGTTTGTTGGGAGGATTGAGTGAGTTACTATATGTTAAAGCTCTTAGGAGGGAGTAGCACATAGCAAGCACTCTCTATGTTATATATTACTATTAATATTAATATTTGAAAAAAAATTGAGAACAGTAGCACTCAGACTCCTTTATGCTAGACCCCTCTAGGTCCCCTACAGTCTCCCCCACACTCCTTCCTTAGAATTTTGACCTTCCTCACAAGTGCTGCACCTGAGGGGCACGTGGGCATGGTGTAACCACTGGGTCCTGCTGGGTAGCCCATCAGTTCCACTGATCAATAGGTCACAAGCTTGCTCTTCTATCTTCAACGCTGGACAGAAAGGCTGAAAGCCAAAACAAGTAAACTTGCCCCCACATAACTGATCCAAACAGCTTGGGGCCTGGCAGTACCAGCGAAAGAGCTTGAAAAGAAAAACAACCAAAAACAACGCACAGGCTTGTCTTTGTCATGGCTGACCCCGCTCGCAGCCAGGCACGGAAACAGAGCGGCTTTATGAGAAAATGCCTTTCTTTCCATGCGGTAATTGAATCCAGTTGTGGATTGAGGTTGTACGTTAGTGGGGTTTAAGAAAGGTTTGCCTCTTAGATACATCTACTTCAGCTGAACGAACGTTTATTTCTTGTTAAGAACGTTTAAATTCTTGGTAAGCAGGGTAGCACCCACGGACAATATAACCTCTGGAATCTGGCTCTCATACTCATCCTACAGATATGCTGGAAATCTTTTAGGCTCTTCAAAAACTAAATCTCTTGGGTGGAATCCAAGATACCCTCTGGATACTGCATTCTGCTTTTAGAAAACAGTGCTAGGGGCAGTTTTAGGGTGACAGAATGTTCGGATCGCAGTAGATTGACTTCAATGTAATTCCTCTTCGAGGGGACTCTCCTGGTCTGATTCTCATCTTTCTCCTAGAGAACCCATAAAGGGGAAGAGTTTGCCTGTGGCTAGAGCAGGATGGATCAGAGTCAGATTTGGTTGCATCTTTTACTGTGTCTATTGCTGCCTGCTGACAGCATGCTTCACTCTGTTAATAAAATGAAACAGTCCCTGTTCTAACAACTGCCACCCATGTCAGGACAGTAAGTCTTACACCACCCTGCTGGAGTCCTGCCCTGGAGCCCCTCAAGGGCACAGATTCAAAGGTCTTAGCCAAAAGCTCTTCAGTAAAGCCTGCTTAAAAAAAAAAAAATTGTTAAATTACTTTGGTAGTTTTGTAATGATGAAATATTCCATGTGGGAAGTAGAGTGGCATATGGGTTAAGTTTAAAAAAGTGAAGTTTCTTGTATAGATGGAAAAACAAAAGACATTGCTGGGCATCTGTTGTGTGCATGGGACTCCAGCATGTAAGGCTCACGTGTGTGGCACAGTCTCTCCTGTCCTCAGGTAACTTATAAGCTTCTGTCTTCTAGTTTCTCCCTGGGAAAGGCTTTTCCACCATATCCATCAGCTTTTGCTGGGCTAGGAATAAATGGCTCATTCAAACACCAAAGAGAGTTGACTAAAGGGACAGTCAGCTCTCTCTGGTTGTTAAGTGCCTCAATGAAGCCCTCTCTGTCACTGGAATTTGGAAGGATTGGGATGGTCTGTCAGCAGCTAATATACATAGCAGTTATGAGGGGAAGGCTTGTCTCCAGGCCTCCCCGGAGCTCTCCCCTTCACCACCTGCCGCCCAGCTCGATCACAAGCCCCCAAGCCACTTGGTCTGTGCGAAGGAGCATGAGGTGTAAGCTCCCAGAAAAGGTTTCCCCTAGAAACCCACAGGGCTGCGCTGGCTCCACTTGTCAGGAGCTGTAAGCACCCAGGAAGGGTTTCCCCTAGAAACTCCAGGACCATGCTGGGTCCACTGTCATAGCTGAAAAGATGGAAGGTGCAAGAGAAAGACTTTAGTACTGTGAAATCTTTGTTGATTTTTCCTAAGATTGAATGGGAAAGAGAGAAGAAAATGTGAAGACAAAGGAAAATTATTTCTGCGTATGAAATCCTGTGCTGCTTATATGATCCCAAAGGTTCTTTACTAATCACCGAGCACCTACCTGCGCTGGCCCCGGGGTGGGCGTAGAACACTATAATGCCTGAGACCCAGCCCCAGGTCTGCTTCAGGACCAGACTGTGGCCAAAGGCCCTCCCCACCCCTATATTACTGTTCTAGGCTGTGTAACAAATAATCACAAACATGATGGCTGAACACAATAGATATGTATTCTCTCATAGTTCCAGAGGGCAGAAGTCTGATATCAAGCTGTGGGCATGGCCATGCTGCCTCCAGGAGTTTTAGGGAAGACTCCTCCTTCGCCTCTCTAGCTTCTGGTGACACCAGGCACTCTTCGGCAGACGCTGCATCACCCCCCATCTCTGCCTTTGTCTTCACATGGCTTTCTCCTGTTCTCTCTGTGTCTTCTCTTCTGTCTCTTATAAAGGCACTTGTCATTGGATTAGGATGCACTGGGATAATCCAGATTAAATTTAAGATCCTCTAATTACATCTGCAAAGACCCTCTTTCCAAATAAGGTCACATTCATAGTTCTAAGAGTTAGGACATAGACATATCTTTTGGAATATCACCACTCATCCCACTCCATGCCCACCCCCACCCCCATCTTCGTTCTCTCCTTGCCTCTGGATCCTCGTACTAAATCTAGAAACATGTCCGAGTTGCCGCATCAAAAGAAAAATAAATTCTTTTTATCCCGTTATCCTTGTCAAGCCCTGTCATCCATCCTTTTTTCCTTCACTCAGCTCTCAAACTCCTCTAGAGAGTACTCTGTATTTGCTACATCCATTTCTGACTTACCACTTAATTTTTTCTCCACTTACTTTTTAAAGCAATTTATTATGATATATTTCAAGCATAGGAAAAGTGTAGAGAATAATACAACTTTTGAAATGTTTAAATTTTTATCCTACTTTTTTTTGTGGTAAAATATGACATGAAATTTGCCATGTAAGCCATATTTAAATGTACTATTACATTTAAATTTAATTTCTGAGTGTGTAGGAAACACTTGGGCTTCTCAGATGGCCCAGTGGTAAAGGATCCACCTGCCAATGCAGGAGACACAGGAGACGCAGGTTCAATCCCTGGGGTGGGAAGATCCCCTGGAGGAGGAACTGGCAATCCACTCCAGTGTTTTTGCCTGGAGAATTCCATGCCAGAAGAGCCTGGCGGGCTACAGTTCACAGGGTCACATAGAGTCAAGCACAGCTTAGTGACTCTGCATGCACACATGCATAGTAAACACTTAAAAATTATTTATGTTATCAATTTAACTAAATGTTATATTTCAATTACATTATACTACTACAGTCACATTAATTACACCCAGTGTAATTTTCAGCGTGTTTTTTGTGCTTTGACTCACACTTCTGTTCTTAATAATTGTCCTCTCAAAGATCACCAGCTTCCATCCTCCACCTTCTCAGCCCCTTCGCCAAAGTGGATAGTACTGACCACTTCCTTCCTAAATCTCTTTCCTCAGCTTTCCAGACCCCTGCTCTCTTCCTGTTCAACAACTTATCTAAGCCCTTCTCCAACTGCTCCCTGAGGCAGGGTCTTCAAGGACCTGCCTGGTGCCCCTTAGCTTTGGTTGCTTGCTTGGTTCCTTCCATGTTCTCATCCAATGTTACTGCTTCAACCAACTCCTTAATTCAGATAGCTCATTTAAGCTGAAGCTTGGACCAAAAGCTTAGCTAATAGCTTAAGCCTCCAAGGCCTTGTCATCTTCTGATCTCCACCTGCATGTCCCATGAACACCTCAAACTCATTGCGTCCCAAAGGAGACTCAATGATCTTTTCTTTCAAACCTATGCTCCCCCTGCCGTATATTCTCTCCACATCTCTCCATGTCACCACCATCTTCCCACTCACCCAGAGCAGAAATATTGGCACCATCTTTGCCCTCCATATACATTCTGACTCTGTAATTTTTATCTCTGCTGTAGCTCTGCCACCTCACCCTACTCCCATGATATCTTTTGCATTCCCTGCTTCCCTTCTTTAGCCTGGGAGATGATAGTGGACCTCTCTCGGGTTTCCCTGTGTCTACTATCTATCTTCCACTCCATTTCACACATGATTAATACACTAGTCTCCCTAAAATGCAGTTCTCATCAGAAATCCTCAGTAGCTCCCACTGTTTTGAGAATAAAGCCTGACCTCCTCAGCCGAGCCTTGAAGGTCCTCCCTGAACTGGTGCTGACTCTCCTGACCGCCACATACCCTTTGCTCCAGCCAAAGACATGAACTGTCTGACCTCTGGACACATCCCACGCTTCCTTCCTTACCTATCTCCATTCAAAATATGGGTTTCATAGTCTTTTAAAAGACCTCTCTTCTTTTAGTTAAAATATGAGTAACAAAATAAGAGATACTGACCAGAGAGAAGATTGCCAAATTCCACAAAGTGGAATCACCCACCTCCTATTTCCTGTACCAAACAGAAAGCACACTGCAGCTTATTCTTATCTGATAGGGTTACAAACAGAGCTTTGTTTGCTCATGAAATTCACCAGCTTGGAGTAGAACCATCACCTTTTGAGAACTCAAACATTTTCTTAGTGACTCACCTGTTGGGGAAAGCATCAACTTTCCTGCTCCGAATTTCTGTAACAGAAAAGGGACTCTGGTAGCAGATAAGATAGTAACAAAAGCTATCACTTCAAACCTGAAATCTTGTGACCAAGAGTTCCAAGAAGTCAAACTGTGCTAAAGATGTGATGCAGAAATTAAAAGGAAACTTTATCCTGTAGAAATCCCTGGAGGAACAGAGGGGAGAGAGACCTTAAGGTGCTTCAATGGGTGCTTATTTCTCCTGTATTTCAGTACCCAAGCCCTTGACTGTACCAGGAGATGGCATCAGAATGTTTCTAAGAATCCCCCCAACACACCTCATCAGTCCAGGCACACCAAAAGAAAATAGCCCTTTTGGAAAACGTAGGTGTGGCATCCTTTAATCCATTTGAAAAGACCCAAGTGGTATGTCTTTCAGGCTTCCTTGGTGGCTGAGATGGTAAAGAATCTGCCGGCAATGCAGGAGACCTGGGTTCAATCCCTGGGTTGGGAAGATCCCCTGGAGGAGAGCGTGGCAACCCACTCTAGTATTCTTGCCTGGAGAATCCCCACAGACAGAGGAGCCTGGCGGGCTACAGTCCATGGGGTCACAAAGAGTGGGACACGCTGAGTGACTAAGCACAGTTATCTTTCTGTATATACAGTATCTGAAATTTTAGACTCTTCTTTTGGATTACATCTCCACTTAATGCTATTTCTGCCCCTGTGGCCTTTGGGATGTTCAAAAGCAAACTGAGGCTGCAGCTTCCGAGACTCAAAAGCCCTTTGAGCACTAAAAGCCCTCAAAAATTCAACTAAACACAAGTTTAGGGAACTTTTATGTTTTCTTGTCTAAGATATTCTGGTTTATACAACCTAGGCTTGAATCCCTTGGTGGGAGCTACTAATTGTGTCACCTGGGAGAAGTATTTTACCGCCTTCAGCCTTAGCATATTCATCTATAAAATGGGATTATTAAGATTACTTTGCAGAATTGTTATAAGGATTAAAAATATTATTATTATAAAAATAAAAGCTCAAGACCTGGCATTGAAAAAGTTCTCATTATAGTAAAATTATTTTTAAAACTGTAAATTTGGGTGAAGAGGAAGACTAGCTGGTTCAAGTAAAATCCTTTGTGTTTATAAGACACATGAGAAATTTTTCTTTAAAGACAAAAAAAAAATGTTATTAGATAGGCTACTGTGTGCCCTTCAGATCTGTTTCCATTTAATATTCTTATTTATTTAGTATTCTTTTGATCACTCCTTTTTAAAAGCAAAATAAAATGCAAGGAGCATTTCACTATTTCCTGTGCTAGATGTTCCCATCATGGACCTTGATTCCCAGAACAGAGCTTGATTTTCATCTAAGGGTCTCCCTCCTCGACTTTTAGCTCCTGTGGACTGGCTGAGGCTTCACCCCCAACTCCAGGACTGAAACAAGTGGCCCAGAGATAGCCAATCAAAATATCACATTCTCTAACCACAGTCATTGACTCAGAGCATGTGACCTATGTCAATCCAATGAAAGGGTCACAAAAGAACTTGAGGAGCCCCTGGGAAGACACTGTCTTTCCTGCAGTAGACAGATGGAAGAGGGTGTGACGCTGAGGCTGCTGCAACCCTTTTGTCACCACATGGCAGTTGGTCAGGAAGCCGGCACAAAGGAAGGCAGGCTGAGCAATGGAGAGAGCTCAAAGCCCAAAACAGTATGTAATTTGAGCACAGGAGAGGGGAAAGTCCAGACTGAAATGGCAGAAGGGGCAAAGCATGAAGGAATTAAAGGGTGAAAGAGGAGAGAGAGAAGAGGGGAACCTGAAGAGGGAAAGGGTGGGTAAGATAAGCTAATGGGGGGAAAGGACAGGAGCAGCTTCTCCAATTGATGAGGTCCACCTCTTCCTGTCCTCCACCTTCTTCTTCTTCTTCTTCTTCTTCTTCTCCACCTTCTCTATGTTCTCTATCAAGGTCCTCCTCTATCACAGAAGTTCAGTTACTTGTGTAGGGGAGGATAAATATTTTTCCCCCACCCTTCTAGTTTCTTGCTTAAGAACCCCTGTAATAAGAGAGAGATTAATAAGAGGAAAACAAATTTAATTGCAAAAATATATATTAACAGTAGCCCCACAAAGATATGAGACTCAAAGACATGACCAAAAACATTGATAACTTTTAGACAAACAGTAAGGTCTCTCTAGTCAAGGCTATGGTTTTTCCAGTGGTCAGGTATGGATGTGAAAGTTGGACTGTGAAGAAAGCTGAGCACCGAAGAATTGATGCTTTTGAACTGTGGTGTTGGAGAAGACTCCTGAGAGTCCCTTGGACTGCAAGGAGATCCAACTAGTCCATCCTAAAGATCAGCCCTGGGTGTTCTTTGGAAGGACTGATGCTAAAGCTGAAACTCCAATACTTTGGCCACCTCATGCGAAGAGTTGACTCATTGGAAAAGACTCTGATGCTGAGAGGGATTGGGGGCAGGAGGAGAAGGGGACGACAGAGGATGAGATGACTGGATGGCATCACCGACTCGATGGACATGAATTTGGGTGAACTCCGGGAGTTGGTGATGGACAGGGAGGCCTGGCATGCTACAATTCATGGGGTCGCAAAGAATCAGACACGACTGAATGACTAAACTGAACTCATGTTCTAATTTATTCTACTAAAAACATGTATTATTTGTGGCATGAAAAAGAAAAAATAACCAGTGTCAAGGTTTCAACCAGGGTAGAGCTCAGCTACTGCTGATTTGTTACCAGGAGCTGTTCCTGAGAGCCAGGTAGGGGGCCTCCAGCCCATCCCCAGGCAGAGGCACCACCTGTGACCCTCCTCTGGGACTGACTTGGACTGCAGCTGCAAAGCTGAGCTTGGCCCCAGAAGCCTCCCCTCTGCTGAAAAGGGGCACATAGCACATGCAGACTTTAGTCACTGGGCCCATCATCACCCTCTCCTGTTTTCCTTCCAGGCAAACAGACTGCAGCCCAAGCACCAGGTGTGCTGGGAGTGAGCTCACCAGGAGCAGGGTGGTGACAATGGAAGGCTCTCCTGAGTGCCTCCCTGGCCTCATTAGCACCTCACTCACTGCTGGGGACCAGAGTACTAAGATGAAAAAGCACCTTCATGGAGGTAATTATACCTGTGGGGGAAAGACAATTTTCTTTCTTTTTTTTTTTTGAAATATAAAATATAGTTGAAATATAGTTGATTTACAAAATTGTGCTAGTTTCAGGTACACCACATAGTGATCTAATATTTTTGCAGATTATACTCCATTATAGGTTATTACAAGATAATGGATATAATTGCTTGTTGCTTATCTGTTTTATATATGGTACTTTGAATCTGTTAATCCTATATCCCTAATTTGTCCCTCCCCACTTCCTTCTCCCCTTTGGTAACCATTGTTTTTCTGTATCTGTGAGTCTGTTTTACATATACATTTGTTTGTATTATTTTGTTTAGATTCCACATATAGTGATATCATCCAGCATTTGTCCTTCTCTGACATTTCTCTAAGCATAATATTCTCTAGGTCCATCCACATTGCTGCAGATGGCAGCATTTCATTCTTTTTTATGGCTGAGTGAGTGATATTCCACACATACACATATACCACATCTTCTTAATCTGGTAGTCTGTTGATTGGGCACTTGGGTTGCTTCCGGGTCCTGGCTATTGCAAATAGTGCTTCTATAAACACTGGGGGTATGTATCTTTTCAAATTAGTGTTTTTGTTTTTTTCTGGCTATATACCCAAGAGTAGAATTGCTGGGTCTTATGGTAGTTCTATTTTTAGTTTTTTAAGGAACTTCCATACTTAGTTTCCATAGTGGCTGCAATTCGCTTTTGTCCACATTCTCTCCAGCATTTGTTATTTGCAGATTTTTTGATGATAGCCACAGGACTAGAAAAGGTCAGTTTTCATTCCAATCCCAAAGAAAGGCAGTGCCAAAGAATGCTCAAACTACCACTCAATTGCACTCATCTCACACGCTAGTAAAGTAATACTCAAAATTCTCCAGGCCAGGCTTCAGCAATACGTGAACTGTGAACTTCCTGATGTTCAAGCTGGTTTTAAAAAGGCAGAGGAACCAGAGATCAAATTGCCAACATCCGCTGGATCATGGAAAAAGCAAGAGAATTCCAGAAAAACATCTATTTCTGCTTTATTGACTATGCCAAAGCCTTTGACTGCATGGATCACAATAAACTGTGGAAAATTCTGAAAGAGATGGGAATACCAGATCACCTGACCTGCCTCTTGAGAAATCTGTATGCAGGTCAGGAAGCAACAGTTAGAACTGGACATGGAACAACAGACTGGTTCCAAATAGGAAAAGGAGTACATCAAGGCTGTATATTGTCTCCCTGCTTATTTAACTTATATGCAGAGTACCTCATGAGAAACGCTGGACTGGAAAACACAAGCTGGAATCAAGATTGCCAGGAGAAATATCAATAACCTCAGATATGCAGATGACACCACCCTTATGGCAGAAAGTGAAGAGGAACTCAAAAGCCTCTTGATGAAAGTGAAAGTGGAGAGTGGAAAAGTTGGCTTAAAACTCAACATTCAGAAAATGAAGATCATGGCATCTGGTCCCATCACTTCATGGGAAATAGATGGGGAAACAGTGGAAACAGCGTCAGACTTTATTTTGGGGGGCTCTAAAATCACTGCAGAAGGTGAATGCAGTCATGAAATTAAAAGACGCTTACTCCTTGGAAGGAAAGTTATGACCAACCTAGACAGCATATTCAAAAGCAGAGACATTACTTTGCCAACAAAGGTCCGTCTAGTCAAGGCGATGGTTTTTCCAGTGGTCATGTATGGATGTGAGAGTTGGACTGTGAAGAAGGCTGAGCGCCGAAGAATTGATGCTTTTGAACTGTGGTGTTGGAGAAGACTCTTGAGAGTCCCTTGGACTGCAAGGAGATCCAACCAGTCCATTCTGAAGGAGATCAGCCCTGGGATTTCTTTGGAAGGAATGATGCTAAAGCTGAAACTCCATTACTTTGGCCACCTCATGCGAAGAGTTGACTCATTGGAAAAGACTCTGATGCTGAGAGGAATTGGGGGCAGGAGGAGAAGGGGACGACAGAGGATGAGATGGCTGGATGGCATCACTAACTCGATGGACATGAGTTTGAGTGAACTCTGGGAGTTGGTGATGGACAGGGAAGCCTGGCGTGCTGCAATTCATGGGGTCGCAAAGAGTCGGACACGACTGAGCGACTGAACTGAACTGAACTGATGATAGCCATTCTGATGGGTGTGAATTGATACCTCATTGTGGTTTTGATTTACAGTTCTCTATATACAGTGATATTGAACATTTTTTCACGTTCCTGTTAGCCATCTCTTTGTCTTTGGGAAAATGTCTATTTAGGTTTTCTGCTCATTTTTTGACTGGGTTGTTTTGCCTTTTTTTTTAATATTGAGTTGTATGGGCTATTTGTATGTTTTTTGTATTAACCCATTGTCAGTCACATCATTTGGAAATATTTCCTTCCATTCTGTAGGTTGTCATTTTGTTTTTTTGATGGTTTCCTTTGCTATGCAAAAGCTTTTAAGTTTGATTAGGTCTGTCTCTCTCTCTTAGGTCTGTCTCTCTCTCTTTTTTTTTCTTTTACCTCTTTGCCTTAGGAGACTGATCCAAGAAAATATTGCTATGATTTATGTCAAACTGAAGGACTTTCTCTAACATTTCTTATCGTACAGGTCTACTGGGAATCAATTATTTCAGTTTTTGTCTTAAAAAGTCTTTCTTTTGCATTCATTTTTTTGAAAGATACTTTTGCTGGGTATAGAATTATAGGTTGACAATATTTTTCTTTCTGTAGTTCCAAGATTATTGTTCTTCCTGTCTTGTTACTTGCTTTGTTTCTGACAAGAATTCTCATATCATCCTTATCTTTGTTCCTCTTTTTATGTCATAAAAATTTCCTCCATTTTTAGATTCTCTTTTTATCACTGGTTTTGAGAGATTTGAGTATGATGTGCCTTGGTTTAATTTTTTTCAAATTTCCCTTGTTTGAATTTTACCTTGTTCAATATTTTTTAAATATTCATTTTATTTTATTTTTGGTTATGCTGGGTTTTGTTGCTTTGTGTGGGCTTTTCTCCTGTTACAGCAAGCAGGGGCTGCTCTCCAGTTGCAATGCAAGGCTTTTGTAGTGGCGTCTCTTGTGGTGGAGCATAGGTTCTAGGCACACGTGCTTCAATAGTTCAGCACACAGGCTCAGTAGTTGTGGTGGGCAAGTGGAATCTTCCCAGACCAGATATTGAACCCATGTTTCCTGCATTGACAGGTGGATTCTTTTCCACTATGCCACCTGGGAAATCCAGTATTTTAAAATATTCTTGAGTGTTGTTCTGGCACATCATAAGTTACTTGGAAATAGTTTGATCCTTTCAAGTCTTTCTTTTAAGCTTAAAAGGACCAGAACAGGTTTAGTCTAAGGCCCCACAACTGAGGCAATACCCTTCTAAGTGGTATTGCCTTCTAAGTACTTTACTCAGTGCCCCACTAATTATAAGATTTTCAACCCTGGTTGGTGGGAAAGGGCTGCATTCCCTGTCCTTTGTGATCTCTAGGGATTGTTCCCTCTAATCCTTTTGGATAATTCTTTCCCTGGCCTCATGTAGTTCCCTTATATGCATCCACTGATCAGTATACATCTGAAGACTCAAAGGAGTTCTGTAGAACTCCAGCATTCTCTGTGTAGCTGTCTTCTCCAATATTCCACTCTGTGAATTCTAACTTCACTAGTCTCCTTGGGATCCCAACACCATCTTCCCTATTAATGAATACTTCTGGGTTCCACCAATATTCCCTTTCCAAATGCTATGGCCTGAAATTCTCTCCAGGCAGTAAGCTAGGGGTAATCCTCATTGCCCCCGCTCCCTCACAAATCACTGTCGTGTACTGCCTGCTGTCCAATGTCTGAAAATCATTTCATTCAAACAGTTGGTCGGGTTTTTCACTTGATTCCAAACCTAGATTTTAGTGTGCATTTTCTGGAATTCCTGGAATCGTGGATGTTAGCTCTTACGTGGGCTTTTTAGAAGTCATCTAAGTCCATACCTCCCATTTACCAGGGAAGAAACTGAGGTGGGAGAAGGGAGCTGCCCAAGTTTGTGGCAGACTCTGAACTGGGCCAGGTCTCCTGACTTCTGATGGAAGTTGTTTTCAAAGAAGTAAGCTCGTGGGAGAAAAGGAAAAAAAACTAACTTCAAATAAAGACTCCTTTGTGTCAAAGAGAAAGTCAAGTTGCTCTCAGCGTCTCACTATCTTCCTCATTTCAACATTTGCTGTTTTTTGTGCCTTCAGTGTTGGCCCCTTACCTCGGTTTCTACGTTGATAATGTAGAGGCTTCAATTCCCTCCAGATGTTCTCTATCAAGTCAGTCTCCTAGAATAATTGAAGGATATTATCATGGAATCTCAGAACCAGGAAGAGGAAGAGGCAGAGAGCTCATACCCCAAACACTTCCCAAGGGAGCCTGAAGATCATCTGAGCCAAAATACCATCTTGTAAACAAGGAAACGGGAACAGACAGCTTCACTGGATGACCCAGACAGGGCTAAGGTCTTGATTTTGCACTCAAGATGCCCACCTCTGAAAAATGATGTGCTTAAGTGTAAAATAGTCAGCTCTTAATGATGTTGAATTTTAATATGCATTCAGCTCACTACATCATTTACCCACAAGAACTACTCCAAACCCTGCTGGAATTTTCTATCATAAACTTTTCCAAGTCTTTTTGTCCATGTTTTCAGAGCACTTGTAGTAATCTGTTTTACTTATTCATCCATGCAGTAGAGCAAAATTCCCAACAGGGACCTGAGTCCACTATGAGAGGAAGTTTTTGGAAAGGCAGACAAGTGTCAGAGAGAAAGAGGAGGAAGAAGGAAGGAAACAATGAAAGCAATAGCCCATTTTTCAGGTCACTTAAAAAGGCTCCATTTGGACACTGAGCAGATTAGTAGCTGTTTTTCTTTGCTTTTAGTATTTTTAAAGGAAATGCCCCCTCCCCATTTACTTGAACACAATACTAAGCACACACTTCTCCGCACGTAAATAGTCAGGCCGTTCCAGGTTTTGATACACGAGGCAACCTTGGCTTTGACTTGTTGATTAGTCGTCACAATGGGACCTTTCACTGCAGGACCACATGGTTCCGGGCAACGTGACCTAAGATCTGGCAAAGGCTCCAGGCAGCACAAAGGAACGGAACTTCTCTTTGTGCTGTGAGTGCAGCATCGGTGTTTGAAGTTACTTACAATTGCTCCTTGGTTCAAAGCTCGAGCAACGATCTGAGCCACTCAGCTGTAGTTTTTCACCTCTCTCCTAGCAGTTCCTCAGTGGCCAGAGCTAAGCCAGGCTCCTGGGCAAAGGAGGAGATGGGGCCAGAGCAAAGTCCTGGGGAAACATACAATATGTGCCTATAAAGATATGTTACAGTGGTCAATAAACCATCCCTCTATACCATACCTTGGTAATTATTTTAACTTCTTTTGTAAACTCGTAAATTTTCAGAAATTGTTGAATTAAGCAGAGTCTGAAAGTGGAACATTTTCTGCATAAATAAAACCGTGGGAAAATTAAACTGTTTCCTCCAAAAGAACTTCATGGCAAAGTACACCTTGTATCCAACTAAAGGAAGGACTATTTCAACTACTGTCTTTAAGGCAGATTCACTGGATGTTATTTAATACTCCCACACTGCCTGTACAGCCTGAGGTGGTGCCTCTCAAGACTTTTTATCCAGCCCATGTGAAAAGGCTTCAGTTTGGGCAGGAAGGAGGGAACAGGGTACAGAGGGGCTGGGGTGCTTTCTCCATTGATTGGTCTTTGCCTCTTCATGAGGAGAGTAGAATGCTCCCCAGACCTTTTAAGGCGGCACCCCCAGAACATGGGAAGGTCCTGATGTGCTTTCCAAACCATAAACAATTTCTTACGTTCTGCACAGTTTGGGGCGGTGGGGTGGCGGGGGGGGGGGGGTGCTAGTTAAAAATGGTATTCATCATATGGAGTCTAATGAACTATGTGTACTCTGGACACACTGTTATTCTCCATTATCAATTTTGCCAAGGACCAGCTTCCAAGAAAATCTAGAAGGCTATGAGAATATAAATGATAAGATAAACAGTATTTATCAAATCCTTACTTTATTCTCAGCTCTTTACATGTGCAATAGCTCATTTAATGCTGAAAACAATGCCATGAGGAGGGGACCAGCATATCCCCTATCTTACAGAGGAGGAAATGGGCTCAGAGAGGTTAAGGAAGTGGCCCAAGATCACAAGACCAAGAGCCAAGATTCAAACCCAGGCAACGCAGACCCACAGACCATGCACTTATGCACCAGCTATTGTGGGTATAGTCAGGGAACAGGAGCAGGAGACAGAAAAAGAAGAGGCATGGGGGATGGGGTTGTACTGAAGGTGAGGCTTGGATCATATTCCCTGTGAATCTCCCAAAGCCAGAAGGGAGAATTCCACTCCACTTCTACAGACTGAAAAATTGCAGAGAAAATTAAAAGACAAAAACCCGCTCAGAAGGAGGGGAGAGAAGAATGTTGATGGCAGCGTATCAGTGAAATAGATGCTGTGGTTTATGCTCTTTGTCTTTTCTCTCTGGCTCCCCTAGCAACAGTGAAGTAATATCAGTGTTAACGCAAGTAACGTGCTGACTTAACTGTTCCTCCAGGCAGCATCACTGCTAAACAGAAACGCATGCTGATTTCTGCTCCGTTAAGCAAGGGAAACATCATCAGAGTCTGCCCAGCGGAAAAAAGACAAAAAGCAGACAGAAAGATGTTTAAATTTCAAGGTTATGTAAGAAGAGAGAAGAAAGAACAGGTCGTAAATTTGTTTTTTTTTTTTAGTACTAAGCTCCTGACAAATCCTAACACTCAGCAACACAGAGAGCAAAGGAAGTAAAGGTGGGGCACTGAGCCTGTTTTGCCACAGCATATTGCTGCTGCCACATTTTTCTAGAGTGTCTGAAAATATCAGGCTTTAAAATACATATGCATTATTTTTTGAGACGTGTGTGTCTATAGCCTCAGGGTTAAGAAACAAACAACTCTGTTGCCATGAGCTCATACTATAGTCGGTGTAAATTGTTTCCCCTCCTTATGTATAATGTTTCTAATTAGGACTATTATGGAAGATGAGCTTTGTGGGCTGTTGAATTGGCTCTCTGTGCTAATTGCAAACAGAGGGCTCTGTACCGGCCTGTGCTCGCTGACCTGCTTCTTAGAGACCTCACTAGATGGGAAGGGTGACCCCCGACCCTGCTCCGGATGTCCCATATTGAGAAACACCCAAGCGGGTGCGCTTTCACCCCCTCACCACACCTGTCATTAAAACAAGGTGTTTTCCAAGGTACATGAATAGACAATGACGGGTTTCTAGTCTGCCGTTTTACTCCAGTAACACCTGTATGCTGTGATGTGATTTCTTTTGTGTTATGACTCCTACTCATTTTGTGCAAAACATAGGATTAAGTAGTTCAAAATGAAGTCACAGTGGCCAACGTGAGCTTGAATGTTAGTTGTTTTGAAATGTCTGCTGTAGGACTGCGAGCATCTTAGAGTGATAAACTAAGAGCATTGCTTTAGATAAAGAATTTATTTGGTAGCATTTGCAGAAAGATTTCACTGGACAGAAGGATAGTGTCAAGACCCTAGGGTGTAACTTTTACACCGCTGGCAGACTCCTTAAACAGAGACCACTGCGCCTGTAGATTCAAAGCCTCTTCACTGGAGGACCCGATTCCACAACGCTGAGAGCCTTGTGGGGCAAGCTCCCCGAGGCTCTGTCGGAGCCGAGGGTGACTTCTTCCTGCTCCCGTTTATCATGGACCTACTCCCGGGCAGGGGACCACTGCTTCTGCTGAGATGCCTCCTTCCAGGACTTCTCCTTGGAATGACTGTTACCCTCTTTTCTGTTTTCCTTCCTTTGAAAACAAACTTGTGTTATGGGCTAATTGTGTACAAGAAGCCAAGTGACTTGTGAATGGAATGTTGGCTATGTTTCTTATATCTCCAGTCCTGGGATTCTTAGCTGGCCTTACTGCTGAGCACTTCAACAAACACTTTAATTATAGGAGTCCAACCTGAGTTCACTTCTCTAAGAGGGAACTATATGCCTAAAAGGAGTAAGGTGAACAGTAAACACAGCCTCTCACTCTGCATTGAGAACTATGGGAATGTCCTACTTTGCTGTCTGTGGAGTGAGTGAGCCAGGCTTCCACTCCCTGCAGCGCTGAGGCCTTGGAGAGAGGCTCTGACACAGAGGGTATGGCTGTCCCTGCTCCCTGCATCTCTGTGCAGGTCAGAGACACTGGAGAAATCAGTCCTCAGCCACCTGAGGAACAGGCTGTGAGCAAGTGATTTCCTTCCATCGGTCAACCTCCCTTATCCTTTTAAGGACCACCTCAGTGACGCCAGGCCCTGTGCCCTTCCTGGGTCTGGCTGTGGTGGGAGAGGCAGAAACACAGTGTTGACTTGGCTCAGAGACCTCCACAACCTTGCTCTCGGAAGACCAAGTAAAGATCCTTTGTTGATCTAAAAAAAATGTTCAAAATTTTCCGTTGTGAAACCTGGAGACACCACGGTACCCAGGAGGTGTCAGGGTTTCACAGAGGGCAGAGGCTGGTCCTGAAAACCTTCCCTAGGGGATTCTGATCAACTCAGATGGGGTGAAGGTAGCGGTCTTAGGCCGGCTTCCCATGTCCCAGGCCACTTGTATCACTGCCTTGTCCAGGCTGCAGAGTCAGAAGAGCCCAGCCCACAGAGCAAAAGCCGCACTGGAAGGAGCTCAAGATGGGGCCTGCAAGCCTGCCACTGCCAGAAAAAAAAGCCCTGTTATGGAGGCCCCAAGGCAAACCTCAGACAACAGGCAGATCCCTCTGCCCACTTGTCCATTGGCAGCTCCCTGGGGACTGGAAATGGAACAGGGCAGTAGGGCCCCGGAGCCAGCAGGACGTGGGGTTGTGGATAGTCTGGCTGCAAACCAGGCCGAGGAGGCAGTAGTGGGTTGCTGCTCTGCACCACAGAGTCCCTCGTGCCTTATGCCTGGTGGTTTCCCAAGGCCCATCTGGACGCCCTACCCGTGACCTAGTTTTCTACCTAAGCTGAAATGTGAGAAACAAGTATAGCATAGAGATTTCACTAAACAAACCTGCTCAGTTTTAAAGAACTGCCATTTTTCTGGTACCATGTCCTTCCTATATTTTTGGTAGAAGAAAGATACTTTGTTTTAAGAAACAGATTGGGGGCTTCCCTGGTGGTCCAGTGGTTAAGAATCTGCCTTGCAATGCAAGGGACACAGGTTTGATCCCTGGTCCAGGAAGATCCCACATGCCATGGAGCAGTTAAGCCTGTGTGCCATAACTACTGAAGCCCGAGCGTGCTAGAGCCTGTGCTCTGCAACAAGAGAAGCCACTGCAGTGAGAAGCCTGTGCACCACTGCTGGAGAGCAGCTCCCACTTTCTGCAACTAGAGAAAGCCTGTTCGCAGCATCAAAGACCCAGTGTAGCCAATAAATAAATTCTATTTTTAAAAGACAGATTGGATAATACACTAGAGGATAACATTCTTGGTTTTGCTTTTTCATATTCCTATTTATCAAAATAAAATATGACAATACTATGTTTTTTCCTCCACTTGTGTGTGTGTGTGTGTAGTAGATTAAAGACGGTCACAAATTCTTTGGCACTTCTCCCACTAAGAGGTGTATCTAATTTGCTTCCCTTGGGATGTTGGAGGGCCTTGGTGACTTGCTCGGCTAAAAATGTATATAAAGTAATAAACTTACTTTATTAAAAATGCAGTCAATGTGACATTCAAGAACTTCTGAAGCAAAGTCATAGGAAGCCTTGCAGCTTCTTCCTGAGCCTCTTGGTACCCAACTACCATGCTGTTAGGAACCCCAAGCAGCCATAAGAAAAGGCCCAGGGAGAGAGGAATCAACGCCTCAGCCAATAACACTGGTGAACTCATAGCTGATAGCCAGCACCAACTTGCCCGGAATTGAGTGAACCCTTTTGGAAGTGGACCCCACGGCTCCAGTGGAACTGCTACAGCTGATACCACATGGAGCGAAGATGAGTCCCCAGCAAGCCCTGCCCAAATTACAGGTTTGTGAGGGAAATAAATGATTTTTGTTGTTTTAAGCCACTGAGTTTGAGAATGAGTTCATTACACAGAAACGGATGACCAGAACAGCTTGCTTGTTTAAATGGTTTGTGAAATTTGACAGTCAGAGACTCACATTGTTTATCTAACATCTGTATTAGGCAAAATAATACCTGCCCCCAAAGGTATCCAAGTCAGACTCTTTGCAACCCCATGGACTGTAGCTCATCAGGCTCCTCTGTCCATGGGATTCTCCAGGCAAGAATACTGAAGTGGGTTTCCATTTCCTTCTTTAGGGCATCTTCCCAACCTGGGGATTGAACCCAAGTTTCCTGTGTCTTCTGCACTGACAGGTGGATTCTTTACGCCTGGCCACCTGGGAAGCCCTCAGGTAACTGGGCCTGGCGCCTTTGCTTTTTTGATTAGGGATGTCCTATGTTTGGTGCTTCTGGCACTTTATGTGCCCCGAATGAGAGCTGCAAGTTGGTAATTATTTGTATGAAGTCAGCCATGTTGCATCATAGAATTCTTGGGTATTTGTTATTTAGCCTAGAACCCCCAAGGACCCAAAGCTGTTCTTTGACAAGAATATAGAAGCAGTTTTCAGATCTGGTGGAGAGCTGGCTTCCAAGTGTGGGCAGAAATCCTGTAGGAAACCTCCCTTCCTCCTCCGTGGGACCCAGAACTCTCGGTAGTTGGCTCTTTGAAACACCTCTGTATCAGTCGCTTGCATTCTAGTTTGACTACCAGCCCAACTTGTCGTTTCCTAGTTACAGCACTTTGGACCTTCTGTCTAGTGTGAGTGGTTGCTTTTTGTTAAGAGAATTTGGGACACAGGTAGAGAGGGATCCCACACATCACAGGCCCAGGGGTAGAATCCTGCTGCTCACCAGCACCAGCTCAGTGGGTATGCTTCAAATGTCCCAAGATTTATTCTCCAAACAAGTCCACTCTGGTCCAGACTCAGGGAGAAGAAATGGTGTCATAGAGCTGTGAGCCAGAGCTTCGGGGGGAAAAAGGAGATCAGTAAGGAGAGAAATTTTTCTGTTTATCAACTGGCATTTCCTTCTGCAAACTGCAGGACAAGATATAAGTGACATAAAATTACTTTTTACATCTCTAGCAGCGCTTTCAGAGGTAGGCCACTTCCAGTCTCTCATCAGCAGAGACTGCCCCTCTCAAATGCACAATAACCTTTTTCAGTATTTGGTGCTGGAGCAACTTTTTGCTTATAAAAATGTTCAAGGTCTCTGCTAAGAACAGGGAATGCATTAGTACTCAGGAAATTCTCTTCTCTGCACATGCCAGGCCATTTAAAAAAATTGCCTCTTTGATGACTTCATCATCACATTTCCTCCAAAGAAGAGCTAAATACCACCAAATTACAAAACTTGATTCTTGTTTACATGCAAAGGCATTTCCATGCAGGGAACGGCTAGGGGTGTTGAGAGGCCCCTGGTTTTCACTGAGAACTCTCCTTAACTCCTTCTTGGCTGTTTGTGGGAAGAAGGAGGGGGCGTCATACAGTAAATATCTCTCTACTATTTACTATTTTTTTGTTGTTTCATACTTTTATTTCATCTTTTACTTCGTAGAGAGTGAGAAATGTTTATACTTTACGACTCTTTCACCCAAATCAGTGTTTCTTCCCCTCCCTATCTACACAGGAAATACCGGAGGAACATTCTTTGTATTTTCTTTAAAATAAGAATATCTTAATTCTTGTTGAAGAATTAAGCTATGTTCATTATTGAAATTTAAGAGGAAAATAAACTACCCATCATTCCAGGATCCAGACACAACTATTCTTCATAATGTAGATTACTTAGATAAAATCCACTAGGTTGTGATGTATTATCCTTTTGTTTATACTGTTGGATTTGATTTGCTAATATTTTGTTAAGGATCGTTGCACGTATGTTCATGTGGAATTGGGGTCTGTAGTTTGATTTTTTGAAATATCTTTTTCTAGCTTTTTTACCTGCCCTCTCATGTCGGTCTCCAACAAGGGTCCTTCTGCCCTGTGTCCTTCATGCCACTAGAACAAAACTGAATTTGGTTCAGAAGCAAAGCAAAGTTATTCTTTAATCAAAGAAGTTGTTGTTGTTCAGTTGCTATGTTGTGTTCAACTGTTTGTGACCCCATGGACTGCAATATGACAGGCTTCCCTGTCCTTCACTATCCCTCAGAGTTTGCTCAGATTCATGTCCATTGAGTCAGTGATGCTATCTAACCATTTCATCTTCTGCCGCCCTCTTCTCTTTTTGCCTTCAATCTTTCCCAGTTTCAGGGTCTTTTCCAGTGAGTCAGCTCTTTCCATCACGTGGCCAAAATACTGGAGCTTTAGCTTCAGCATCAGTCCTTCCATTGAATATTCAGGGTTGATTTTTGTTAGGATTGACTAGTTTGATCCCCTTGTAGTCCAAGGGACTTTCAAGAATCTTCTCCCACACCACAAATTCAAAAGCATCAATTCTTGGGTGCTCAATCTTCCTTTTGGTCCAGTTCTCACACCTTTTTGGTCCAGCATCTCACTACTGGCAAAACCATAGCTTTGACTCTACAGACATTTGTCGGCAAAGTGATGTCATTGCTTTTTAATACGCTGTCTAGGTTTATCATAGCTTTCCTTCCAAGGAACAAGTGTATTTTAATTTCATGGCTGCAGTCACCATCCTCAGTGATTTTAGAGCCCAAGAAAATAAAAACTGTCACTGCTTCCACTTTTTCCCCTTCTATTTGCCATGAAGTGATGGGACCGGATGCCATGATCTTAGTTTTATGAATGTTGAGTTTTAAACCAGCTTTTTCATTCTCCTCTTTCACCTTCATCAAGAGGCTCTTTAGTTCCTCTTCACTTTCTGCCATAAGGATGGTGTCATCTGCATATCTGAGGTTATTGATATTTCTACTAGCAATCTTGACTCCAGTTTGTGCTTCATGTAGTCCAGCGTTTCTCATGATGTACTCTGCATAGAAGTTAAATAAGCAGGGTGACAATATACAGCCTTGGTGTACTCCTTCCCCAGTTTTGAACCAGTCCGTGTTCCATGTCTGGTTCTAACTGTTGCTTCTTGAACTACATACAGATTTCTTAGGAGACAGGTAAGGTGGTCTGGTATTCCCACTTCTTTAAGATTTTTCCACACACACCAAGAATTTTCCATAGTTTGTTGTGATCCATACAGTCAAAGGCTTTAGCGTAGATATTTAAGCAGAAGTAGATATTTTTCTGGAATTTCTCTGCTTTCTCTATGATCCAATGAATGTTGGCAATTTGACCTTTGCTTCAGCACAAGCTTGCACTCAAGAGCACAGGCTCTCCCTCATAGACTGTGGGCCAGTCTACTTAATAGGCTTCTCCTTAACTGGGGAGGGGGCAGTCTTGGAGCCTGTGCAGCTTGCGCTCTAGATTGCAGTGCGCAGATGAAGTGTCTCTGCACACAGCCTGCGGAGCTAAGCTGTCCGCTGCAGGTGTCTCACACTAGGAACCCTGGTCTGAAGTTCTGGGTGGAAGGCCTCTCTGCACGGTGCACCCTGTGAGCAAGTGAAACCAGAAGAAATAAAAAGGAAAAGAAAAAAAAAGTTAGACTTTATTACCCAGATTCTATTTTTATTTCCTGGTAATTGTTAATTGGCTTTGCTGGTTAGAATTTTGGTATCAGGGTTTGTTGTTATTCAGTGCCTAAGTCTTCTCCAATTCTTTGCGACTCCATGGACTGCAGCATGCCAGGCTTCCCTGTCCCTCACTGTCTTTGGGAGTTTGCTTAAATTCATGTCCATTGAGTTGGTGATGCCATCCAACCATCTTATCATCAGGGTAATGCTGCCCTAATAAATTGAGTTTGGGATGTGTTTTCTTCTCTATTCTGGAAAAGATTGTGTAGACCTGGTATTATTTCTTCCTTAAATGTGAGTAGAATTTACCAGTGAAATTGTTTGTTTGTTTATGCAACTTAAAACTCCTTTATTAACTCCCAGTTCTGTTTGAGAAACATCTGGGCGTGGTGTGACTGGGTTTTGTGCTCTGGTTCTTATGAGGCCAAAAACTATTAGGTGTCCTCCTCGGATCTTGAGGTTCTCTTCTGAGCTGAATTGATGAGTCAGAACTCAATTCCTTGCAGCTGTAGGACTGAGCGCCCTGTGTCCTTGATGGCTATCAGCTGGAGGCCGCTTGCCATACTCCTGGTCACATGACCCTCTCAGTCTTTGAAACCTGCAGTGGAGAATCTTTCTGTAGTAGTCTGCTAGGGCTGCCACAATAAAACACCGCAGAACGGTTTGCTTAAAACAAGGAAATTTTTACTTTCTTGCAGTTCTGAAGTCTATACGTCCAAAATCAAAGTGCTTTCTGGGTTGATTTCTAGTGAGAACCTCTCTCCCTGGCGTGTAGATGTCTGCTTTATTGCTGTGGCCTGACATGGCCTTTTTTCTGTAAGTGTGCAGAGAGGGACATTGTTTGGTGTTTCTTCCTCTTATAAGGACACTAACTATGTTATATTAAGGCCCCACACTTGTGATCTCATTTAACCTTTATTACCTTATTATGGACAGGGAGGCCTGGCGTGCTGTGATTCATGGGGTCGCAAAGAGTCAGACACGACTGAGCGACTGAACTGACTGAACTGATTGACCTTATTATAAGCCTTGTCTCCAAATGCAGTCATATTGGGGTTAGGGTTTCAGCATAGAAAATTTGGGACAGACACAGTTCAGTCTGTACTGTTTCCTCGTGTGAAATTCTTCTTCATGCTTCCAAATTTGCTCACCAGGGAAAGGCTACCATCTTTTAAGGACCCATATGTTTCTATCAGACCCACTGAGAATATCTCCCTGTCTTAGAGTTAATTGTTGAGGTCTTAATTACATCTGGAAAGCCTCCTCAGAGCAGTACCTAGATGAGGTTGTTTTGTTTTTGTTTTTTAGTTGAAATATAGTTGATTTAAAATATTATTGTGTAAGTTATAGGTATACAATATGGTGATTCACAATTTTTAAAGGTTCAGTTCAGTTCAGTCACTCAGTCGTGTCCGACTCTTTGAGACCCCATGAATTGTAGCATGCCGGGCATCCCTGTCCATCACCATCTCCCGGAGTTCACTCAAACTCACATCCATCGAGTCAGTGATGCCATCCAGCCGTCTCATCCTCTGTCATCCCCTTCTCCTCCTGCCCCCAATCCCTCCCAGCATCAGGGTCTTTTCAAATGAGTCAACTCTCCGCATCAGGTAGCCAAAGTATTGCAGTTTCAGCCTCAACATCAGTCCCTCCAATGAACACCCAGGACTGATCTTTAAGATGGACTGGTTGGATCTCCTTGCAGTCCAAGGGACTCTCAAGAGTCTTCTCCAACACCACAGTTCAAAAGCATCAATTCTTCAGCGCTCAGCTTTCTTCACAGTCCAACTCTCACATCCATACATGACCACTGGAAAAACCATAGCCTTGACTAGACGAACCTTTGTTGGCAAAGTAATGTCTCTGTTTTTGAATATGCTATCTAGGTTGGTCATAACTTTCCTTCCAAGGAGTAAGCGTCTTTTAATTTCATGGCTGCAGTCACCATCTGCAGTGATTTTGGAGCCCAGAAAAATAAAGTCTGACACTGTTTCCACTGTTTCCCTGTCTATTCCCCATGAAGTGATGGGACCAGATGCCATGATCTTCGTTTTCTGAATGTGGAGCTTTAAGCCAACTTTTTCGCTCTCCACTTTCACTTTGATCAAGAGGCTTTTGAGTTCCTCTTCACTTTCTGCCATAAGAATGGTGTCATTTGCATATCTGAGGTTTTTGATATTTCTCCCGGCAATCTTGATTCCAGCTTGTGCTTCTTCCAGCCCAGCATTTCTCATGATGTACACTGCATATAAGTTAAATAAGCAGGGTGACAGTACACAGCCTTGACATACTCCTTTTCCTATTTGCAACCAGTCTGTTGTTCCATGTCCAGTTCTAACTGTTGCTTCCTGACTCCATTTATAGTTATACTAGTGAAATAATTTAGACCTAGAGTTTACTGAGAGTTTTAAACTACAACTTGTTATAGCTTTATACAGAATTTCTATTTCTGCCTGAGTCAGTTTTGGTAATTTGTGTCTTTTATGATATTCCCTTAAAATTCTTTTCATTTTTATCAGATTGGGAGTGATGTCCGCTCTTTTCATTGTTGATTTTGATAATTTCTGTCTTCTCGCTTTCTTTTCCTTAATCACTCTAGCTAAAGGTTTATCTTTTTTTTTTTTTTAGTCTTCAAATTACCTATTTTGGGTTTAATTGAACTGATTGTCTGTGTTGGGTTTTTTGCTTGTTTGTTTTACTGATTTCTACACTAATCTTTGTTATTTCCTTTATTCTGCTTAAGGTTTAATTTGTTCTTTTCTAATTTTGTAATATGAATATTGATGTAGTTGACTTGCAGTATTTCTTTTTTAATATAGCTTCAGTGTTATCAGTTCCCTCAACCACTGATATAGCTGTGTTTTATTTTAAATTCATGTTTTAAAATTTCCTTTATAATTTCTTTTTTTGTCCATGGGTTATTTAGATGTGCATTGTTTAAACTTCCAAATATTTGGAGATTTTCCAAGTTTCTTCCTGTTGTGATCTCTAACACCATTTCAGTCATTTAAAATTTATTTAGATTTACTTTTCAGTCTAGCATACGACCTATCCTGGAGAATGTTTCATGTGCATTTTAAAAGAATGTGTGTTCTGCTCAGTTTAAGTCTTCTCTACTGTTATTCATTTTCTATCCAGTTATTCTGTCAATTATCAAAAGTTGGATACTGGAATCTCTGCTAAGTCGTTTCAGTCATGTCTGACTCTGTGTGACCCCATGGACTGCAGCCCCCCCAGGCTCCTCCGTCCATGGGATTCTCCAGGCAAGAGTACTGGAGTGGGGTGCCATCGCCTTCTAATTATAGAATTGTCTATTTTTTCTTTCAGTTCTGCCCATTTTTCCTTCATATATTTGGGGACTCTGTTGTTAGGTATATATACACACTTATTGTATCTTCTGGATGTATTGATACTTTTATCATTATGAAATACCTCTTTGCCTCCAGTATATTTCTTGTTTTAAAGTCCATATGTCTGACATTAATATAGATATTTCAGCTCTCCTATGGTTACTGCTTACAGGATAAATATTTTTCAATTTTTTTTACTGTCCTTCTATTTTTTATCTTTGAATTGTGTTTTATAGCTAATGTGAGAATTTCTGCCTTTTCATTGAATGATTAATAATATAATATAATCATTGATAGGATTGGATTATGTCTTTAATTTTGCTATTTAATTCCTATATATTGTAGGAGTTTTTATTGTTCTCTTTTCCTTTTACTGTCTTGTGTGTTACACAAATATTTTAAGTGTAACATCTTTATTTCTGATTTTTAAACTATTTTTAAAAAATATTTTTTTTAATAATTGCTCTAGGGATTAAAATATACCTCTTGTCACAATCTCGTTCATGTTAATACTGACTTAATTCCAGTAAAATACAGCAACCTTGCTCTAACATAACTCCATTTCAACCCTTCCTTTATGCTACTGTTGTTTATATATTATACATATATGTATAATAAGCTTAAAACTTGTGTTATAGTCATAGCTTTACAAAACGTTATATGACTTTTACAGAAATTAAGATAAGAAATATATCTATAAGTACTTTACATTTACTGATATGTTTTCCATAATTTCCTGTGTTGTTGTTCTCTGGATTCAAGTTGCCATCTGGTGCCACTGCCTCTCAGCCTGAGGAACTTCCTGTAGTATTTCTTGTCAAGCTGGTCAGCTAGCAACAAATTCTCTCAGTCTCCACCTGGAAATGTCTTTATTTCATTTTAATTATGAACGAATAGTTTTATTAAATATAAAACTCTTGGTTGACAAGTTTGTTTGTTTCAGCAGTTTGAATATGTGATTCTGTCCTCTTTTGGTCTTTGTGGTTTGGGACAGGAAATCAGTCCTTAATCGTATTGTTCTCTTGTACATGGTGAGTCATCTTCTCTAACTGGTTTCGATATTTTCTCTTGTCTTTGGCTTCCAGTAACTTGACTGTGATGTGTCTAGGTTTGGATTTCTTATTTATTCTCTTTGGGGTGTGTTGAGTTTCTGTGGTCTGTAGATTACTGTTTTCATCAAACTGAGAGCTTTTCAGCCATATGTCATTGAATATTTTTCTGTCATTTTCTCTCATAGCCTTCAGGGACTCCAATAACATGTATGTTGATGTGCTCATTGTTATCCCAGCAGTCTCTGAGGCTCTACTTATTTTTCCTTAATCTTTTTCCTCTCTGTTCTTAAGACTGAGTAATTTCTAATCATCTATGTTCATGCTCACTGATTTTTCTTCTATGACCTTCTCTCATATATTATTAAATTTTGGCTATCTCAATTTGCATTAGATTCTTTTTTATAACGTCTGTTTCTTTGTTGAGATTCTCTATTTGTTGAATCTTTGCCTTTACACTATCCTTTAATTCTTAAGCAAGGTTTCCTTTAGTTCTTTGAACATATTTATAATAGCTACTTTAAAGTCTTTGCTTGTTAAATCTGATTTTTGGGCCCACTCAGAGTTACCTTCTTTCTTTTTCCCCCTAATTTGTATTGAAAGAAAGTCACTCAGTCGTGTCCGACTCTTTGCGACCCCATGGACTGTAGCCTACCAGGCTCTTCCATCCATGGGATTTTTCAGGCAAGAATACTGGAGTGGGTTGCCATTTCCTTCTCCAGGGGATCTTCCCGACCCAGGGATTGAACCCGGGTCTCCCGCACTGTAGGCAGACGCTTTACCATCTGAGCCACCAGGAAAGTCCACCATAATTTGTATTGGGGTATAGTTAATTTACAATGTTGTGCTAGTTTCTACTGTACAGCAAAGTGAATCAGCTATACGTACACATATATCCCCTCTTTTTTGGATTTCCTTCCCATTTAGGTCACCATAGAGCACTGAGTAGAGTCCCCTGTGCTATACAGTAGATTCTCATTAGTCATCTATTTTATACAGAGCACCACTAGTGTGTGCATGTCAATCCCAACTCCCAGTTCATCTCACCACCCCTCTGTCCCTCTTGGTATCCATATGTTTGTTCTCTATGTCTGTGTGTCTATTTCTCCTTTGCAAATAAGATCGTCAATACCATTTCTCTAGATTCCACATATCTGTGTGGAATACGACATTTGTTTTTCTCTTTTTTACTTCACTCTACATGACAGTCTCTGGATCCATCCATGTCTATACAAATGACCCAATTCATTCCTTTTATGGCTGAATAATATTCCATTATATATACGTACCACATCTTCTTTTCCCATTCTTTGTTTGATGGACATTAGGTTGTTTCCATGACCTGGCTATTGTAAATAGTGCTGCAATGAACATTGGGGTGCATGTGTCTTTTTGAATTATGTTTTTTTCTGGGTATATGCCCAGTAGTGGAATTGCTGGGTCACATGATAGTTCTATTTTTAGTTTTTTAAGGAACCTCCATAATGGCTGTATAAGTTTACATTCCCACCAACAGTGCAAGGGAGTTCTCTTTTCTCCATACCCTCTCCAGCATTTGTTGTTTATAGATTTTGTGATGATGACCATTCTGACTGGGATGACATGATACCTCACTGTAGTTTTGATTTGCATTTCTCTAGTAATTAGTGGTGCTGAGCATCTTTTCATGTGTTTGTTGGCCATCTGTATGTCTTCTTTGGAGAAATGTCCATTTAGGTCTTGCGCTCATTTTTTGATTGGGTTGTTTTTTTTTTAATTGAGCTGAATGAGCTGTTTTTATATTTTAGAAATTACTCCTTTGTCAGTTGCTTTGTTTGCAAGTATTTTCTCTCATTCTGAGGGTTGTCTTTTTGTCTTATTTTTGGTTTCCTTTGCTGTGAAAAACCTTTTAAGTTTAATTAGGTTCCATTTGTGTTTTTTGTTTGTTTGTTTATTCTCATGACTCCAGGTTGGTCAAAAACTATTTTGCTGTGATTTATGTTAAAGGGTGTTTGTTCTGCCTACGTTTTCCTCTAAGAGTTTTATAGTGGCTGGCCTTACATTTAGGTCTTTAATCCATTTTAAATTTATTTCTGTGTGTGGTGTTAGACAGTATTCTAATTCCATTCTTTTACATGTAGCTGTCCAGTTTTCCCAGCACCACTTTTTGAAGAGGGTCTTTGTTCCATTGTATGTGCTAGCCTCCTTTGTCATAGAGTAAGTGACCATAGGTGCATGGGTTTACTCTGGGCTTTCTGTCCTGTTACACTGATCTATATTTCTCTTTTTGTGTCAGGACCATACTGACTCGATTACTGTAACCTTGTAGTGTAGTATGAAGTCAGGGAGCCTGATTCCTCCAGCTCTGTTTTTGTTTTTATGTTTTTTTCTTTTTCTCAAGATTGCTTTTGCTATTCGAGGTCTTCTGTGGTTTCAAACAAATTGCAAAATTTTTTGTTCTAGTTCTGTGGAAAATGCCATTGGTGATTTGATAGGGATTGCTTTGAATCATAGATTGCTTTGGGTAGTGTAATCATTTTCAGAATGTTGATTCTTCCAATGCAAGAACATGGTATACATTTCCATCTGTTTGTGTTGTCTTTGATTTCTTTCATGAGTATCTTACAGTTTTTCTGTGTATAGGTCTTTTGCCTCCTTAGGTAGTTTTATTCCTAGGTATTTTATTCTTTCTGTTGCAATGGTACATAAGATTGTTTCTTTAATTTCTCCTTCTGACCTTTTGTTTTTAGTGTACAAGAATGCAAGAGACTTCTATGTATTAATTTTGTATCCTGTGACTTTACTAAATTCATTGATTAGCTCTAGTAGTTTGCTGGTGATATCTTTAGGATTTTCTATGTATGTATTGTGTCATCTGCAAACAGTGACAGTTTAACTTCTTTTCTAATTTATATTCCTTTTTATTTTTTTTAATTTTTTTTCAATTTATATTCCTTTTATTTCTTTTTCTTCCCTTATTGCTGTGTTCAGGACTTTCAAAACCATTTTGGGTAATAGTGGGGAGAGTGGGTAACCTTGTCTTGTTCCTTATTTTAGAGGACGTTCTTTTTTCTCAGGAATGAGAATAATGTTTGCTGTGGGTTTATCATATATGCCTTTATTATATTCAGGTAGATTCCCTCTATGTCCACTTTCTGTAGAGTTTTTTTTTAATCATAAATGGGTATTGAATTTTGTCAATAGCTTTTTCCGCATCTATTGAGATGATAATATGGTTTTTATTTTTCAACTTACTAACATGGTGTATCATATTGATTGATTTGCATATATTGAAGAATCCCTGCATCCCTGGGATAAATCCCACTTGATCATGATGTATGGTCCTTTTAACGTGTTGTTGGGTTTGGAGTGCTTGTATTTTGTTGAGGATTTTTGTGTCTGTATTCATTAGTGATGAAAGTGAAAGTGAAGTTGCTCAGTTGTGTCCGACTCTTTGCGACCCCGTGGACTGTAGCCTACCTGCTCCTCCGCCCATGGGATTCTCCAGGCAAGAATACTGGAGTGGGTTGCCATATAGACCTGTAATTTTCTTTTTGTGTGATATCTTTGTTTTTGGTATCAGGGTGATGGTGGCCTCACAGAATGAGTTTGGCAGTGTTCCTCCTGCGGTATTTTGGAAGAGTTTAAGAAGTTTAGCCCTTCTCTAAATTTTTGATAGGATTTTCTGGTGAAGCCATCAGGTCTGGACTTTCGTTTGTTGAAAGATTTTTAATCACTGTTTCAATTTTATTACTTGTAATTTTTCTGTTCCTATTTTCTGTTCTTCCTAGTCCAATCTTGGAAGGTTGTACCTTTCTAAGAATTTGTACATTTCTTCCAGGTTGTTCATTTTATTGGCGCATAGTTGCTTGTAGTAGTCTCTTATGATCCTTTGTGTTTCTGCAGTGTCAGTTGTAACTTCTCCTTTTACATTTCTAATTTTATTGATTTGAGTCCTTGCCCTTTCTTCTTAGTAAGTTTGGCTAAAGGTTTCTTAATTTTGTTTATCTTCTCAAAGAACCAGCTTTTAGTTTTGTTGATCTTTGCTATTTTTTTTTCATTTCTATCTCATTTATTTCTTCTCTGATATTTCCTTATACTAACTTTGGATTTTGTTTGTTCTTTTATCTCTAATTGCTTTAGGTGTAAGTTTAGATTGTTTATTTAAGATTTTTCTTATTTCTCAAGGTAAAATTGTATTGCTATAAACTTCCCTCTTAGAACTGCTTTTGTTGCATTTCATAGGTTTGGGGTCATTGTGTTTTCATTGTCATTTTTTCCAGGTATTTTTTAATTTCCTCTGATTTCTTCAGTGATCTCTTGGTTATTTAGTAGCACAGAGTTAGTTTCTATTTGCTTTTTTCCCTGAGTATGTATCATTCATTTTGGAGTATGAATCAGATTTTCTGTTTCTTTACATGTCTTATAATTTTTGTTGAAATCTTGACATTTTAGGTAATATATTGGTGCAACTCTGGACTCTAGACATAATGAAGCTCAGGTTTTTGATGATTCATCACAGAAAGAATTCAGTGACAGACAGAGTGATAGGTAAAAAGTGATTTATTCAGAACTAAAGAGCCTCTTGATGATAGTGAAAGAGGAGAATGAAAAAGCTACTTGAAAATTTAACGTTCAAAAAACCAAGATCATGGCATCCGGTTCCATCACTTCATGGCAAATAGAGGGAAAACAATGGAAACAGTGAGAGCCTTTATTTTCTTGGGCTCCAAAATCACCTCAGATGGTGACTGCAGCCATGAAATTAAAAAGGTTCTTGCTCCTTGGAAAAAAAGCATGATCAACCTAGACAGCATATTAAAAAGCAGAGACATTACTTTGCCAACAAAGGTCTGTCTAGTCAAGGCTATGGTTTTTCCAGTAGTCATGTTTGGATGTGAGAGTTGGACCATAAAGAAAGCTGAGCACCGAAGAATTGATGTTTTTGAACTGTGGTGTTGGAGAAGACTCTTGAGAGTCCCTTGGAGATCAAGGAGATCAAACCAGTCAGTCCTGAATATTCATTGGAAGGACTGATGCTGAAGCTGAAGCTCCAATACTTTGGCCACTTGATGCGAAGAACTGACTCATTGGAAAAGACCCTGATGCTGGGAAAGATTGAAGGCAGGAGGATAAAGGGATGACAGAGGATGAGATGGTTGGATGGCATCACTAACTTGATGGACTTGAGTTTGAACAAGCTCTGGGAGTTGATAATGGACAAGGAATCCTGGTGTGCTGCAGTCCTTGCGATCGCAAAGAGTTGGACACAACTGAGCAACTGAACTGAACTGGAACTGTCATGGCACCTGTGGGTGTGTCATTTAGCTTGGTGATTGAGGATCAAGGTCTAATAGAAGTCGACTTGCTGCCATCTTGGACCCATTTGATTCTGTAACGTGAGTGTATGTTCCTCGGTTCTTTGTCTCGTCACAACAAAGATTTGCAGCAACAGACATTAAAGCTGTAGGCACGTCACAGCTCTTGGGTCTTGGACAAACTGTGTTATAGCTCTTAGGCAAATCACTGTTACAGCTCTATTTTATTTAGAAGATAGCAGGATAATCCATCCTCGAAGAGTGAGGGCATGCTAACCCAAAGACTCGAAGAGAAGAGAGTGGAGGAGCGCACAGGGAAGGAGAGAGAGTGAGAGAGAGAGAGAGCACTTTGGCTCCTCCTTTTATATGTTTTTTCCTCCACCTGGGCCTGCCCTATGCAAACTGGGCTTAGCCAGGAGTGCTGTTTGTTTTGCCTGAAGTCTTCATTCTGGTGTTCGGACCTTCCTTTGACCTTCCTTGTCTTTTAGCCACCGCCATTTTGGACTCCTTTTCCCTATTCTGCCTACCTAACAATTCCAATAGGTTTGTGTTGTGTCCTTGGTCTGTCATTCTTTCAAAAGTTATGCCTGCTCCCTTTCCCTCCTGTTACAATTGGGCAGAGATGGTGCTCAAACACCTTAAGTTTATAAAACCCATTTTCTGCTGATGGATCTGTGTGTGGGTTGAGGAATTCACTCAAAGTTCAGACAGGCTGCCTAAGTTATACTTACTTCCAGGCTCTCTTGACTCTCCCCTGTACATATGTATAGTTTCCTGGACAATCAGGGATGCATGGGAGATGATATAGTTTTTCTATGGCTCTCTCATTTCCAGGATTTCCGCTTTACATTTCTGGCTGGTCAGCTGCTCACCGCAGCCACAACTGCAATTTCAGGCTAGCAGAGCTTTGACTTTTACTTTTCAATTCCTACTGAGTTTGCTGCCTTTATTGACAACACTGCTGGCTGTGGGTTTTCACCTTCCATCCGAGTCAAATTCACCCCACCTCTGATAGTGAGGCTGCTGGTTTTCACAACCAGTATTGCCCTGATAAAATTACCAGGCTATTTGTGCTGGGGACACAGGGGAAAACGCAGCTCCAGCCATGAAGGTCACAGACTCTCAACATTCTTTCATAAAACTTTAGCAGCTTTTCATGACAAAATGTATCTCGACTTGTTTCCCTTTGGTTGATTTCCAAAGCCTTGAAATTGTTTCTTTGGGCATTAGAATTTGCCATCCTACAGCCAGAAGTCTTGCCCAATATATATTTTTAAAATGTAATCACACTGTACATCTTGTTCCCTACACTGAGAAGGCAAACTATTCTAGGTTTTTAGTTTGATTCATGCATTTGATAATTTGGCTTCTTTTTATTGATTTTCTAAATTCCCAAATTGAACTTTTGCGATAATTCCCTCCTTTGACCCAGAAGCTCTTTGAAAATTTAAAGAAATATTAAGTGATCATGTAGTCAGAAGACTCCTAACTTAAGCACCTTAAAGCCCTAAGAGTGGGAGAAGGTAGTAACAGAAACAGGACTGTGCTTAGTTGCTCCGTCATGTCCGACCTTTTGCACCCCACGGACTGTAGCCCGCCAGGCTCCCCTGTCCATGGGGATTCTCCAGGCAAGAATACTGGAGTGGATTGCCATGCCCTCCTCCAGGGAATCTTCCCAACACAGGTCTCCTGCATTGCAGGTGGGTCTTTTACTGTCTGAGCCACCAGGGAAGCCCAATAGAAACAGGGAGGAGCATCATACATTATTTTCAAAGTTTAAAAAACTGCTCAGTGAAGTTATATAATGATCAGAGATAAGGCTAATCTAACCACCACATCCCATTATCTAACTTTTGGACTGGAATCACTTCCACTCAAAATAAGAATTCTGGTAATCTTATGCTGGTCAGAGGTTTTTGTAGGTAGTTATAAATAGCACTGGTTAACAAAAGTGGGAGGGTAAGCCGATTATTATCTAATAGAGAAGTTTATTTTAAACCTGGGTGTGGGTCCGAGAAAACAAAGTAACAATCAAAGGAGATAAAATGGGTGGAAATCTCTGATGTGGCCCGGATCTCCCTGGTACATTTGAGGGAACCTGAAACCAGCCTAGCTGGCAAGTTAATAGCAGGACCCAAACCTGCAACTATGGACAGCTCAGCTTACCCTTTAAGCCTACAAACATACTGTGGCATACAGTGCATGGCCACTGTCAATTAATATAAACCACAGACCAGCGCTAATAGACAGAGAAGGCAATGGCACGCACTCCAGTACTCTTGCCTGGAAAATCCCATGGGCGGAGGAGCCTGGTAGGCTGCAGTCCATGGGGTTGCTAAGAGTTGGACACGACTGAGCGACTTCACTTTCACTTTTCACCTTCATGCATTGAAGAAGAAAATGGCAACCCACTCCAGTGTTCTTGCCTGGAGAATCCCAGGGATGGGGGAGCCTGGTGGGCTGCCGTCTATGGGGTCACACAGAGTTGGACACGACTGAAGTGACTTAGCAGCAGTAGCAGCAGCGCTAATAGAACTTTCTGCAGTGATGGAAATGTTCATATTGTACTGCCTGAAATAGTAGCCACTAGTCACATATAGCTATTAAGTACTTGAAATGTGGCTAGTAAAACTGAGGAACTAAATTGAATTTTTTTAATTTAATTTGATTATAGTGACTAATGTTTTGGAGAATAAAGATACAGACATTTGTGTCATTTGTAAAACTAAGTTCCTCCTCTAAGTTAGTCAAAGTATAAGGCAATTATGTTCAAGCTTTAAACCACAAAATCCTTTCTTTAAAAAAAAAAACTGTGTGTGTGCCAAGAGTTGGACACGACTGAACACAGCACATGTGTATACACACACACACACACACACACACACACACACACAAACACACACACATATATAGTTTCCAAATCAATTTAAAGTGTAAACTGGCAGACCTAACATGGGAATTGTCCTAGAACCCAATACTCCCTCTTTATTTTTTACCCTTATAAGTTCTCACATGTCCTGACCCACCTGGGCTCTTGGGCACCTCTTCAGAACCACCAAGATTGCACTGAGCACAGTGTGAAAATCACCAACAAAAAAAGGCAGGAAAACAGAGGAGCAGCAGGTAATTTCCCTAACAAATATTTACTGGGCAGCAGCTGGCATCAGCAACTGGCAGCACTGGTCTAGAGGTTGTAGGAGTTACACAGAAAATATGCCCCCCGCCATGAAGAGAGCAAAGAGACAACAGCGTTTATCAATAACATCTCAGCCAGATGCTGACAATACCTTAGCTCATTTGGTCATTGCATTAGCCCTATGAAGTAAGTACTATGATCCTCATTTCACAGTTTAGTCCGCAAGGCTCTGAGAGAGAAACTGGCCACCTAAGGACACACACACAACCGGTCAGGAGGAGCTAGAACCCACGTCTGCCTGACCCAAATCTATGTTGTGCCCACTCCGAGGCTCATCATACAGATGGGGAGGTTGTCTGCACCTAGAGACTCAGGTAAGCTTCCTTGGGAACTAGAAATGTGAGAAATAATATTTTTCTATGAGGTTAAGTTGTCAGTGGATCAAGGAGGAGATATTTACAAATAGCTCCCAGGCCCAGAAGTTTCTATGGAATATATTCAATGTTTAAATAAATTTTAAATGCCAGATGGAATATATTCAGTATCCAATAAATAGATGGGGCTTGGGGTGAGTCAGCCATGGAAGAACAGAAAAGGATAGGCTAATAAGACAGATTAAAAACAAGACAGACCCAGGCACAGTCAGGAACCAGAATTCAGCCAAGGAGTTGAGTTCCCTGGGCATCCAACTGTGAGGTGAATACATCAGTGTGATCGTGTGATGTAATAGATGTATATATATTTGGTCTTTATCCCCAGTTCCTGGCACAGAGCTCCTAAGCCCTTGTGTTGGTAATTTTCTGAGTGATAGGGGCAGTTGTAGCATCTTCTGTTCTCATGCTAGGTCTTAGTCCCCGGTTCCTGAGACAAGAGCTTCTAAGATTCTTGGAATCTTGAGGGTGATGAGTGTCTTTTTGTATACTATGAGGTGACTGATGGCTGAGGGTGCCGAGATAGTTTCAGGATAAGGACTCATCACCAGAACAACCAAGGCATAATTTCAGCCCTACTTTCCAACCTCTGGGGAAGGGAGGGAACCTGGAAAGTGAGTTAATCACCAATTGCCAATGGCTTAAACAATGTGTCTCTATAATGGAACCTTCATAAAACTTCTGAACAGAGTTTGGAGGATTTCTGGCTTGGGGGATGCATCAAGATGCTGGGAGGGCGAGGTGCCAGAGAGGGCGCAGAAGCGTCACAGCCCCCACCCTTCCTCCCCTCCAGCACATCTTGCTCAGTGCATCTTTTCTGTTTGGCTGTTCCTGCATTGTATCCTTTATAAGAAACTAGTAATAGTAAATAACAGTTCTGTGCGCTGTTCTAGCACGTTATCAAACCTGATCACAGACACAAAACTCACTCTGAAGTGGGGACAGTCTTGTGGAACTGAGCCCTCAAACTGTGGGGATTTCACCAACTCTAGGTGGTTACTGTCAGAATTGAATTGTAGAACACCCAGTTTATGTCTGCAGAAAACTGAAGAATTGCTTGGTCTCAAAAACCTAGTGTCAGAAGTATTGGGTGTCAGAAGTATTTTGAATAGAAATGGATCATAATTTGCAGCCTGTTGAGCTTGAAATCAGGGAACCTTTGTGTCCAGGCTCACTGTGGCTCTTCATGGGCCGCCTGCAGGAGGAAGCTGTGCCAACTAGGGAGCACTCTTTCCTCCTTAGGGATGGACGTCTGTCATTGCAGTTTTTCCGAAAGACCCTGACCACTGACCCAGGCTACTCAGCCATGGTTCATATGTCTTCCTCCCTCTAGAGAAAGCCATTCCAACCCCAGAGGAAAATAGGAGTTGATATGTAAAGCCTTAGCCTTAGAGGTTTTTGTCCTTGGACAGGGATTTCTTGTGGTGAATTTTAAAGGTAACTGATTACAATGACATAGCTTCCCATGAAGTTTGCTTTTTGTGGGTTTTTTAAATATTTATTTGGCTGTGCTGACTCTCAGTTGCAGCATGTGGAATCTAGTTCCCTGACCAGGATCCAACCTGGGTCCCTGTATTGGGAGCACAGAGTCTTAGCCACTGGACCACCAGGGAAGTCCCTCCCATGAAGTTTTGGGAGCAGATGTGCTGATCAAACATTGAGGTGTGAGATTCAGATTTGAGTAACTGGCAGAACTCATTGACTCTGAGTGGGCTCAGAAGTTAGCAAAGACTTCAAAGCAGCTATTATGAATAAGTTCAAAGAATTAAAGGAAACTCTGATGGCAGTGACTGAATATATAGTGAGTCTCAATAAGGAAGTAGAAATTGTATAAAAAAAAAAAATGGGACATTCACTTACAGCATGGAGTGAGGAAGTCAACACATCTTCTCTCAGAAATTATAAATCTGGAGAAAACTGTCAAAACATATATAACATTTACCTCCTAAAACTGAGGACTGCTTTGTTCAGACAGAATACCTGGAACTCACCAGGTAAATGGGAAGAATGGAAGCACCTGAGCAAGAAGCAGACCGCCCACCTCCTGCTGCCCTTCTCTCTACCTGGCTTGCTGCCTCCTTTGGTGGGTCTGTAACACCCCCTTGAGAACCATCGCAGTGAACCAGCCAACTGGCAGTGTAGGGTAAACTCAGGCTCTGAAGGCCTTTAAAGCCCAGGGTAAAATTCTGGATTATCTAATAATAATCCCATCTTTAGCTGGCCTTGGTTTGGCTCAGCAGATCTCCCTAGAACCAGTACCTCCCAGAGGGCTTTTTAGAAATTTGTAGGGATTTTGTGGTTGTTGTTCAGTCACTCATTTGTGTCCAACTCTTCACGACCTGATGGACTGCAGCACTCCAGGCTTCCCTGTCCTTCACCGTCTCCTGGAGTTTACTCAAACCCATGTCCGTTGAGTCGGTGATGCCATCCAGCCATCTCATCCTCTCTCATCCCCTTCTCCTCCTGCCCTCAATCTTTCCCAGCATCAGGGCCTTTTCCAGTGAGTCACCTCTTCAGGGGGCCAAAGTATTGGAACTTCAGCATCAATCCTTCCAATGAATATTCAAGGTTGATTTCCTTTAGGACTGACTGGTTTGATCTGCTTGCTGTCCAAACAACCCTCAAGAGTCTTCTCCAGCACAATTTGAAAGCATCAATTCTTCAGTGCTCAGCCTTCTTTATGGTCCAACTGTCACATCCATATGTGGCTATGGGAAAAACCATAGCTTTGACTATACGGACCTTTCTCAGCAAAGTGATATCTCTGCTTTTTAATACACTGCCTAGGTTTTCATAGCTTTTCTTCCAAGGAACAAATGTCTTTTAATTTCATGGCTGCAGTTACCATCTGCTGTGATTTTGGAGCCCAAGAAAATAAAGTCTGTCACTGTTTCCATTTTTTCCCTCTCTATTTGCCATGAAGTGATGGGACTAGATGCCATGATCTTAGTTTTTTGAATGTTGATTTATAAGCCAGCCTTTTTACTCTCCTCTTTCACATTCATCAAGAGGCTCTTTAGTTCCTCTTCACTTTCTGTCGTTAGGGTGGTGTCATCTGAATATCTGAGGTTATTGATATTTCTCCTAGCAGTCTTGATTCCAGACTGAGCTTCATCCAGCCTGGCATTTCTCATGATGTACTCTACATAGAAGTTAAATAAGACAATATACAGCCTTGGTGTACTCCTTTACCAATTTTGAACCAGTCCATTGTTCCATGTCCAATTCTAATTGTTGCTTCTTGATCTGCATACAGGTTTTTCAGGAAGTAGGTAAGGTGGTCTGGTATTCCCATCTCTTTAAGAATTTTCCATTGTTTGTTATGATTCACATAGTCAAAAGCTTTAGTGTAGTCCGTGAAGCAGAAGTAGATGTTTTTCTGGAATTCCCATGCTTTTTCTGTGATCCAATAGATGTTGGCAATTTGATCTCTGATTCCTCTGCCTTTTCTAAATTCAGCTTGAACATCTGGAAATTCTTGGTTGACATACTGTTGAAGCCTAGCTTGCAGAATTTTGAGCATTACTTTGCCAGCATGAGAAATGAACACAACTGTGCAGTAGTTTGAACATTCTTTGACATTGCCCTTCTTTTGGGGTTGGAATGAAAACTGACCTTTTCCAGTCCTGTGGTGCCTGCTGAGTTTTCCAAATTTGTTGGGCTGTTGAGTGCAGCACTTTCACAGCATCACCTTTTATGATTTGAAATAGCTCGTTTGTAATTCCATCACTTCCACTAGCTTTGTTCGTAGTGATGCTTTCTAAGGCCCACTTGACTTCACACTTCAGGATATCTGACTGTAGGTGAGTGATCACACCATCGTGGTTATCTGGGTCATTAAGACCTATTTTGTACCATTCTGTGTATTCTGGGCTTCCCTTGTAGCTCAGTTGCTAAAGAATCTGTAGTGCAGGAGACCCAGGTTCAGTCCCTAGTTGGGAAGATCCCCTGGAGAAGGAAATGGCAACCCACTCCAGTATCCTTGCCTGGAAAATCTCATGGACAGAGGAGCCTGGTGGGCTGCAGTCCATGGGGTCGCAAAGAGTCAGGCATGACTGAGCAACTAACACTTACTTACTTACTTACTCTGTGTATTCTTGCCACCTCTTCTTAATATCTTCTGCTTCCGTTAGGTCCATATTATTTCTGTCCTTTATTATGCCCATCATTGCATGAAATGTTCTTGTGCTATCTCTACTTTTCTTGAAGAAATCTCTAGTCTTTCCCATTCTATTGTTTTCCTCTATTTCTTTGCTTTGTTCACTTAAGAAGGCTTTCTTATCTCTCTTTGCTCTTTTCTGGAACTCTGCATTCAGATGGATATATCTTTCCTTTCCTCTTTTGTCTTTTGCTTCTCTTGTTCTCTTAGCTATTTGTAAGGTCTCCTCAGACAACTGCGTTGCCTTTTTACGTTTCTTTTTCTTGGGGATGGTTTTGATTGCCACCTCCCGTACAATGTTACAAACCTCCGTCCATAGTTCTTCAGGCGCTCTGTCTATCAGATCTAATCCCTTGAATCTATTTGTGGGGATTTTAGGGATTATCTAATGATTGGGGCATATTTCTGGCCTGCAGTGGATAAAGGCCAGAGTTGCTGGACCTGCTAGAATGTGCAGGACTGTGCCCCACATGAAGAATTGTCCTGTATCCCTTGCAACTTTTGAATATCCTTTCAGTCACTCATTAGGTGAAAAACCTGTTGATACTTATTTGAACATAGAACCAGACTCATTTTACATGTTAAACAACATGTACTTTACATATAAACAGAAAGTGTTTTTTCCATAGTTTTAATATATGCTAAATTGCTGCACTCAATATGCCAGCAAATTTGGAAAATGCAGCAGTGGCCACAGGACTGGAAAAGGTCAGTTTTCATTCCAATCCCAAAGAAAGGCAATGCCAAAGAATGCTCAATCTACCACACAATTGCACTCATCTCACACACTAGTAAAGTAATGCTCAAAATTCTCCAAGCCAGACTTCAACAGTACGTGAACCATGAACCTCCAGATGTTCAAGCTGGTTTTAGAAAAGGCAGAGGAACCAGAGATCAAATTGCCAACATCCGTTGGATCATCAAAAAAGCAAGTGAGTTCCAGAAAAACATCTATTTCTGCTTTATTGACTATGCCAAAGCCTTTGACTGGGTGGATCACAACAAACTATGGAAAATTCTTCAAGAGATGGGAATACCAGACCACCTGACCTGCCTCTTGAGAAATTTGTATGCAGATCAGGAAGCAACAGTTAGAACTGGACATGGAACAACAGACTGGTTCCAAATAGGAAAAGGAGTATGTCAAGGCTGTATATTGTCACCCTGCTTATTTAACTTATATG
>NW_011494945.1:5152881-5153179 GCF_000754665.1 Bison bison bison | reverse complement strand
TGGGGCTCCAAAATCACTGCAGATGGTGACTGCAGCCATGAAATTGAAAGGTGCTTACTCCTTGGAAGAAAAGTTATGACCAACCTAGACAGCATATTAAAAAGCAGAGATATTACTTTGCCAACAAACATCCGTCTAGTCAAAGTTATGTTTTTTCCCATAGTCATGTATGGCTTTGAGAGTTGGACTATAAAGAAAGCTGAGCACTGAAGAATTGATACTTTTGAACTGTGGTGTTAGAGAAGACTCTTGAGAGTCCCTCAGACTGCAAGGCGATCCAACCAGTCCATCCTAAAGG
>NW_011494945.1:5148059-5152781 GCF_000754665.1 Bison bison bison | reverse complement strand
AAATCAGTCCTGAATATTCATTGGAAGGACTGATGTTGAAGCTGAAACTCCAATACTTTTGCCACCTGATGCGAAGAACTGACTGATTTGAAAAGACCCTGATGCTGGGAAAGATTGAGGACAGGAGGAGAAGGCAACATCAGAGGATGAGATGGTTGGATGGTGTCTCCAACTCAATGGACATGAGTTTGAACAAGCTCCGGGAATTGGTGTTGGACAGGGAGGCCTGGTGTGCTGCAGTCCATGGGGTCACAAAGAGTCAGACACAACTGAACAAAATTCTAGAAATGAGCCTACCACATATATCAAAGTAAGTTGTATTTTGGCTTTTCTTTTTTAACCTCAGCAAATATTGTACATCCTTTCATAAAGTCACATCACTAATACCGTGGTGTGTGGTATTTGAGTTGTAAAACAGCATCTTCTGTCAGTCTGCGTTTTCTCTGTAATTCACTGTGGCTTCTAATGCAGTATAATCATGTCAGTCATTTACATATTGAGATAGATATTACTTTATCATAAGTTACTGCACTGTTCTCTTTTAAACTATGTCTAGAGCATTGTATTGATTATGTCTAGAGCATTGTATTGATATATTTTGAAATTATATGTATAGGTCAGTTACCTTATCTGTGAATTTCATAATAGGTAAATGATATTACAAAAATATTTCATATAAAAGGGGGTGTTGGGTCTGACAGACTTGAGAACCATCAACTTAGACAGTATTCTTATCACCTCCATCTTCTCTCTACTACTTTCATTCCACAGGGGGGCCCAGATAGAACATTGATTTGAGAAAATACAGGGTGAGTACAATTTAATGCCAAAGGAAATGGTTCAGACTAGGTCTTGGAAGAATTCTTTTGAAAGGTTGCTTAGTGGAAGCTGCAGGAATTAGGGAGGTTTCACGGAAATGAGATGCAAATAGGACTTTCAGAAGGAAGTAGGGCTTGGAGGACAGGGAAAGGGAATCTTGCCCAGAGTTTTGCACACAGGGAGGATGCTACACAAATGTGTTGAATGCAAAAGGGAGAACAGTCAGCCCACGCATGGTGCAGCCCATGCCAGGCGACCACAGAGAGACACGGGCTGCTATGCACATTCTGCTTCCTGAGAGGCTCAGAGGGGTCTCATCGGTTAGTTACGGATTTTATTGTTCCAGTGCTCTGATGATAGTTTATCATCATAGCCTGTTGCCGCTGCTAAGGAATAAATGTTTAATTTTCTAATTTAGTGACACTAAAAATGCTGATAGTAGAGTCATTAATTTAAATATAAAGATTGAAAAGCCCAGTAATCATGATAGAAGATACTTAATTTGAAGTAAGCTACTGGTTTTTAACAATCAACATTGCCTAACACATATTTTGGAGAAGGCAATGGCAACCCACTCCAGTACTCTTGCCTGGAGAATCCCATGGATGGAGGAGCATGGTAGGCTACAGTCCATGGGGTCACACACAGTCGGACATGACTGACGCGACTTAGCAGCAACACATATTTTAAATGTTCCATACTTGTACCAGTGGCATTCAAGCTCTAACTAGTTAGACCCCCATATCTGGATGCTTTTGACTGCAAATACTTTTTAAGAAAACAGAACAATTAAAGCTGACTTTTAAAATAAGGACTTCTGTAATATCCCAGAAGAGAATTCCAAAGACAGGACAGTTCCTGGGCTGGTAAAATCAGTGATTTAGTGCCCTCAAGGATCCTGGCTGTCTCCCTCTTTCTTCTCAGTGATCCTGGGCAATTCAGCTTAGCCTCTGAAGTTGGCTCCCTCTGTGATCCTGAGATGTGGCAACAGTTGCCAGCTCATACAGAGAAGCCCAGACACAGAAAAAGGAATGTGATTGTCTTGGTTTTCTTTTTTTTTTTTAATTTGGGAGAAATCCTCCGAGAAAACTCCTCAAAAGATTTTCTCTCAGATTTTATCAGCCAGATTTGTATGACATGCTCATGCTTGAACCAAGGGGATAAGATCAAATGTGTTGGGTTTGGTCTAATCACTGTCTGAGGGGAGGGTCTTAGTCACCATGGAAGGAGTGGTTGAAATGAACCAGTCAGGCTGCTGACAGCAAGGAGAAGCAGAGCAAAGTTGTGGAGGAGGCAACTATAAGGATTTCCAAATTGTTTTCTGTTGAGCATTCTTTGGAGGTGCAGGGAAAAAAGGAGTTCTTTGGTCAATAAACATGGAAAAGGGTGCATTATATCACTTCCTAGAAATTCACAATGTAATCAGCATATTAAAGGCTCTGAGAAAGCCTGTACTTTGAGTTTATCCCAGATTTTTTTCATACATATTTCACCATGTAAACTTCTGTTTTTTTAAATCTTTGAAGTGGTGTTCCATGAAACATCTGTTTGTGAGACACTGGATTGAATACTGGATATTCATTTGGTTTTGGTAACAATATTTTAAGTTAGGTGTCAATAAGTTTTTGTGCAGGTACGTGGGAAGAATTTTAGATGGCTTTAATTTGGAGTATCTTCCTACTTTTTTAAAGAGCATTAAAACGTTGCAGAATTCATTTGTTCTCTTCTCTGAATTAGAGAGGGTGCGGTGGCTGGGCTGGGCTTGAGACTGACTTGTTTGCTGAAACTAGATCTGTGAAAAGATCTAGATTCGAGATCCATTGTTTTCATTCTTTAGTCTTTGGAGCAAACAAAAGTTAATTCTGTTGGCTAGGGTGAGTTCCAGATAAGATGTCCAGCCTTTTTATTATTTTGTGTTCCTGCAGAACACAGGGAAAAGAACAATGCAAAGAGACTACGCAAGTCACATGGATTAGGCCACCCAAGGGCAACATGATGGTTAATGTGTGTGTGTGAAGTCACTCAGTCGTGTCCGACTCTGTGACCCCATGGACTGTAGCCCACCAGGCTCCTCTGTCCATGGGATTCTCCAGGCAAGAATACTGGAGTGGGTTGCCATTCCCTTCTCCAGGGGATCTTCCCAACCCAGGGATTGAACCCAAGTCTCCTGCATAGTAGGCAGACACTTTACCGTTGGAGCCACCAGGGTTAATAGTGTCCAACAATAAGAATAGGTGGCCTCACTTAGGCCACTAACCAATTTTAGAACTTTCAACTTAGAAAGTTGTTCCATATGCCCAACCTGCTCACTTAACAATATACTTGGACATTCTTTATATGTACAAGGCCCTGGGAGATTCAAAGGTGAACAAAATCAGAAACATGGTCATTGCTTTAACAAGTGCACTACCTAATTGGTGTCAAGATACAAGACCAAACATTAAAAATAATAGGATAGCTAAATGATATAGGGAAATTTCAGAAGAAAGTCACCAGATATTATTAAGGCTACATGAGACCCACCTTGAATTTCTGCTTAAAAGGTTATTTTCCTATTTCTAGTCCTCACTAGAAACAAAGAACATGTTACAAACCATCATAAAAGAACTGTTAACATAATTTAGTTGGCAGGGACCCCTGCTTAACTTGTGGTTCTCTTTTGGATTGTCTTCTTTCTATGAATTACAAATAAGTAATTATACACATACATTATATTACAGTCAATGCTAAGCTCCTTGTTCATACCAAAAGAGCTTTTATATACATAGTGTGAGTAGAGAAGCAAATATAAATCTGTTTCTTATATAGAAAAATATGTGAAACTTTTTAAACCATTGGTACGTCAAGAAAGTGGGGGTTTTTAGAAAAGATTTTGAGATATGTTTTAGTTTCTATGAATAGATTAGGGGGAAAATTACTTTGGATTTTCTGGACCCACCTCTTCTGCTCCCTCCCCTGTTTTCATTTGGACCTGTTCTTCCCTTTGGCTTCATTGCTCATGCCTTGCTCAATTTGGATGATGCTTCTAGCAGTTTCTCCTAAGTGCAAGACCTTTTGGAAGGGAACTTTATTTTATTGGATAGGAGTTTGGGCTCAAACCACTTCAACTCCATCAGGCCTTTCTGCCAGAACACTGACCAGCAGGCTGGGGTGCTGGAACAGCCAGGCTCACCCACTACAGGCTGCTCTTCTCAGAACAACTCCTTGTACTATCACAGAGAGAGCATCTCTTCTTCTTCATCTCTTTCCCCCTCACCCTTTAGTGGGCCAGACCTTCCAAACCCAGCATACAGGGACTAAAAGGCAAAACTCAGGAGCTCTTTTTGTTCCCGCAGTCTTTCGCATGTGAATGGTACAAGAGTATTGATAGTTAGGAGTGTTACATATCTCTGGACCATGTCTTTTTGAGATCTGATCACTCAGGAGCTGGAAGTACACAGGAACTGGATCACTCAGGAGCTGAAAGTAATTCACAAGAACTGCATTGGAGAAGTGGAGGAATGATGTACTTTTTGGATCCAGACTGGGTAGATGGTTTCTACTTCATATTGCAATTGTTTGTCCAGAAATGACAGTTGCTCTCATTGGTATAGCTATAGGTATAAGTGGTATGAAAGACAATTTAATGAACTTCTTGTTGAGGTAGAAAAAAGGAGATGATGGGTAAATCTACCAAAACATAGTGAAGTAGTGCCTCATTTTTTAGTCAGATCAGATCAGTCACTCAGTCGTGTCCGACTCTTTGCGACCCCATGAATCGTAGCACACCAGGCCTCCCTGTCCATCACCAACTCCAGGAGTTCACTGAGACTTGCGTCCATCGAGTCAGTGATGCCATCCAGCCATCTCATCCTCTGCCGTCCCTTCTCCTCCTCGCCCCCCAATCCCCTCCCAGCCATCCAG
>NW_011494945.1:5145925-5147225 GCF_000754665.1 Bison bison bison | reverse complement strand
CCATCACCTCCACTAGCTTTGTTCGTAGTGATGCTTTCTAAGGCCCACTTGACTTCACATCCCAGGATGTCTGGCTCTAGGTCAGTGATCACACCATCGTGATTATCTGGGTTGTGAAGATCTTTTTTGTACAGTTCTTCTGTGTATTCTTGCCATCTCTTAATATCTTCTGCTTCTATTAGGTCCATACCATTTCTGTCCTTTATCGAGCCCATCTTTGCATGAAATGTTCCTTTGGTATCTCTGATTTTCTTGAAGAGATCTCTAGTCTTTCCCATTCTGTTGTTTTCCTCTATTTCTTTGCATTGTTCGCTGAAGAAGGCTTTCTTATCTCTTCTTGCTATTCTTTGGAACTCTGCATTCGGATGTTTATATCTTTCCCCTTCTCCTTTGCTTTTCACTTCTCTTCTTTTCACAGCTATTTGTAAGGCCTCCCCAGACAGCCATTTTGCTTTTTTGCATTTCTTTTCCATGGGAATGGTCTTGATCCCTGTCTCCTGTACAATGTCACGAACCTTATTCCATAGTTCATCAGGCACTCTATCTATCAGATCTAGGCCCTTAAATCTATTTCTCACTTCCACTGTATAATCATAAGGGATTTGATTTAGGTCATACCTGAATGGTCTAGTGGTTTTCCCTACTTTCTTCAACTTCAGTCTGAATTTGACAATAAGGAGTTCATGGTCTGAGCCACAGTCAGCTCCTGGTCTTGTTTTTGCTGACTGTATAGAGCTTCTCCATCTTTGGCTGCAAAGAATATAATCAATCTGATTTTGGTGTTGACCATCTGGTGATGTCCATGTATAGAGTCTTCTCTTGTGTTGTTGGAAGAGGGTGTTTGTTATGACCAGTGCATTTTCTTGGCAAAACTCTATTAGTCTTTGCCGTGCTTCATTCCGTATTGCAAGGCCAAATTTGCCTGTTAGTCCAGGTGTTTCTTGACTTCCTACTTTTGCATTGCAGTCCCCTATAATGAAAAGGACATCTTTTTTGGGTGTTAGTTCTAAAAGGAGCCAAGGCAAAAAGAATACCCAGCTGTGGATGTGACTGGTGATAGAAGCAAGGTCCGATGCTGTAAAGAGCAATATTGCATAGGAACTGGAATGTCAGGTCCATGAATCAAGGCAAATTGGAAGTCGTCAAACAAGAGATGGCAAGAGTGAATGTTGACATTATAGGAATCAGTGAACTGAAATGGACTGGAATGGGTGAATTTAACTCAGATGACCATTATATCTACTACTGCGGGCAGGAATCCCTCAGAATAAATGGAGTGGCCATCATGGTCAACAAAAGA
>NW_011494945.1:5145695-5145825 GCF_000754665.1 Bison bison bison | reverse complement strand
CTGTTGTTCCATGTCCAGTTCTAACTGTTGCTTCCTGACCTGCATACAAATTTCTCAAGAAGCAGGTCAAGTGGTCTGGTATTCCCATCTCCTTCAGAATTTTCCACAGTTTATTGTGATCCACACAGTC
>NW_011494945.1:5062869-5145595 GCF_000754665.1 Bison bison bison | reverse complement strand
AGGTCCATGAATCAAGGCAAATTGGAAGTCGTCAAACAAGAGATGGCAAGAGTGAATGTTGACATTATAGGAATCAGTGAACTGAAATGGACTGGAATGGGTGAATTTAACTCAGATGACCATTATATCTACTACTGCGGGCAGGAATCCCTCAGAATAAATGGAGTGGCCATCATGGTCAACAAAAGAGTCCGAAATGCAGTACTTGGATGCAATCTCAAAAACAACAGAATGATCTCTGTTCGTTTCCAAAGCAAACCATTCAATATCACAGTAATCCCAGTCTATGCCCCAACCAGTAATGCTGAAGAAGCTGAAGTTGAACGGTTCTATGAAGACCTACAAGACCTTTTAGAACTAACACCCCCACCCAAAAAAAAAAGATGTCCATTTTTAGTAGAGTTTCATTAAAGAAGCTGAACCCGGATGCCTGTTACATAACCTTCTGCTTGTAAGAGTGCTCCCTGGCATGAAGGGTGGTGTCCTTCTTGACCTGCAAGTGACTAACCTAGTAGTCTATATAGATGAAGATGTCGTCATTGTTGTGGTTGTTGTTCAGTCGCTCAGTCATGTCCAACTCTTTGCGACCCCGTGGACTGCAGCATGCCAGGCTTCCTGTCCCTCACCATCTCCTGGAGTTTGCCCAAGTTCATGTCCATTGAATTGGTGATGCCATCCAACCATCTCATCCTCTGTAACCCCCTTCTCCTTCTACCTTCAGTCTTTCCCTGCATCAGGGCCTTTTCCAATGAGTCAGCTGTTCACATCAGGTAGCCAAAGTATTGAAGATTCAGCTTCAGCATCAGTCCTTCTAAAGAGCATTCAGGGTTGATTTCTTTTAAGGTTGACTGGTTTGACCTCCTTGATTTCCAAGGGACTCTCAAGAGTCTTCTCCAGCACTACAATTCAAAAGCATAAATTCTTCGGCACTCTGCCTTCTTCATTGCCTGGCTCTCACAACTGTACCCGACTATTGGAAAGACCATGCTGTTGTTCATTCGCTCAGTCGTGTCCAACTCTTTGCGACCCCATGGACTGCAGCATGCCAGGCTTCTCTGTCCTCCATCTCCCAGAGTTTGCTCAAATTCATGTCCATAGAGTCAGTGACCATCTCATCCTCTGTCATCCACTTCTCCTCCTGCCTTCAGTCTTTCCTAGCATCAGTGTCTTTTCCAGTGAGTCAGCTCTTCGCATCAGGTGGCCAAAGATTTGGAGCTTCAGCTTCAGCATTAGTCCTTCTAAAGAGCATTCAGGGTTGATTTCTTTTAAGATTGACTGGTTTGACCTCCTTACTTTCCAAAGGGCTCTCAAGAGTCTTCTCCAGTACCACAGTTCAAAAGCATCAATTCTTTGGCGCTCAGCCTTCTTTATGGTCCAACTCTCACATCCATACATGACTACTGGAAAAACCACAGCTTTGCCTTAACAGACCTTTGTTGGCAAAGTAATGCCTCTGCTTTTTAATATGCTGTCCAGGTTGGTCATAGCTATTCTTCCAAGGAGCAAGCGTCTTTTAATTTCGTGGCTGTAGTCACCATCTGCTGTGATTTTGGAGCCCCCCAAAATAAAGTCTGTCACTGTTTCCATTGTTTCCCCATCTATTTGCCATGAAGTGATGAAACCAGATGCCATGATCTTAGTTTTCTGAATGTTGAGTTTTAAGCCAGCTTTTTCACTCTCCTCTTTCACTTTCATCAAGAGGCTCTTTAGTGTTCCCCTTCACTTTCTGCCATAAAAGTGGTGTCATCTGCATATCTGACATTGATATTTCTCCCCAAAATCTTGATTCTAGCTTGTGCTTCCTCCAGCCCAGCATTTCACATGATGTACTCTGAATATAAGTTAAATAAACAGGGTGACAGTATACAGCCTTGACGTATTCCTTTCCCAATTTGGAACCAGTCTGTTGTTCCATGTCCAGTTCTAACTGTTGCTTCTTGACCTGCATACAGGTTTTGCAGGAGGCAGGTAAGGTGGTCTGGTATTCCCATCTCTCTAAGAATTTTCCAGTTTGTTGTGATCCATACAGTCAAAGGCTTTAATGTTGTCACTGAAGCAGTAGTAGATGTTTTTCTGAAACTCTCTTGATTTTTCTTTGATCCAATGGATGTTGGAAATTTGATCTCTGCTGCTCTGCCTTTCCTAAATCCAGTGTGAACATCTGGGAATTCTCAGTTCACATACTGTTCAAACCTGACTTGGAGAATTTTGAGCATTGCTTTGCTAACATGTGAAATGAGTGCAATTGTGCAGTAGCTCGAACATTCTTTAGTGTTGCCTTTCTTTGGGACTGGAATGAAAACTGACCTTTTCCAGTCCTGTGGCCACTGCTGAGTTTTCCAAATTTGCTGGCATATCGAGTGCAGCACTTTCACAGCACCACCTTTTATGATTTGAAATAGCTTAGCTGGAATTCCATCACCTCCACTAGCTTTGTTTGTAGTGATGCTTCTTAAGGCCCACTTGACTTCGCACTCCACGATGTCTGGCTCTAGGTGAGTGATCACACCGTCGTGATTATCTGGGTTATTAAGATCTTTTTTGTACAGTTCTTCTGTGTATTCTTGCCACCTCTTCTTAATATCTTCTGCTTCTGTCAGGTCCTTACCATTTCTGCCCTTTATTGTGTGCACACCATCTGTGCATGAAATGTTCCCTTGGAATCTCTAATTTTCTTGAAGAGATCTCTAGTTTTTCCCATTCTTTGTTTTCCTCTATTTCTTTGCATTTTTCACTTAGGAAGACTTTCTAATCTCTCTTTGATATTCTTTGGAACTCTGCATTTTGACGGGTATATCTTCCCTTTTCTCCTTGCATTTTGCTTCTCTTCTTTTCTCAGCAGTTTGTAAAGCCTCTTCAGACAGCCATTTTGCCTTTTTGAATTCCTTTTTCTTGGGGATGCTTTTGATCACCGCCTCCCAAACAGTGTCATGAACTTCCATCCATAGTTCTTCAGGCACTCTATCGGGTTTAATCCCTTGAATCTATTTGTCAGTTCCACTGTATAATCATAAGGGATTTGATTTAGGTCATAGCTTAATGGCCTAATGGTTTTCCCTACTTTCTTCAATTAAGTCTGAATTTTGAAAGACCGTAGTCTTGACTATACAGACCTTTGTCAGCAAAGTGATTTCTTTGCTTTTTAACACAGTCTAGGTTTGTCATAGCTTTCCTGCCAAGAAGCAATCATCTTCCAATTTCATGGCTACAGTCATCATCAGCAGTGATTTTAGAGCCCAAGAAAAGGAAATCTGTAGATGTCATCTTCTGTCTTAAGATAGACCATCAAATGAATGAAATAAAGGGTATTAAACATATTATTTACACTAGAAACACATATTCAAGCACATAGAAATTGCAGAGGAAAGAGAAAAACAGTAGAATGCACATTTATTGAGAGTCTACTATGGGCCAGGCATCTGCTGGGCACAACACATATTTCTTATTTAATCCTTAAGCTCTGAGATAGATGCTATTTTTGGCATTTTATAGATAATAAAACAAGAATAGATAAGAAAACAAAATAAGTTTCAGTAACTTATCCAAGGCTGCACAGTTCAAAGGCAGTTGCTGTTGTTCAGTCACTAGGTCATGTCCAACTCTTTGTGACCCCATGAACTGCAGCAAAGGCAGAAGGGCCAGATTTCAAGCCTAAGTCTGTCTCCAAAATTCGTGTTCCTTCTGTTGCACCTTGTTGATATGGCTGATGTGGAGGTGAATGTTAGAACTCAGTTATTAGGGATCACAAGTGGCATTAGTCTTGTGAAATTTAACCAGCTCAATGTCTATGTTCTTTTCTGCAATGAGATGAGAATATAATGGGAAACATCATGGAATCAACTCATGGGGACCCTTGTTTTGTTTTGTTTTTAGAATATCAGTTGTCTTTTTATTTACTTATTTGGCCGCACTGGGTCTTAGTTGCAGCATGCATGATCTTCGATCTTCAGTTGCAGCATGTAAGGATCTGGTTCCCTGATCTGGGATCAAACCGGGGCCCCCTGCATTGGGAGCATGGAGTCTTAGCCACTGGACCACCAAAAAAGTCCCATGGGGACCCTTGTTAATCAAGCTTTTTCTGTTCTTGGACATTAGGAAGGATTTTGTGCTGTTATGTCCATCTCTTTGTGACCCCATGGGCTGTAGCCCCACAGGCTCCTCTGTCCATGGGATTTCCCAGGCAAAAATACAGGAGTGGGTTGCCATTTCCTCTTCCAGGAGATCTTCCCGACCTAGAGACAGGACCTGCCTCTCCTGAGCCTCCTGCATTGGCAGGTGGATTCTTTACCAGTGGGCTACTTGGGAAGCCCTTTTCTGCTCTTGGACATTAGAAAGGTATTCCCTCTTAAACAATGTTGAGGTTGGGAATTGGCTTCCCCCAAACACTTTTTTCTTTTTTTTTTTTTTAAGATGTATTTATTTATGGCTGTGGTGAGTCTGTTGCTGCACACAGGCTTTCCTCTAGTTGCGGCGAGTGGGGGCTACTCCCTAGTTGCAGTGTGTGGGCTTCTCATGGCAGTGGCTTCTCTCGTTGGGGAGCATGGACACTAGGCACACAGGCTCTAATAGTTGCAGCACATGGGCTCAGCAGTTGCCGTGCAAGGGCTCTAGAGTGTTGGCTCGGTAGTTGTGGTCCATGAGCTTCGTTGCCCTGAGGCATGTGGGATCTTCCTGGACCAGGGATCAAACCAGTGTCCCCTGCATTGCAAGGTGGATTCTTAAACACTAGGCCCCCAGGGGAGCCCCCTTCAAATGCTTTTGAAGCTACCCCTTGGGGTGACTACAAATCTCCGCTGCTTCTGTGTCTGTCATCCTCACCGATGGTCAGCACACTGGTACCGTGATGTCCTGTATTAATTTACTTCCTATTGCTTCTCCCTACTCCTAGATATTTGTATAAGAAAAAAGATCCTTGACCTCACATCTTACACAAAAATTATTTCGAGGTGGCTCAGAGAAAAAAGCTAAAACTAAAATCTATTAGAAGGAAATAGAGGTGACTATCTTCACACCTTGGGGTAGTCAAGCGTTTCTTAGGATATATATATACACATACTAAAAATGGAAAAATTGGACCTCATCAAAATTAAAAAATATTTGTGATGCATGTATATGACAAAGGACTTATATTCAGAATATGTAAAGAATGCATAAAACACCTTAAAAGTAGAAAGACGCCTTAGACACTACACAGAAGGCTGATGATACTAATGATCTTTCATGTACTAATAAGCACCTGAAAAAAGGTTCAACATCATTGGTCAGCTTGGAAATGCAAATTAAAGCCATATTGAGATACCAGTACATATGTATTAGAATTGCTAAAATTTTTTAAAAGATTGATGATATTTTTAACATATTTTGATTGAAGTATAGATTATTTACAATGTCAATTATTGCTGTACAGCAAAGTGATACAGTTACACATATAATAATACATTCATTTTTATATATTCTTTTCCATTATGGTTTCTGTCATATTTTAGATTCCAAATATAAGTGATATCATATGGTATTTGTCTTTCTGACTTAACTTCATTTGGTATGAATCTCTACTTACATATAATCTCTAGTTGTATCCATGTTGCTGCAAATGGCATTTCTTTTTTATGGGTGAGTAATACTCCCTTGTGTATTTATACCACATATTCTTTATCTATTCATCTGTCCAATGACATTTAGATTGTTTCCATACCTTGGCTATTGTGAATAGTGCTGTTATGAACATAGTGGGTGGAGGGTGCATGTATCTTTTTGAATTACGGTTTTGTCTATATATATTCCCAAGAATGGGATTGCTGGATCATATGCTAATTCTGTTTTTCATTTTCTGAGGACCTGCCATACTGTTAGTAGCTACACCAACTAACATCCTACCAACAGTGTAAGAGAGTTTCCTTTTTTCCACATCCTCTCCAGCTTTTGTTATTTGTCAACTTTTTAGTAATGGCCATTCTGACTGGCTTGATGTGGTACCTCATTGTAGCTCTTATTTGCATTTCTCTAATAATTAGTGATGTTGAGCATCTTTTCATATGCCTGTTGGCCATCTGTATGTCTTCTTTGGAGAAATGTCTATTTAGGTCTTCAGCCCAGTTTTTTAAACTAGTTAAGATTCATGTAAGCATATCGTGAGTAAAACAAATCATATTAATCATACCTTGAGAAGAGAGCATGGTTTTTGCTTTTTGAATTTTTATTAGAATATAATTGATTTACAATGTTGTATTAGTTTCAGGTGTACAGCAAAGTGAATCCGTTACACATACATCCACTCTTTTTTAGATTCTTTTCCTGTATAAGTCATTGCAGAGTAGAGTTCCCAGTGCTATGCACTCTGTCCTTATTAGTTATCTATTTTATATATACATATAGTACTGTGTATATGTCAATCCCAAACTCCCAATTTATTCCTCCCCTGCTTACCCCTTAGAAACATAAGGTTGCTTTTGTTTTCGGAAACTCTCTTTCTGTTTTGTAGATAAGTTCATTTGTACCCTTATTTTTAGATTTCCATGTATAAGCAGTATCATATGATATCTGTCTTTGACTTCATTCATTATGACAATCTCTAGGTCCATCTGTGTTGCTGCAAATGGCACTATTTGGTTATTTTTATGGTTTAATAATATTCCATTATATATATATACACACACACACACACACTACATCTTCTGTATCCATCTCTCTGTTGATGGGCATTTAAGTTGCCTTCATGTCTTGGCTATTGTAAATAGTGCTGCAATGAACATTCGGGTACATGGCCTTTTGAATTATGATTTTCTCAGGGTACATGCCAAGGAGTGGCATTGCTAGGTCATATGGTAGCTCTATTTTTAGTTTTTTAAGGAACCTCCATACTTTTGTCTGTAGTGGCTGTACCAGCTTACATTCCTCCCAATAGTGTCGAAGGGTTCCCTTTCCTCCACGTCCACTCTAGCATTTATTATTTGCAGACTTTTTGATGGTGGCCATTCTCACTGGTGGGAGGTGACACCTCGTAGTTTTGCTTTGCATTTCTCTAATAATTAGTGATGTCGAGCATCTTTTCGTGCACCTATTGACCATCTGTATGCCTTCTTTGGAGAAATGTCTATTTAGGTCTCCTACCCATTTTTTAATAGGGTTGTTTGTTTTTTATTTTTGAGTTGTGAGCTGTTTGTATATTTTGGAAGTTAGTCCCTTGTTGGTCTCATTATTTGCAAATATTTTCTCCATTCTGTAGGTTGTGTTTTCATTTTGTTTATGGTTTGCCTTGCTGTGTAAAAGCTTGTAAGTTTGACTAGGTCCCAGTTGTTAATGTTTGTTCTTATTTCTATTGATTTGGGAGACTGACATAAGAAAGCATTGGTACAACTTACAAGAAGATTGACAATACTAAATGTTACTGAGTTTCAAAGCAACTGGATTCTCATGAACTACTCAGAGTAGAAAATTACATAAAATTAGAAAACTCTTAGGCAATTTATTTTAAAGAGAAAATATATCTTATGATGTAACAATTCCATTTCTAACTATTCTTTCTACAAAATAAATGAAAATATATGTTCTCAACAAAACTTATACAAAAGTTTATAGTAGCATGATTCACAGTAGCTCCAAACAGAAAAAACCCCAAATGTCCATCAACAGACAAATGACTAAATAGTGGTATAGTTATACAATGGAATATTATTCAGAAATAAAAAGAAACAAGCTGATATATCCAATATGGGTAAATCTTAAAACATGATGTTGTGCCAAAGAATCCAGACACAAAAGAGTACAAACTGCATGATTCTATTTAAATGGAATTCTAAAAAGACAAAACTAATATTTGGTGATAGAAAACAGAACAGTGGTTGCCTTTGTGAGTGTGGGGTATTAGCTAGAAAGGAGAATGAGGGAATTTTCTGGAGTGATGAATGTGTCCTGCTTCTTGATTTGGGCTTTGTTATAAGGATATATGGGCTTCCCAGGTGGCTCAGTGCTAAGAATCTGTCTGCCAATGCAGGAGACAAGGGCTTGATCCCTGGGTTGGGAAGATCCCCTGGAGTAGGAAATGGCAACCCACCCAAGATTATTACTGGGAAAATTCCATGGACAGAGGAGCCTGGCAGGCTACAGTCCATGGGGTTGCAGAGTCGGACACAGCTGAGCACACATGCTGCACCTAGGAAGTTCTCAGAGTCCTTTGAACTGTATAGTTACGATGTCTTCATCGTGCTGCTTATGAGTTATGTCAATAGGTATTTAGTCATACAACTAAAATATGGCACCTGCAGCTGAATTCAGTCACATCTTGAACATCTTGTTTATAATTTAAGGTCTGTAGGTTTCAATTAATTTAGGTTAATCTTACAACCAAAAGAAAAGCTTGTTACATGTTAGCATTTTCTTGAAGGACCAGATCTTTCAAAGAGGGACTCCCAGGACCAACCAATGCATACAAGAGAATGAATGCAGAGGACAAGATCCGAGGAAGGCAAAAGTCGGAAATGTTTAGTGTGTCTTCTTCCTTCTCAGTATTCCTTCTACCATACTCTGTGTCCATTTCCCCCACCACCACACGAGAGATCTTTTAAGAGCAATTTCATAGCTCGAAAATTCTACTTTTCATAAAACACTGGAGCACAGTTCAGCCGAGTTCTTTGCCACTCTGTAACGAGGATTGCTGCTTCTTCAGTTTCCAATTTCCTTTCTCCTGTTTCTCATTTCCATCTAAGAACTCACCAGAATGGTCTTTAATGTTCATATTCCTACCAGAATTCTGTTCCTGATTACTTACACTCTTTATTCTAAGAAGACGGAAGCTTTCCCTCGGCTCTCTTTCCTTCTGAGCCCGCACTAGAATTGCCCTTAACCTTTTATGTTTCTAGCACACACATCTTCCAGCCTCTACCTACTACCCGGTTCCGAAGCCCCTTCTATATTTTTAGATGTTTGTTACTGCCACAGCCCACTTCTTGGTCCAAAGTATGTATTAGTTTGCTCAGGTTTCTGTAACAAAATACCATAGACTGGGTGGCTTAAATCACAGAAATTTATTTTCTGAGTTCTGGAGGCTGTGAAGTCCAAGATCAGTCTGGCAGAGTCAAGTTTTCAGTAAACACTGCCTTCCTGGCTTGCAGATGATTGCCTTCTTGCTGTGTCCTCACATGGTGGGAAGATGGGTTGTGGGGGAGAGAGAGAAAGGAGGGAAGAAAAAGAGGGAGGAGAAAAAGGAGGGAGGAGGGAGCAGGGCGACAGAAGGGAGAGCCTGTGCATGCGCCCTAGTGCCTCTTCTTACTGGGACACCGATGTTATTGGATCAGGGCCCACCTGTGTGACCTCACTGAACCTTGGTTACGTCCACAAACACGCCATCTCCAATACTGCCACACTGGGGATAGGGTCTTCAACATAAAAATCAGGGGAGGACACAAACATCCAGTCCTTAATAGCTTCTTTGTGTGAAAAAAATTCTGTAAGCCTGAAGAGCAGAAAGTGAAAAGTCAGAAGGATTGTGCTAAATATATATTAATGTTTTAGGCCAGTATTTTCATTTCTTTCCCCTCTGTTCTGTTCTCTCATTTAGATCAAATGAACAAATGTTCCTGTTTTGTGTGTTGCTTGTCCAAGCTGGCTTTCTACTACCTGCTAGATAAATGCTATGTGAGGTTTTAATATAGATGCCCTCCTCTTGAAGAACCAAAGGAAAGATGGCTTCTAAAGAAGACAGCTAACTTGGCTTAATCTTTTACTCAAATGCTGTTTGAACTATTTGTTCCTCTAGAGTGATATTATGACTTTGGAACCAAAAATATAAGATATGAACCTATTTTAAGAAAATAATGCCCCAAGGGAACCCTGTACACTGTCGGTGGGAATGGAAATTGGTGCAGCCACTGTGAAAAAAGTATAGCGTTTCCTCAAAAAACTAACAAATAGAAATACCATATGATCCAGCAGTTCTACTCCTATCTTTCCAGATAAAATGAAAATGCTAATTCAAAAAGATATATGCACCCCAATGTTCAGAGCAGCATTACTTAAAATTGCTGAGATGTGGAAGCAATGTAAGTGTCCTTCAACAGATGGTATGAGATGTATATATATATATATATATATATCCCCTTCTGTATTTTATATATAATGGGATAGTACTCAACCATAAAAAAGAATGAGATTTTGCCATTTGCAACATGGAAAGACTTGGAGGACATTATGCTTAATGACTGAAGGCAAAAGGAGAAGGCGACAACAGAAGATGAGACGATTGGATGGCATCCCCAGTTCGATGGACGTGATTTTGAGCAAACTCTGGGAGATAGTGAAGAAGAGGGAAGTCTGTCACGCTGCAGTCTATGGGCTGGCAAACAGTAGGACATGATTTAGCAACTGAACAACAATGCTTAATGAGATAGGTCAGACAGAGAAACTGTATCACTTATATGTGGACTCTAAAAAATACAACACACTAGTGAATGTTAAAAAAAAAGAAACTGACTCACAGATACAGAGAACTAGTGGTTAACAGTGGAGAAAGGAGAGACGGGGGAAGGGCATGATAGGAGTAGGGGATTAAGAGATATAAACTACTCTGTATAAAATAAACAAGCTACAAGGATATACTGTATAACACAGGAAATAAGTCACTATAATAACTATAAATGGAGTATAACCTTTAAAAATTATGATTCACTGTGTGTGGTACACCTGAAACTTATATAATATTGTACTTCAACTATACCTCAACAACAGATAAATAAAAAAGAAATGCCTTTTCGTTATTCACAGAACAAAAATATATAGGTTCATCTCCCTGTTCATACACAAATATGGCGTATCAAGGAATCATATGTCAATGAACAAAGCTGATGCTAAGGACTCACCATATTATCTGCTGTGTTGGGCATCATGCCAGGTGCTGGGAGTGAAAGAATAAAACCCAGACCTTGTCCACAAAGAACTTACAATTGGCTAGGGAGGTAGCCCGATACCTTCGAGCTATTTTCCCAGGAGTGATAAGGGGTTTGCACAGTCATCCACTTTCTCTTACCCAGGTGGCTGGTTAGAAAGGCAGCTGTGGTCAAAAACTGTTCCCCAAGAGAAGCTCTACCCTGTGTGTGTCACAGTGTTAAATATAGAGTCTGTGTCAAGTGGTGAAGCAATATCTATTTTAAATAGAGTGATTTTTTTAATTTATTATTTCGACTGCACTGGATCTTTGTCGTGGTTCACAGGCTTCGTTGTGGCGTGTGGGATCTTTGTTCTCCAACTAGGGGTCAAGCCCAGGCCCCCTACATTGGGAGCATGGAATCTTATCCACCGGACCACCAAGGAAGTCCCAGAGTTCACGTTTTATGTTGAATGCTTATGTCACTTAAACATTCTTCAGTTCACTCCACGATGCCTTTAACCATTGGAATAACCACAGACGATTCATCAGGTAAACTGTAGGAGGGGGCAGCCAGGCACAACATAATGTCCTCAGAAAAGAAACTTCCGGGGCCATCTTCCCACAAAACGCTATTTGCTTTTTCTAAAACACCTTTCTAAATTTCACTTTTTTTTAAAAAAAAGGGTATCACCCCTAGATATGTTTAAAAAACTGTAATTTTGCTTCTGAGGTATTTGCAAGCCTTGCCTCTTTGGTTTTGTGACATCATAAGCATTCTAAATAAGATAACATACTGCAGCTCACAGGGAGACTCTGCATCTCTGCAGGACAAGTGTAATCTGAAAAGCTTTGAGGCACACACATCAGATTTTAACACTAAAACTTGTTGTAACAAGAGTTTTTCCTACACTTAAAAAATCCACAGTGACACAAAGTCAATTAAATTTTATTACAACCAAGAATATAAAATAAATGCAATGTAATTCATTTCTAACAGTCATTTCAAGAAGGATGTCAGGAAAACTCAAAAGCGAGAAACACTTGGCTCCAAAGCTGCAAGCTTGTCCTGCACCCGGGGAGCAGGCCCCGCTGGGGGCAGCCGGCTTTCAATGCACACCTCACAGGGCGTGGCAAAGCATACACAGTCATGTCTAAAGTCGTACAAACAGGGATGCGTGCAGAAAGATGGCTGAAAAGAGACAAGAACAGGTACACTTCACATAGAGGAATTATGGGAAATACAAACTAGGCAGTTTAGAAAGGATATACTACATAACATATATAAAAAGTACTTTAAATTGTTGTTAAAAAGGACATCTTCAGTCCAGATTTTGTGTAATACTTTTAGTGTCTACACAGACAAATTTTTAAAAAAATTAAATAGTATTAATTTACTAAATATTTAGGAGATAACAGTGCATTAAGGATTTTTTTTCATATAATACATACATATCACTCCTTCGCAGTGATAGCATAGAAGAGTAAGTATGGCCTTAGGTACAACACATTTTTAAAAAACCCTAAAACAATGAACTTTGCCTTATGATATTTGTGACTATTCTTGAAGATTAAGGAAACCTAAACAGCTATGTTTTATATAAAATATTATTTATACTTGAGTCCTTCAAGCTTCCTTTAGTCTGCCATTTCACTGCCTTTCTCCATTCCCCAGAAAGATACCATTACAGAGGTTAGCATTTGTAATTCTCGTAGACTGTTCCTTCATTGACAGTTTGTCACACACAAGCATTCCAAGCAGATTAAGCTGCAAGTCTTATTGTCCAACTATTTCTTCTCTTCAGCAGAGAAAAGAGCATCATTATAGAGGCATACAACTAGCAGTTGCTTCTTCAGGAATGAGGCAGTGAACACGTAAGTAAATGTCATCCCTTTCCATTCTTAAATGTAAATTGTGTTTACAAGAGCAAAAGAGTAGTGCAGAAGGCCAAAATTCTAAGTACTAAAGTTTTAAAACCACACAGATATAAAAATATACATGTCCTTGGCTTTTGTATGTTCCTGCATGATCTGCTTCATCTTAAGGATTGTTTCAGCCTCATAGTGTCCGTCCTGCCGCCAGGCTGCCTTACCTGTGAGCTCAGCTGTCCTGAAACTCGAGAATACTTTTTCCTAAATACACACCTTAACAAAAAGCTAACTCAAAAACTGATTTGTAATATGAAATGCAGAAAACCTTTGCTTTGATTCCTCCCCTCCTTTCAGTAACTTCCCCTGGTTTGGATGTTCACCCTGCGTTCTCAGGGGACACCGATTGTAATAAATTTTTGAAGAGGAATGTGGTTATTTGGGGAACACGAAAGTAAATTTTAACCTCAAAAATCTTCCCAGGTTTCCTTCAAGGGCCCACAGTTTTAGGGCCCATGCCTATGTTAAAGGCTTTGTTCTCCTTTACAAGGAAAAGGAAATTGTGAACCAAAATTATTTCAAAGGGTAATGGGCACCAGTGGGCATCACCAACTCTGAGGCAAGACCACAGGAGGAAAGCGCCAGTACCGGTGCAGTGACCAGAAAGAGTCACGTGTGTAATGGGCATGTCTGGCTAGACCCTGTGTGAAGAACACTGGGAACAACTGATAAAGTCCCCACCAGTTTCTGTATCAGTTCTGCCACTAAAATTCACTACATGCAAAGAAAGCAGGGTAGTCCTGTGATCACATAAGCACGTATCACAATGACTTATATCAAAGTGTATTAAAGGGCATGATATTTTGATTCATGTGCATATTTGGGTTTGTCTTTTATTAAATGTATGCCCCGCTCAAGGGCAGGAACAGAGCTTATCTTCTCACTGTAATTTCCTACAAACTCAACTTAGTTGAGTATGTTCTGCCTACAAGGGCCACCCAATTGTTGTTGAAAGGCTGCTGTAAACATTTCAAATATATATTAATGCCTGTGGTGATACTTAATTGTTGGCTTTCTTGAAGGTAGATAAACAAAGAAACCTCTCTATGATACTTGTTTATTATAGGGCAAAATTTGGGATAACTCTCTTCAAGAGGGTTTAGAAGTAGACGAAGAGACCTCATGTTCTAAGATGGTTTCATTTATAAGCCTGTCATCCCAGGAACGCTTCCTGTCATGGACTCAGTCATGAGCTCTTCAAGGACAGGAAGTATGTCTTGCCCTTCCTATCTCCCCCAGCATGATGCTGGGCACAGGGGGAGGGTACTGTGAGGATCTGATGCCACTGAGGCTTCAGGGCCCAGGACAGAACTTCACACAGGTAGCTACATTATGCAGAGGGCTACTAATTTCTCATTTTTAACAGCGGAAGCAGTAAATCACCATGGAGACAATCAAATTCCTTCCAGTGGAGCATGTCAACTGTTTCATCTTCAGTGTTCATCAGCATCCCTACACAGTCTTTGTTATTAATAAGCATTATTATGCTGAGATCAGGAAGGTCCTTGCTGGCTACAGTATCACATCAATAGTGCAAAATGTATACTGGCTTCTGTCTAAAATCTTATTTTACTTGTGTATGGACCCAGAGTAGATAACCAGGTAGATAAGTTCACAAGGAAAAGTAAAAAAATGCATATAACTTGCATATAACAACGATCAGCTATTTCTTCTAGCTCAAGAAAACATTAAAACAAGGCTGGTGCTGCTAGTAGCATTTAGAAGAACACAAATTTCTTGCCCCTTACATTACGATGGAAGCTCAAGTCTTTACATTTCTGTGGGACTCTGGGGAGCTTCCTTATGCTGGCTAAGAAAGAACTCACTGGCTAAGAGCAAACTCAGCCTCTAATTCATAGATCATAGAAATGTAAATATGTACTTAGATAATATAGTCGTATACTATCTGCCCATAGTTTAGGCACAATTGTTAAGTTTTCTCCTAGGGGCAAAAGCAAGCATTCAGTGCAATGAAAAGATTCTTGATAGAATTAAGTTTCAGTAATAACAGCAAAATTATGCATACATCATACATACTTGAAACATGAACAAAACCTAAACTTTTAACATGCTTTAAAAATAGTCACTCTATGTCTAACACAAATACAAATGGAGAACACTGCTTTTTGTTTTAAAAGCAGATTAATTTGCAGGCTTCTATTTGAGTACCCTTGATTATGTAAGAAAGTTACTCAAGCTGACCCAGATGTGAAGAAACCAACAGTTCTTTAGAGAAGCCAACTATATGTACAATACACAAGAAAAGCTTTTCCTTCAAAGGGAAGCAATACATCCTTTGATCAGCATTACTCTTAAAGAAATCCAAGTGCAGTTAATACTCTCTTCAGTTTTCTGGTGTGGGTCACCAGAGGACTGTATTTCATCAAAGCTCTTGAAACCCTTTTTAAAGTAGACTTAAGCTACATGAAGTTTAAAATTATCATTCTTAATTACTGAATACTATTCAGAATAAGATGATTCTGGGAACTAAGTTCCATATGAAGGATTATATAAAAATTACCACATGTTTTAGTTCTTCATAGCATAAAGCATAGTAACTGCAAAGATCTAGGCTGTTTTTGGTTGCAGGTTCCCACTGTCCCACCACTTGTCTTTTTACTAGACCTTCCCTGAAACCAGATAAATAAAAATGTAATAGTAAGGTACTTTGGGACAGTAACAGTTCCTGTTTAAGATTTCCATGAACAAAAGAGTTAGATTCTGTGAAAACCACGTAGTGCTTTAAAAGGTGCATATTTACCTGTGTTGCTAGGTCAGTTCATGAAGTATAAAACTATACACCACTGGAGTCTTGTTTCCAAAACATTAAAATCCTAATAAAAGAGCTTTGAAAAGATAAATCATAGCGATTGCTACAGCATGAGAAAGGTGCACCAGGAAATCCTTCCCAAAGATGCTGAAGGTTACAGAAGTTAAGTGCTGGGATTAGATCAGACGCTTTATCAGAGAAGTCACAATGGAACACATGCAGGGAAAGGCTGTTGGGGAAACTTCACAAAAATCTTCTTTAAGTCACTAAAGAAGAGACATCAGTCAGTCTTGCAAAACGCTCTGTAAATAGTTCTCCTCCTAAGTGGCTGGCAGCATCAGAGCTTGCATTTTTGGTTCTCTTCAATGCAGACATCATATTGCTGGAGTCTGTGCTCTGGGCTGCGGCCGGTCAGTAGCGGTGGGCCTGGTGAGATGGGTGGTACTGTGCGCTCTGCTGAGACGAGGAGGAGTAGCCTAGTGTGCTCTGGGACTGAGAGGATCCCTGGACGCTGCTTTGGTAATTCAGGCGCGAGCTGGAGTGCTAGGAGAGCAAACAGGAAAAGGGGATGACCTATGGGGTACGAGAGCAGCTCAAGATGTTCATCGCAATAGGACACAGAGGGCTGTGGGTTCTGACCCATGGTAGCTGACAGCTAATTCCATGTGTCAGTATGTTTTGCTGATTTCACCTCATAGCCTGCTACCACTGTTCTGGCATGCACAAAAGCTGGCTGGATGTCTTTGGAAGATAAGCTACACGGGCAATGAGAGGTAGAGGGGAAATTGATGCTGACTAATTCTGGTTAGAGATTCTTTGCATAACTGAGATTTGCAAACAGGAAGAATCAATTTGGCATTTTGATCCGGTGGTGTTCATAATGTATACTGATGTGCTGTTAATTTTCTCATTATAAATAACAAAGCTGTGACTAAGAAATCGTTTTTAGAAAAGAGTTTCCTCAGGTAGAGGCTAGAGTAGCCTCAGCAGCACCACCTACCTGACAAAGCAAGACAAGGTAGCAGCAAATAGGTGCTTTTTTAAAAATCAACTTCAGATAACATTTAGAATTTAAAAAAAAAAAAAAAAAATGTATGTGAAAATTTCCTCGAGAAGGCTACGACAAATGTATTTCAATTAAGTGTATTTTTATTACCTTAAATGAAACATTCATCTTCATGGTATCAAGGGCAAATATGAAAAAATACGTAAAAGAAAAATTCATCTATAGAAATAGAATATAGTGGTTGGTTAACTATAAGCAGTGCTTGGTTAACTGCAGCTGTGTCTTTGGCTCTGCCCAGAAGACTGGTTCTTCCTGTGAGCAAAGCATGACAAGATCCTATGTAATAAAGCTACTGTGAAAGTGTTAGTCGCTCAGTCGTATCTGACTCTTTGCGACCCCACGGACTGTAGCCCGCCAGGCTCCTCTGCCTGCAGGATTTCCCAAGCAAGGATACTGGAGTGGGTCGCCATGCCCTCTTCCAGGAGATCTTCCCAACCAAGGGATCAAACCCAGGTCTCCTGCATTGCAGGCAGATTCTTTACCGTCTGAACCACCAGGGAAGCCCAATAAAGCTATTACTTGGGAGTTTAAAATGTCAATGACCTTGAGGTGGCATTGGCGGGTTTAATGAAGGACAAATCAGCAAGGCTGCCCCACTCAGTGCACGAGAGGCAGCCAAACTGGACTTGCAACATCTGGTCCAAGAAAACAGGGCAATAAGATAGTTTTGGTTAAAAATAATGCCACTTAATTCCTTCCTTTGTTACACAACTCTTAGTCGTATTATTGTAAGAAGCCTTGACAAATCTTAACAACATTTATTGTAAGTTTATTATGGAAAAAAAAAAATGTTCTTTCCATTCACAAGGCCTACAGTTGTTAGGCTGCCTGTGACTGCTTTTACTTTAGCAGATTAGACTCTGCACAATAGCTCCTCCATACTGGATAAAGAACAAATGTGGGAGAAGGAAATGGCAACCCACTCCAGTATTCTTGCCTAGAGAATCCCGTGGACAGAGGAGCCTGGTGGGTTGCTGTCCATAGCGTCGGAAAGAGTCGGACACGAATGAAGTGACTTAGCATGTATGCATGCATTGGAGAAGGAAATGGCAACCCACTCCAGTATTCTTGCCTGGAGAATCCCAGGGACAGAGGAGCCTGGTGGGCTGCCATCTGTGGGGTTGCACAGAGTCAGACATGACTGAAGTGACTTAGCAGCAGCAGCAGCAGCAGTGCTGATACTATGAGAGCTGCAAAGAGGTCTCTCACCCTCACCCTTCATGCTAATCTTTCCAACTAAATAGCTGAGAAAGCTATCCATGTCATAGATATGCTGGTTTATTTTTAAGTAGACAGCTCAGTATGGACAAAGAAAAACATTTGAAGAACTCCTAGATTTGAAAGGAGTAAATACAGTTAAGTAATCTGTCCATGAATGACTATAATCAGTCTAATATAACATAATCAGAGACACCAAGATGCACTAGTACATGATAAAGGTTTGTTGCTCATATAATACAATAGGAATAAACTAATGTTAGGGGAAAGCTGACTTTATAGTAAAATTCAAATTCGTTCGTGCTGCTACTGCTGCTGCTGCTAAGTCGCTTCAGTCGTGTCCGACTCTGTGCGACCCCATAGACGGCAGCCCACCAGGCTCCCCCGTCCCTGGGACTCTGCAGGCAAGAACACTGGAGTGGGTTGCCATTTCCTTCTCCAATGCATGAAAGTGAAAAGTCAAAGTGAAGTCGCTCAGTCTTGTCCGACTCTTAGCGACCCCATGGACTGCAGCCCACCAGGGTCCTCTGTCCCTGGGATCCTCCAGGCAAGAGTACTGGAGTGGGGTGCCATTGCCTTCTCCATACGTTCATGACTACTACCCAAATAGCAAGCTGCTTTGCAGACCAAACTGATGCCTTGATTAGTTTAATTGGAACCAGTGGAAGTGCTTTTATATACTCTGCTGCTTACAGGGAATCTTTCAAGGGAAGTTTTCAAAGTAGTTGTGTTGAGATATTCAAAATGTAAAGCCAGTTTAAACAGCTATTTATTATGTCTTTCTTGTTAGCGTTTCTCTGGTTTCCAGTTCCTAATCAGTGAGTTTATGTCTTCGTTGCCTGTGGTTTTGTTTTCTATTATCTCTCTCCTACATGCTCCTTCTCCACCAGTTCCCTGAGGGACTGTGGTTCTAAACCTTTTTTTAAAGTTTTTTGTTTCCCTTCTTAGATCTTAAGTTTGTTACTACCTTGAAAACTTTTTTTTTCCCCCAAGATTCCCTACGGTTTTCACCTGTATTTTTACCTGTCTCTCCAAACATCAATCCTTAGGGTTTCTTCCTTTAATTTCTTGAATGGTAATACAATTGTAGTTTTCGTTTGAATCTCAACAAATGTATTTTCTTGTCTCAAAATTATTTCTTGTGAGATTTAACAGTTATTCCTGACAAGTCTTGGTCCCTCTCTCTTCTGTCATGTGGCCATGTACTGATTATTTCCTCCCAGTGATGGCAAATCCTTCTGAAGTGTGCTGCTTGCTTTGTTCACTGTAAGGCACCATTCCTCTCCCTTTCAACTGCTTATCTAGGGGTCTTTTTCTGACCCAAACCCGACAGACAGATGGAAGGGTAAAATGAGAAATGTTGAGGAGGAGCTGCCTACCTCACCTTCCCTCCTCAGGGTTGTAAGATAAACAAGAAACAAAATATCTTGCAATTACATGAAATGACAAAAATCTTCATTTTCATATAATGCCCTAGAAAGATTAGAACTGTAAAATCAAACTTTAGAGTTAAGTACTGCTTATTTCTAAAAGGATCTATTTTAAGTATTGTTGTTCTCTAGTCACTCAGTCGTGTCTGACTCTTGGTGACCCCCATGGACTGCAGCCCACCAGACTCCTCTGTTCATGGGATTTTCCCAGCAAGAATACTGGAGTAGGCTGTCATTTCCTTCTCTAGGAGAATCTTCACGACCCAAGGATGGTACCTGCATCTCTTGCTTGGCAAGCGGATTCTTTACCACTGAGCTACCTGGAAAGCCCATATGTATACTTAACATTTCATAAAATGTATTGCTAAAAAAAGAGACGACAGACTCAAAATGGAGTCATTTGTGTTAAGCCCATGTAACCAAACTGAGACTTAATACCTAACCTAATTGCAGTTTCAGCCCCTCCCAGGAATGTACTCTTCCCCAGTCGGTCTGCAATCTCTGCTCAGCACTTGAGAAGTAATCTACCTGGTAGACTCCTGCGGTCCCCAGAGGAAGGTGCCCTGGCCTGACATGATCAGCTCTCTGCTAAAGTAACATCCGGTCCCACCTCCTTCTACCTATAGAAGTCCAGAAGTCTTTCATCTTGTACAGCTCTTCAGAGCCTTTTTCTATATGCTATATGAGCTGCTACCTGATACATGAATCACTGAATGCAGCCAATGAACCTTTAAAATTTGCTCAGTTGCATTCTGTTTTCTGACGGTATGTCAACATGAAAAAGTACAGCATTGAGGGGAGTACCTGATAATCTGAGGGCATAACAGGCCCGCCCGAGTTTGTGCCTGAAGGCCCCAGCCGCGGTTTCTTGTTGGGAGGCACCTGGTTAAGGCCGGAGTCCTGGCTATGCTGCAGCCCTGCTCCAGCCGGCCCGGCCCCTGCACCTCCCGCAGTCCCGTTGGTCTGGGTGCTGTTCTGCTGCTGTGGGGGTGCCTGCGGGGGGGCAGCCGCCTGCTGTGGAGGGGCTGTGGGCTGCTGATGTTGGTTCTGCTGCTGTTGCTGGTTCTTATGAAAAGAGAAAAAAATGGCAAGCTTGGTATGGAACGAAATCACGCCTGTCATTGTAGGATATGCATATGAGACTGTCAGCCAACCTGGGGAGAAACCTATGTGGGACACCAAAGTGACTGGCATGCCTGGAGAATGGAGCAGCCAGGGACTACAGCACCCCCACAGGTGAGTACAGAGCCCCAAAGAGGACTCGTTCTCTGAAGTTCATTTAGATTGCACAGTAATCCTTCCTGTCAGGGACAGACATCCCACTGAAGACGCAGGCCCAGAGGAAAGAGCAACTCCTTAAAACAGCTCTAACAGTCGTTTCAGTCAATTTGGAAAAAGAAGGGCTGTGTGGGGAGGAGTCAGTGCAATCAAAGCAAAGCACAGAGTGATGCTTTAAAAGCAGCCTGCATAAAATGATGGCAATGACACTGAACAAACAAAAGCAAGAATCAAGAATCAGGGAATAAAATAGACTGTAAAACAAATCAGGAAGTTCATTTATCTGTGAATGCGTATTTCAAACTGCAGAGTACAATAAAGTAAATACACAATTAAATAAAATGCAGTTAAATATATAGGAATGACTACATTTATCCTTCCCTAAGTGCAGTTTATACCTTGTCACCTTTTTCTTCAGGTTCATCTTCATTAAGGAATTCTCGTTTGGGGTATGGAATCTGGCAACCAGCAAACACACTACAAATCATTGAAGGAAAAAAAAAAAATACATGTCATGACCTAAAATCTATAATATGATTGACCTTGTGCATTTAAAATTCCACTTTTTTTTTTTCTTATTTCCTATTCTTCATCTGTGGCTGGTATGCCTCTCAACACAATTTAAGCAATAAGAAAAGAACAATTTGTCATCTAAGTTTTACACTGGTAAAACTGCCACTTTTAATAACAAATCTTAAAACTGCGTTTAGCTAGTTGACGTATGTAATGCAGAAATTTCTCCACACACACTTCATCAGCACTAAAAAGAGCTGACTGTGTATTTGCTTCAACAATGAAAGTAATTTTTTTCTCAAGAAAAGCTGTACCTCTAATATCAGTAAGTCCAAGCACAATCTATATCTGTGGGTATAATAAGGATGGGGAAATGGAGGGGTATAATAATGCAGCAGAGACACAGAATTTTAAAAGCTCAGTTCCCTACTGGTTTGGTGTAAACTGTTCTGGCTGACCGATCTATAATAAAAGTCCCATCTGTTCTCAGCTTTAGTTTTTGTCTGTAAAACTGATTAATGACCATTCCGTAAACTTGTTTTCATTCACACCTCTTTACAGCTTTGCCTGTTTCAAAATACAGGACCTCTCGACTAGTTTTTCCCTGAGGTGGTATTAACCAAGGAAATAAAAGGCTCGAGTAACAAGTGCTTCCCTTGCCTTTAGCCGCCACCACACACCCTCAACCTGGAGCAAAGTGCACAGAAAAGGAAGGACACATACTCTAATGTCGGCAAGGGGTCCTCTTGAAAATAGGGATCCTGCAGAGCCTGCTCGGAGGTAATCCTCTTCGTTGGATCCATCGTGAGGAGCTTCTGAAGCTAGAGCAACACATAAGAAATTGACAGCACATGAGTTTGCTTCCAGGTCAATGTTCTGACGGTGTTAATGTCTAACAGAATTAACATCAAGTGCTAGCTTATTCATACACCACACACATTTATGTGAAACTGACAGAAATGATTAGCAGTAAAGCCGTTTTAGAATTTTTTTTTCCCTTACTGGTAAACCACTGGAAACAAGGCTAAAAGTCAAGGGTGATGTCTCAAAGGAAAAAGATTTAATTTTGCCCCAACATCCACCAGTTTCTTTTTTTCCTGAAGAGGAGGAAGAGCTGGGACAATTTCACGGTAAGTGGGGTGGGGTGAGAGCTATGCTAAGGATCACCTTCCCACTCTGGAGAGATGCACCTACCAAAAGGAATACTTTGCTGTCAGGCTTGACCTTGTGTTTCTCCATGTACTTTATGAGGCTGCTGTTGGCGTACCTGCAAAGACATGACATCCACACACTATTGAGGACATTCACACAATTGACATCTTTTAATGGAAGGTTCCAAGGTTGGTTTTCCTATGAGGTATGTATTCATTTAAGCCATTGTTTTGGGTTTTTTTTTCCTGATTAAAAAGGAACACAAAACCAAATGTTGGTAAATGTGTAAAAAAAGAAATAAGAATTGTTACACACTGCATGTAGGAGTTTACACTGTTAGAATTACTTTGGAAAATAATAATGCATTAACCATTAGAGCTGAAAATGTGACTATCCTATGATCCAGCAATTCCTTCCTATGTACATATTCTATATCAGGATATCAACTGCTCAGGCTGAGGGGTGAGTAAATGGGTATTCATTTTATTATTCTAAATAGACTACATGTTTTCATCATGTATATTCTTTCCTACATATGAAATATTTCAAATTTAAAAGTTCAAGAAATAGGTAATATATGTTTATGGTAGAAAATTTAGAGAATATAAAAAAGTATAAAAGAAAAAATTGAAAACACTCATAATCAAGCTATGAAGCAATTTAAAATACTCTAGCATCAAGATTTGATAATTTTCCTTTGGCATTTTTTCTGTGCATACATATATATACACACAAAGAAGTATTTCTATTTTTATAAAATTGGAATCATAGTATACATAAGTTGTCCTTTTCTTACTTAATGTTGTTTTATAAGCGTTTTCTCTTGCCAAACGCTCTTTAAGCTTATTATTTGTACTGGTTGAACATTTTCTACTGTTACTAATGACGCTTGTTTCACAACAGCTAGAAAGTACAGATCCTTGTAGGTAAATCTGGTACACATTCAGCGGGACAAGACTGCATGGCAGGTGAGAATCAGAGGCCCCTCCCAGACCCTGACTCAGTCATTTACCAGTTGTGTGATCTTGGGCAGTTAGTTAATCTCTATGAAAGCCTTGAGGTGCCTCATCTTAGCTATGTGTGGCTGCTTTGACGCTTTTTCAGGATAAAGTCTTAGAATTATTAGGTCAAAGGGTAAGTACATGCCAAAGCCATTTTTGTGTGTTCTAGAACTTGCTACATGAACCTGGCCCTCAGACCAGCAGCATGGGCAGCAGAAAGCCTGCACTAGGAATGCAGGTACTCAGGCCCTATTCCAGATTCTGAATCAGAATCTTTAACAAGGTCTCCAGGTGATCTGTGGATACCTTAATGTCTGAGAAGCATTCATTCTCCCCAATAGCTAATAAGTAAGGATGCCCATTTTATTATGCCCTTGCCAACACCAGGTATTTTTAAGAAAATCTTTGCCATGTATATTAACTTAAAAATTATTTTCCTCCAATACCAGGCATATTTTTATTGGCAAGGTAACCATTAAGTTTAGTGATGGTTAAACGAAACTTTAAGGTTTCGTTTAAATGGAGTCTGTCAACATAGCTTTGATCTTTATGTTGAATCAATTGATTTCTTGAGTTAACTCCCGATCCTAAAGTTGTCCCTATCATAATATAAAAGGTCTTGAAGTTGAAAAACCCTATTGCTTGATTCCGTTGTGGTTTCTTATTTTTCCTAATATTACAAATAAGATAAATTGTCATTTTCTGTATTATCCTCTTCTAGATTTACTACAGTTTAGGAGCTGAACAATTTTCAAACTCTCTATATACATTATAAAGCATTTTATCAGCATGTTTATTCAAACATTCAATTTTTAAAGTCAACTTATTTCCTTTTAATTCTGTTCTCACCTTGCCTTCTAATGAGCTAACAAGAGCTGAAACTTTGGAAAGATTACAGAAAAAATTCTATTGTTACCCTTCACAATTCACATCAAGAGTAATTTTTTTGGTTCTTTTTATCTGATATAATGAAAACAAGTTATTTGTTTACTTTTTAATGTCATTTGAAATAATATTATCTGGAATTTTTTATTATACTTTAGTGACTTGTATGTAAACTGCATTATATTTAGCTAATTAATAAATTCCTTTTTGTGTTATGTATTAGTAGGCAGCTTTTATGTGGATAAAATTGTTTGCTTAGAAAGTATGGGCTCTTATCTTTTTCTGTTAATTTTTAACTAAATGTCATTTATCTTTCTAAATTTCTCTCCTGTTATTTCTGGTTATTGTAAATACTATCATTTTATGTAAAACTCTTCCTTTGGCCTTTAAGTACTAAGATAAAACACTGTGTCTTAATTAATTTTCTCTTTTATATTACCAGCTTATCTTCAATTACTTGAACCACTTTCATTTAATACCCATTTGACAAGTAACTAATGAACATGCACCATATACCAGGCCCTGGAGATGCCTCTAACGGTGCCTACAATGGGCACGATCCATATTCTAGAGGGAAAGGCAGATAAGTGTTCAAAAGCCAACTGTCGAGCAAAGTGATGTGTGCTGAGAGAAGCAGCTCAGGATATGCCACAGGACTGCAGAGGGGGAGCACCTGACTAGAAGGGCAAGGGGAGACTGCATCAGGATAGAAAGGATAAATAGGAGTTATCTGATGAAATGGGTGGGAGGATGGTATCAATATATCCTGAGGGAACAGCATGTGTAAAAATCCAGGGGTCCAAGAAAGCTCAGGGGTTTTGAGGATCTTAAAGAAATTTATGATGTGCAGCCCACAGAGTACAAAGTGGACAGAGGTTTAGGAGATAAATTTGGTGATGCCCAGGCTTTTGTAAGCCATATTTAAAAACTGAAAGCAACGTGAAGACTGACAAGCTCAGATGTGCTTTTGGCAATGACTGCAGAACAGGCAGTGAGTCAGAATGAAAACTGAAGGTAGAAATACCACTTATGAGGCTAGTGCAGGATCCCAGGTGAGAGAGAGGGTGGTAGTCTGGTCTATAATAGTGGCAGGGTAGATGGAGAGAAATACAGAGATCTGAAGGATATTGAAACAAAGAATTTACTAGATTTGCTAATCGTTTGGACACTAGGGGATAAAATGGAAGACAGTGAGAGAGGAGAAGGATCAGGGACATCTTTAAGGTCTTTGGCTTGAACAATTAGGTAAATCATGGAGCCATTTCCTAAGATAAGGAATATAGTGGGAGGAAAAGTTTAGGAGGATGGATGATGAGCTCAGTTTGGGACATGTATTTTGAAGTATTTATGGGACACTCAATTTGGGATTCCAAAAAGCAGTTAGATACATGGGTCTGAAACTTGGAAAGGAATTCAGAGTAGAATGTATAAATTGGGAGCCACCAGCATAACTGGTACGCTGTAGCCATCAAAATCACAGAGACTGTCTAGGGAAATGTCTAGGGTGAGAAGAGAGCCCAATTCAGACACCTGAGCAATGTCAGCACTCTCTTTAGGAGCTGCGTGGAGGCAAGGACCCCTACCTAGGACTGTGTGAAAGAGAGGCCCCAAATGATCAAGTGCCATTCGCTGCTGCTTTATCATGTCTGCTTCTGTTCCTACAAGCCATTCCTGTCCTGAAATTGTTCTGTTACGTTTCCCAAACGAGACTCTCTTCCACCTTTTCCTCTAGGTGCACATATTTATAACAAACTCCTCTCATTTCCACTCAGCATAGACATTCCACCAGTTAGTTTTACTCAGATCCTAGCCATGTGTTCTTCCTCCTGCCACTCTTGCTGGTTGCCTAGCCCAGCATTTCAGACACAACTCATGACACAGATAAAGACAAAACTACCATTAAGGCCTTGAACTGAGCCCCTTTCCAAGCTAAACGGAAGAGACTTTTAAACTGTCTACTGACCCTTAAATTATTAAAAGTTTTAAAATAAATATATGCCCGAGCCTGGCATATACATTAACAGCATTTGAAATATCTTCTTTAAATCCATAAACATAATTAATATACTAACATCTAAGTTTCTGGTTTAAACAATAATCTATCTGGTTTTTAAAAGGATTAGTTTAAACATTCCCACTGGATGTTACTTGTATGTAATATGGTATTACTTACGTTGTTCTTCTAAAGTCTTTCTGAAGTGTTGGGTATTCTGGCATCTTTCTAATATCTTCCCAGTCTTTATCTTAGGCAAAATAAAATATTGAATGTTGTTATAGGAAATAATGTCACTTATCAAAAATCTAGTTATTTTAGCTTAAAAATATACATAAAAATACTTAAAATATCCTTTTCAAAAAGAATGTTTTTGAAATATGACTCAAGTATTATTTTGAAAAAAAAAAAAAATTACCTGCAGGAAATCCCATGACACTAAATATTCGGTCTAGTTGATCATGATGAAAAGGATTGCTTGTTTTTATATCTTCCTGACGACAGTGAAAAATAGGTTCTGAAGTCAACAGTTCAGCAAATATGCAACCTATTGCCCATATATCTATGAAGGAAGAAAAACAACTTTTTGTACATATTTATTATATTTCTTTGGTTATAATTTCTTGGTATAATCACAACCTACATATAAAAATATTTTTCAAGGTAGGCAGATGGATGAAATAGGTAAAAGAGCTTAAGAGGTACAAACTTCCAAGGATGTTACAGGGATAAAATGTACACAAAGGGAATAAAGTCAATGGTATTGTAATAACTTTACAATGGTGACAGATGGTAACTGGACTTAGTGATGATTATTTTGCAACATATAAAAATTATATATGTAATATATCTTAATATAAAACTGCATATTAAGTATAGCTTTTAAAAAGAAAAGAATCCCCCAAATAAATTTTAAAACTTTTCAGTGAATACAGTAAGTATATTAAGAAAACATATATGATATGAAATAGCTATATCATTGGGCTTCCCTGGTGGCTCAGACAGTAAAGAATCTGCCTGCAATGTGGGAGACCTGGGTGTGATCCCTGGGTTGGAAAGATCTCCTGGAGGAGGGCATGGCAACCCATTCCAGTATTCTTGCCTGCAGAATCCCCATGGATAGAGGAGCTTGAAGAGCTACAGTCCATGGGGTCGCAAGAGTTGGACACGACTGAGCGACTGAACACAGCACAGCTATACCATCACACAACAGACTGAAAGTCAAATAAAAAACATTTACTTGTAAATTTCCTGATCAAGATAAACTTGGGGAACTCAATTTAGCAAGCAATAAGTTTTCTTTACCTTTAGGCAAAAGCCTTTCTAACCACTATTAATAATTTAATTGCTGAAGCATTCAACTGATAATCTAATACAAGGCATAACACTCAAGATGTGATAGAATAAAATAATATGATCAGGTATGGTGATATGTTTCTTTAAAGCAATCAAATACATAACGACTAGAATTTTTGAGTTGTCGGTCTAGATGGTACAGATTACACAAAATAATTTGGAAAAACTCAACTTTTGTCTGAAAGATACCACCTACAGTTTTTTCAAGAAGTGGTAAGATCTGCTGCTGCTGCTAAGTCGCTTCAGTCGTGTCCGACTCTGTACGACCTCACAGATGGCAGCCCACCAGGCTCCTCCATCCCTGGGATTCTCCAGGCAAGAATACTGGAGTGGGTTGCCACTTCCTTCTCCAATACGTGCATGCGTGCTAAGTCACTTCAGTCATGTCCGATTCTGTGTGACCCCATAGACGGCAGCCCACCAGGCTCCTCTGTCCACAGGATTCTCTAGGCAAGAATACTGGAGTGGGCTGCCATTTCTAGAAGCTGATAAATACAAGTATATACAAGTACTACATAACACCAGTAAAGAGAAGTAATCTGAACATACTCACTTAGATGCTGCCCCAACTCCACCATGCCAAGATACACTGAGGCATCTTTCAGAGTTTTATTAACTACCTCAAATAACCAGGTAAAGATGATGCTACTTGGATTTTACACATTGAAAAACTAGTTTTAATCTAGATTCTAAGACTGTAATATTTATAATGCTTTGCCAAATGTACATGTGAATTAATTTTTGTGAGATGTATATTCATACTTTCCCACTTAATGCCACTTAGTATTTTTAAAGTTAGTAACACAGAGACTATGGGATAGCATAGAAAAGTACAGTGTTTAGAAGTCTTCTAAACATAGCAATCCCATTCCACTATTCTACATTCTACTATTACATATATAGTAATGTCTCATGTATCTGACTCCATTCAGGGATGGTCTCCTTCCACACAAGTTAGCCTTCCGGATAATGGGAATATATCCTTTCAATAACCATTTTTATTACGTTATTACCTGCCATCTTAAGAGGCTATAAAATATAACTTAATCATCCTCATTATGAAGATCCATCACTAAAGAGGAGAATAATAATACTGTTCAGTGTCTACTTTGTCATTTTTTTCTCTGCCATGTCATGTTGGCTGTCCCCTTGGCCCTGATATGGCAGCCTCTGACTGTCCCAAGTCTTCCTGAAGCTGCCTCTACTATGCAGTCAATGGAGACAACTACTGTATGTTGCTGGCCACACAGTTTCTGGTTTGCCTTCTAATCAAGGACAGGGGCCTGTATCTAGATTTCCTGAAGAACCGCTAAGAGGAGGAACCTCAATGTAGCGGGCAGTATTAAATTCTAGGGTGTCTTGCCTCATATTAGCATCTAATTTTAAATGATCACCTGGCTCCAGCACCATCTATACCCATTTCTCAGCTCTTTCCTTTATCAATGACTTGTACTTTTCTCTCTCTTCCTCTCCCCTCTCCTCCCTGCCTCCCCCTGCCCCACTCCCCGTGTGTGTGTGTGTCTCACACATACCACAACCACCACCACTCACCTCCTGGGCTAAATCTCATTTCATAAATTTTCACTGATGCCAAAAAACTCTCTTTTATATGCTCTGAATAGAAATAATACTCATTTCTGATATGAACCAGGTACACAGAATTCTAAGAATGAGTAACTGTATATTTATGTCTGCTATGAATACATAAGCTAACTAATGTGGGGATTATTATTTTTCTATCTTTTTTCCTCACTTCTATCCAGAATAAATAATTGGGATGACTAAAATTAGAAATCAGTGATTAGGTTTTTATCTTTAATTGCTAAGTCTCATTTTTACTGAGCTAGTAAGTCACAAGCTGGTTAAAATTCAATTTCAGTTCTCCTTACCCTGAGGAAATTAGAAATATAGTTGGTTTCCAGTTCATACCCAATTACCTTTATTTCCAAAACTCACATCTATTTTTTATTACAACAGTAGAGCAGTTAATCAGAAAATATTCATAGAACTATACTTCTCAAAGTGTGGGGACCACACACAGCAGAATCACCAGAGGGACATGTTAGACACAGGCTGTGGGTTTGCTAGCAATCTCTGAAAGTGAGACATTCTTTGGTGGGGCGTCGTTTTGTTTAACAAGGTTTCTGGCTGAGTCTTCCTTTTCTTCCTGGAGTCTCCCTTCTGACACAGACTGCACAGTGCTAGGTAAGAACCCAGCGCACGGGAGGTTCTGCTGTTATCACATCCTGTACTCCCACCCTGTGCCTGGCATTATCTCACCACCAGCCCTGTTCTAAAGCACCAACTGTTGCTCCCAGCTAGCACTCCCCTTTTCTCTGTCTTAACTTTTGGCCCCTTCCTAGCCTCTGGTACCTTCTGAGATTGTCTAGATTTTATTGTTCTCAAGAGAGAGAACTAATACCAGAAGAAGCAACCATAATGGTAAATGTCTCAAAAATAAAGCCCCTCAGTGCACCCACTGGAATGGAAACAGAGTCAGGCTTATTTTAAGAACTGCTCTCTCCCAGTGGTCCCCAACCTTTTTGGCACCAGGGACCAGTTTTGTGGAAGACGATTTTTCCATGGACCAGAGATGGGATAATCCAAGCGCATTACATTTATTATGCACTTTCTTTTTTAAATATAAATTTATTTTAATTGGAGGCTAATTACAATATTGTATTGGTTTTGCCATACATTGACATGAATCCACCATGGGTATACACATGTTCCCCATCCTGAACCCCCCTCCCTCCTCCCTCCCCATCCCATCCCTCTGGGTCATCCCAGTGCACCAGCTCCGAGCAGCCTGTATCATGCATCGAACCTGGACTGGCGATTTGTTTCACATATGATAATATACATGTTTCAATGCCATTCTCCCAAATCATCCCACCCTCACCCTCTCCCACAGAGTCCAAAAGACTGTTCTATACATCTGTGTCTCTTTTACTGTCTCGCATACAGGGTTATCGTTACCATCTTTCTAAATTCCATATATATGTGTTATTATACTGTATTGGTGTTTTTCTTTCTGGCTTACTTTATTTCTAATCTAATGCCACCGCTGATCTGACAGGAGGTATCAGTCCACGGCCCAGAGGTTGGGGACCCCTGCTCTATCCCTTCCATTTACTTTTCGTATCAAAAAAAGTTCTCCCACCTTCACAGACAGCTGCCACTGCCCTTGGCTTGTAACAGTGACAGCCTCTGGTCAGGGGTCTTATTACTACAGGCTCAGCTGCCAGGGGATGGGTCTGAGGTCAGTCTCACATGCCTCTACTATCAAACACATATGGTTTTCCTTATGGTGCTGTGGCCACTCATAGCCTTTTTCACTAATTTAACAAAATCCTTCAGTAGTACTTATGAAGAATTAACAATATTCCACACTGTGCTAGTGTCTCAATCCCTAGACAAAGGAAGTATAAATGCGTCCTGGGTATCTAAGTTTTGTAGAAATCAGACCTCCTGATGAATGAGGACATTACCATATTTTAATTTTTGTTTCCGTTTCTATCCATGAAGAGGTTAATTATGAGTCTGATCTCTTCAAATGTGAGAACTTCCTTGATAACTCTTTGATAGCTCTTTTCAGATTTTTCATAAGCTTAACAGAGAAAGGATTGTGCTTGTCTATTTTTAATAATTTTATAATTTAAGTGTCTTTATCAAATAGAACTTGACCAAAGGAGCTAAATGCAGTCAAAATTAGTCTAATACAAGTAAAGAGAATTCAAGAAATGGAAACTTTAAAGAAACACATTGAGCAAAATGTAGGTACCTTACAGAACTAGGCCTTCACATTAATGGCCCCACTTCCTCCCTCCCTGTCTTCTCTTTTCACCTCTTTTAAAGCAGTACCTAGGTTTGAGGGCAGCTCTCTCTTCCCGACTCCCTCAGTTGGCAGCTGGGCCCTGTGAGGACACTACAGGGCCAGGCAGCGAAATCTCTGACGCCTCTGTTCTGAAGCAGACTTTAAATCCTACAGATTGTGTTTTTAACAGGTTTTCTTGTTCAGCGTTTACGCTTGGTGAGATGGCAAGATGCTGAGCACAGCTAGTCTACCCAGGTTCTATTTCCTACCTTAATGGAGAAACTGCCATTCTGATAACTATAATGGCAAGAGAAAAGGATTAGTCATATTGTTTCTTGCTTAGGAAAGGACTGACTGATTAACTTTTTCCCAAATAGCAGGGGCTCCCTCCAGTAACTACACTACTTCAGTTTTTCTGTTTTTCTTTTTGTGAAGAAAATTCTAAACCTCTCTCCAGTTCTTCTGATCAATAGTAGGTAGGTACAAAACAAAATCTGCATTTTATCATTTCTAGGCAACATAACAAGATCAGACACTTGTATTCTCTGAAAGCAAATGCTTTCTTTTAGGCCCAAGAGGGAGGAGATACATGTATACTGATGGCTGATTCACACTGTTGCACAGCAGAAACCAATACAACATTGTAAAGCAATTACCCTCCAATTAAAAATAAATAATTAAAAAAAGAAAATGCTTTCTTTAAAAAAAAAAAAGAATCATATTCTCCTAAACAGCTGAAAATCCAGAGCTACAAGAATATAAAATCTGGGCATATAGATGACAACAGGACTTTTACAAAGCCATACAAAGTGGCTTTTACAAAGCAGCTTTATTATGCCATTTAGTATTTATCATAAATGCAGTATCATACAATAATGATATAATACTTACCAATTACAAGTAAACCATTTCACACTAACTTACCAATGGCCTTTGTATAATGCCTTGCACCAAGCAAAAGTTCTGGAGCCCGATACCAGAAAGTCACAACTACAGGATCCAAGTCTGCTAGTGGCTTTAGAGGAGAATTGAATAATCTGGCAAAGCCCATGTCAGCTAAAAAATAAAATCAATTAATAAGAACTCAGTGTGGCACGCTATTATAACCATGATGACAATAGCCACTAACCTTACAAAGCAATCCTTTCCAACCCGTGGTCTGTACCAGCACCAGGTCTCCCCTTCTGAGGGAGATACTGTTATTGTGCCTATTTGACTGATGAAGAGACTGAGGGTTTAGAGATACTCTGCCTTGTCCAAAGTCACAGAATTAGTAAGTAGAGAGTCAGAATAAAAATCCAGGTCTGGTTCCAGATTCCTGGCTTTCAGAGACAGAATAATATTTATGTATGTTTTTAAAATAAAGTCTAAAAGTTTTCATGATTATGACTTCTGTATGCCTATATATCTAAAATCTTGAGTCTATCTTAGTTCAGCCTGTGCTGGAGTTGGGTTTTATGGACTCAGGAGAGCTGTTTTAAGTATCTTCCCAACACAGTGTTCAGTAATGTCATGTTTGTGGCTTGAAATTGGCTATGGTGGGAGTATTTACATCACAAAAAACAGTGCATGCTATAAACTGGGGTGACTTTTTTTCCCCCAGAGAGCCAGCTGTTGTATAGTTACCAGAACATCACATACATGTGTTCAAGAACATATATAGAATACGTAAAAGAATTTGTTACAACTCAGCATTTAACAAAGCTCTATATCAAAGCTAACTAATTTAAATATTAGAGGTCTACGAAAGTAGTAAAAAGATTATTACTATTGATATAATAAGGTACTGGTTACTATCTAATTTTCTTAAGATTTCCTAAAGAATATATATCTATAAAGCATTTCAGAGCTTACAAATGATTTTCATATACATCATTTATCGCTTCATTTAATCCTTATAAGAATGCTGGTTTAATAAGTATTCTCCCCCTACCCCCACTTCTGTGATGAAGAATCTAAGGCCCAAAGCAGTTCCATGACTTGCCCAAAGTCACAGGGATAGGAAGTAAAAATGCCACTACTCAAGCAAAAACCATGTTATAATTTAGCAGCTATGTTCTTAACCATGGATCTGATATACAACGAATTATACATACGATAATTGCACGTCACAAAGGTAAAAAAAATCACAAATATAAGCCTCTATAATTTGAAGTAGGTGATACATACAGTATATTCTGATTGTATAATGGTCCCTCATGTATCATACAGTGCACAAGTAGTACATTAAAGTTGCAACTATAGAGTATCATTTAATCTAGAACCAATAGGCTATGATATGCATTAAACTTTTAATTTACAGTGATTTTATTTCTTTAGAGTTTGACTAATTTACAGAACTTTCTGAGAATGCTTTGGAGAACATAGGTCTTAAAAAATAAAGCTATCCAAGGATGCCTGTGCTGATGCCTACACTTTTTAAACCAAAATTCCCTATAGCAAACAAAAATAGTCAAAACCAGTCTACCAATATTACACCTACCTCAAAGCACTGCTTTATATATTGAACAGATGTTGACTGTTGTTGATGGCAAAGTAATATGATGGAATACTCTTCCCTCCATTGAAAAGCTCCTATTTTTAAGTAAAGGCTAAAGCCAATATTTCTCCCCTTATACTCTACCTTCTTAGCTTTATGTAAGCCACATCAATTCACTGAAAAATGAAATCAAGCCCAGAGAAACAATACTCTTTAAAATAATTCCCATCTATTGTATGAACTTCAAAGGAGTTTCAAACCATTTTTCAAATGATTAGTAATTTAGACTAAATGTAACTAGCCTAAATGTTACTAACACCTATTTTCCTAAAGTTGGATATGAGTTAAATTATTCAGTTCAACAGAGGTAGTAAAATTGTGGTGTGGGTGCTGATTAGTATCGACAGAAAAGCAGCAGAAGGCAACGTCTACATTCAAGGAGCTTACATAAAGGTGAGATGACTTTTCATTCATAGAGTAGATAAAAAGGGTAAGTACTGTAAGACTAAAAGGAAAGTTGCTACTGGTTTCTGTTAGACTCAAAGAGTCTTATTGCAGCAAGAGATTGTGTCTCCATGGTTTTATCTGGAACAATGTCTGATAAACATTTGCAGAAGTGGACTATATGGAAAGTGGAACGCGAGCTGGCTTCTGAAGGAGGAACCACTGTGAATAGTAAAGAAGGCAACGAGCATTTTAGGAAAGGCCCGCGGGTCCCGGTGCTGGGAGCGGAAGCCTCTGGTACAGGGAGGGCACGATGTGTTTTCAGTCAACTATGCTTTTTCTTTCAATCAAAAGAGAGCTATATTAAAGTGCTAAGCATAGATGTCAAAGCATTACTGTTTGAAAAAATAAGGTGCTAGTAAAACAAAATAGAAAATCAATTTAATCAACTAGGTTAACTGTAACTGTCCACCAGACCTTTAATACTAATTGTTGTTTACTTTTAACCCTGACTTTCTCTCTAATCTTGGGTAGAATTATAATCCTAAATTCTTAACAATAAGGCAACTAACTGGCCTGGCTAGAATGCAGAATTCATGTTGAGTAGCAGAGCTACTTGGGAGACTAAGGAGAAGACTGGGATAAATATGATGACAGCATTGGAAAGTATAAGATGAGGATGATGAATTTGGTTTGGAATTAATGGAATATAGGTTGCCACCAAGACATCCAAATAGAGAGTTAGAGTGAGAGAACAGAATTTGAGATCCAGATCTTAAAATCATTTTCATAAAACCCAAAATTTTAAGGCCATAACTTATCAATTACCTAAAGAAGTAACTGTAGAGGAAGGCCATGTCTCGAGCCAGTGCCTAGGGTGTCTTGAAACAGAAGGTTAGTAGGAATAAGAGATAAGAATGAATAAAATGCAGAAGTCACAGCAAAAGTAATAGAAAAACAGAATTATGTGATGTCACAGAGACCAAAATAAAGACACTCACACCACCAGACTAGCTAGAAGAACAAATGACAAGGCAGTAAAAAGGAAAACGGAGACTAAACACAGGCTACTGACGTGGTAAGATAAAGACCAGAGGTAGCCTTGTAGACAGCAGTTTCAACAGAGGAACAGAATTGATGTCAGGAAAAAAAAAATAATAACATAATAACAGATTAGCGTACGTGAAACTAATATGTAAATGATTTTAGAAGTAGAGGAACAAGGGGAAAAAATTGAACAAATGGTAAAGAAAACAAAATGGATATGAGAAAATTTATGTTAAAATTGGATTATGAGTGTTTAAAGGTGAAGAGGAGAAACTTGAGAAGGAAAGAACGGAAAAACTGTAATTAGAAGGACTAAAGTACAGCAGGAAGGTATTTAGAAGCTAAAAGGGCACGGGATAGGACTGAGGAGAAACAGACTGCTTCTGAGGCTGCTTCAAAGGCAGAGCTGTGCTGACAAAAGGTGGTCAGTCAGGTCATACCAGATAGCTTTGCTATCACTAGGCAGCAATGTTTTGTGAAAGAGACCCCAGACTTGGAATTCAAGTCCTTCCTTTGAAAGGCCGAGTAAGCTGCCCCCTCTGTAAATCCAGCTTTACTTATCTGCAGTACCTACCAGAGGGTGGCTGTGTAAAACAAATGAGATGGCATACCAAAGTGTCCATTTTAGTGTCCCCCACAGGAGGACCATCCTTTACTTCCCAAGTGACCAGCAAAAACTTGGTACTCGATAAAAGTGTGAGGGTGAAACAGAAACCAGTGAGGAAGGGTAGAAAGGGGATGAGAGGGAAAGAAAGCAGACACTTGGTTCTTAACATCAACAGAATTTTTTTATGATTCAATCTCAAACTCAGAGTAGAGGTTAAAGAAAGAAAAGTTGGTTTAGAACAGCTTCTTCAGGAATTGGGCTAGTGAATTAACGGAAGAAGCAGAAGACCAGGCAGCAGGGCGTGCTTGGTTGGGGCAGGACAGAATGAATTTCCAGCAGGCAAAGCTAGCACAATTCTGGATCATTTCTAGCACGATAAATTCTAATAGCAAAGAAAGCAGCTTGATAAAATTTACTCTAAAATCTTTCTTAAAAGCACTGAACACTGAATAAATGTAAGTTCTATTATAAAAAAATTTAGAATAAAGCATTTCTCAGCTTATTTTCTCCCCAAATATGTCACAGGTATAAATGATACCAGTTTCTTTTAGAACTTTCAAGGTTGCAGAGAAATTTTTAGTACAGAAACAAGACTTCTGCCAGTGCCTTAATCTAAGACTGGCAAGTGAGAGTCTATACACATATATATTCATTTGGAAAAGATATGTTGGTACCTGGCACAAGACATGCAGCAGGGAGAGGGGAGGGCAGGGAGGTGTCTGGGAGGATCTGTGTGTATAAATCAGGGTCAGGGTGGGAAGGATGGACTCCGGGAAACAACATTTGGTAAAGCTGAGACAAAAGTAAGATTCACGGGATTATGTTTAGAGTGACTGTAATAGTAGCATTACAGTAACAGTAGCAGAAACACATGCTTGGAGTATTGGATGGGAATGAATTTTTGCTTGCCTCAGCTTAGAATTATAGAACCTTATTTTGGGAATAAATCTGAGGGATTTTATAAACTACCTACATTTCCCAACATCTTGTCTATGAATATTATGAGGAATTAATTTTAAAATTCCTTAAATAAGAGTATTAAAAAGGGAAACCATCTTTGCAGTCACTTTAGTTTCTTAATAAGGTATTTTAGAAATAATTACCTACCTATTTTGACTCTCCCCCTCTCAGGACCTTCTCCCATTACTAGGATATTTGCTGGTTTCTAGAAATAAAAATAGAGCATTCAAATTACTATATTCTTTTGACATGCTCTAAAATGGAAAAAAGTTCTTATAATATGAAAATGTCACTTTTGGATTTTCATCAGAACTATAATTGAATAGCAAGTACCCTCTACATTAAGCATTTGACATACTTGAAGTTAGCACTAACTTTCCAAAAACATCCTTGCTGTAGAAACATCTTATTTTCAAAATTGTATCATACAAATAATCACAAAGGAATTAAAGCTATCATTTCTATTTACCCCTCAGAAGTAATGACTAGTAATAATTTTTAAACCTTTACAAATTATAAGCTGTTCTATTACTGCCCACAACAAAGGGCTTTTGTGGTTGAAAATTCTTATATAAATTCCCAGCCACAATAGATAATTACCTTCATTTAAATGAGTCAAGTGGAATATTTCTTGCTAAATAGTTCTAAACTACTGTAGGAAAACATGGTCAAAATTCAACAGACTCCATTAAAATTCATATACCTTATAGTTCATGCAAAAGTGAAATTCCAAGTATAATCTCAAGAAGAAAGAAAATAAAAGTCAAGGCTAATACAGAGCCATATAAAGAAAAGGGTAGGCTGAAAATGTATCCACCATCTTTTAAGACTTTTTTAAAAGTCATTCTTATTTGTAGACATTTGAGTAACATTTTAAAGGAGAAATTAACAGGATTTTGTGACTAGTTGAAGGCAGAGAGGCTTTTGGGCAAGTAAGCGTCCTCTGTAAATTCTCTGAAGAGAAAATTTATGATTCATTTATTCAATCAATGAATATATTTTTAGTATCTTCCAGGACAGTGAACCATACTAAGAACTAAAGGGAAAAATAAAAGCACATGAAACCAAATTCCTAACTTCCAGATGTTCACTATATAAATAGAAATATCAGAAGCTTTGTGTAATACTAGAAGCTAATGCTAATTATGAATTATAAAGAAGACTGAGGTCTTGGGTTAGAGGTTAAACTAGATTACTTTTCAGATCTCTTCCAATCTGCTGGCTCTTTTTAAAGTCTCAATGAAAACAATAAGCACTAAAAATAAAAATGAACAGGGAGGAAATGATTAGTTTCCATTGTTAAGGGAAATGTTTACTAAAGGTGGGGGGCAGGGGTGATGTCCATTATCCAGATCCTGAAAAATGAGCAGGAGCTAGCACAGTAGAGCACATGAAAGGTAATGACATAAGCTTGGGAGAAAGTAAGAAGTCTGACGAAAGAAAGCAGAGGACAAATGTCGTAGGCAGCAGAATGAACCTAGACCCTGCATTGTCTTAAACGCCAGGTGAAGTAATCTGATCTTTATATTACAGGCGGCGAGATTACAGGAAGTATGAGTGAAAGTCGCTTAGTCATGTCCGACTCTTTGTGACCCTATGGACTATACAGCCCATGAGATTCTCCAGGCCAGAGTCCTGGAGTGGGTAGCCTTTTCCTTCTCCAGGGGATCTTCCCAACCCAGGGACTGAACCAGGGTTTCCTGCATTGCAGACGGATTCTTTACCAGCTGAGCCACCAAGGAAGCACAGGAAAGGGGGGAGGTGTCAGAACTGGGTATGGGTCATAAGGGCTCCACCCAAGGACTGCTCAGCGGAAATGAAGACGGAGTTATGGAGCTGAGGATCATTTTAAAGGAGAAATTAACAGGACTTACTGACTAGTTGAAGGCAGAAGACAAAGGGTGATAAAGATTTCACCAAGGTTTTGAGGTAATGTGACTGGAAGAATGGTGTCTTTGTGATAGAAAATTTGAGAGGTACTGATTTGGGAGGGGGAACAAGAAAGAGAAGATGACACACGGAGTTGTGTCAGAGGCCTGGTCGCACTAGTCAGGACAGTGGAAATAGGAAGATTCAGATTTGAAGTTTATTGTCACTGGAGTGTGATAATTGAAGACATGAGACATGATTAGTTAGCAGAAAGAGAAAAACAGCATAAGACAAAAACCAAACCTTCAAAATAAGTCTGACAACTATTTATCAAAGCTCCATTATGTATAAAACACTATATTGCAGACTTTCGGGAAACAAAAATAAAACATGAAGCGTTATCTTCAAAGAGCTTAATAGCTAGTAGGGAAAGAGAGAGAACTTTTTTAGAGTACAGGGCAGATTACAGAAAGTACCAAAACAGCAAAAGAAATTGCTGGGATTAGATGATTCTTCTCAGTGAATATCAGGGTAGTCTTTAGGAAGGAAATGACTTTAGATGAATTTAAGAATGACTAAGATTTTGATAAGCATAAACAAAAGAATGACTTTCAGGCTCAGAGAACCCAAAAGTTAAAAGCACAGTCACAAAGAAAACCCACAGACATAGCATGCTGAAGAGCCTATAAGTGGTATGATGTGACTAGAGCATAGAAAGCTCAGTGAAGAAATAACTGTCACATTAGAGAAACTACAATTTATTCTATAGGCTAAGCCGAGACAAGACACTGAGATAATCAGATCAATATTTAGGAAAAAAAAAAATTCTGGTAGTATTATGAAGGATGAACTGGAAAAGACAGATGGACCACGAAGTAAAGACAGAAGCCAGTCGGAAGTGGACTACAACTGGGGAAAAGTTAACTTGTGACAACAGTCATGGGGGAACATATAAGAGCATTTCAAGGTAAAAGCTCAAGATTTGGCATTGCTTTTTTTGCACCACTTTCTCTACCCTCCATAGTCATTCGTTCAACAAATACCGACTGAGCATCTAGCAGTAATTTAGATCCTAGAGATATCATACTACACAAAACCAGGCAAAATCCTTAACCTCATGAGCTTATATTCCAGTGGGGAAAAAAGGATAATAACAAATATACAGTACATCAGTATTGATCAGTACCGTGGAAAAATAATAAGGAGAATACAAGAGATTTCTGCATCTAGTTTTATGGCTGACTTCTGTCCATGGAATTCTCCAGCAAGAATACTAGAGTGGGTTGCCATTCCCTTCTCCAGAGGATCTTCCCAACCCAGGGATCAAACCTGGGTCTCCCACATTGCAGGCAGATTCTTTACCAACTGAGCTGCCAGGGAAGCCCACTCTTAATAATGCTCTTGTCTTAAAAGCTATTTTATATAACACTACTGTAGTTGATTCTTTTAGCAGTTTGTGTGCTATATCTTTTAATAGCCTTTTACTTTCAGCTTTTTTTGAAATCAACGTAAGTCCAGTACTATAAAACAATAGTTAAAGACATACGCATTAGAAAGGCAGAAACAAAACTACTGTTATTTTCAGGTCATATAATTATCTACATAGAAAGCCCAAAGTATTTACAGACAAATTATTAGCAATAGTAAAAAAGTTTAACAGGAGATATGGCTACTTGAACAGTATGAACAAGTCAACTGTACTTCTATATGTCATGGAAAAAAAGGTAGGAGATACAGTTTTTCAAAAGCAGCATTTCTATAGCAAAAACAAAACAAAAACCTGTAAGATGCCTAGGAATAAATATATCAAATGATTTATACGATTTTTATATAGAACACCTTGAAACCTTATCTTAAATGACATTAAGAAGTTCTAAATAAATTAAGAGCTCATGTTTATACATAAGAAGACTCAATATAGTAAAGACATCAATTCTCCCCATACTTATCTATATATTCAATACAATTCCCATCAAAATTCCATCAGAGTTTCCTTGCGGGACTTGAAAGCCTGATTTTAAAATGTATGTGGAAGAGCAAACAGCTAAGAATAGCCAAGAGATTCACAAGGTATTAGAAGGAGGGGATGAAGAGAAGAATCTGGCTCATGATTTATTTTAAAGCTATCGTAATTAAAACATTATGGGACTGGTACAGAGATAGATAAGACTGATCAATGGGACAGAATGGAGAACTGAGAGAATAAGAACCTCAGATCAGTGGCGAATGGAAGAATTAATCAATAAACAGTGCTGGCATAGCAAGTTATCCAAATGGGGAAAAAGTAAGTAAAACAAATCCTCACCTCATACCATATATACAGTAATTTCAGGAGGATTAAGGAATTAAATGTGAAAAACAAAACTTTAAAACTGAAGGAAATAAAAACCTGGAGTATATCTTTCTGACCCTAAAGTAGGGAAGAATATCTTAAACAAGATACAAAGAATAACCATAAAAGGAAGGACTGATAAACTTGGCAATTAAAGCAACTTCCAATCACCAAAGATCAGGAAAATAAAAAGACAAACAGGCAGAACTATTTGCAACATGGATCAGCCACAAAGGTTTAGTATCCAGAATAAAGAACTTCTACAAATCAAGATGAAAAACAACATAAGGGAAAAATGGACAACATGTCTGCACAGGAATTTTAAAAAAGAAGAAAACAGTTTAACCACTAAGCATATGAAAAGATGCCACACTGTATCAATAATGGGGGAAATGCAAATGAAAATCCTATTGAGACACCATTTTATTATACCTAGCAGACTGGTTAACAATTAAGAACAGTTGAGTAGGAAATAGGTCAGGGGAAATTCCAGTATACTGCTGGTGGGAGAATAAACTGGTACAACTTCTTTGGAAAACAATTTGGCATCATCTTGCAAAACTGAACAATTGCATACCCTTCAACTGAGTAATTCCCTTTTTAGATACACTAAAGAATATCCATAGTGCATTTTGTAATCCTCAAAAAAGAAAAAAAAAAAAATCTGGACACAACCCAAATTTCTAGCTAATAGGAAAATGGAGAAATTAAATGTGATAGAGTCACACAATGAATTTTAAAAATAGCAGTGAAAATCACTGAATTACAAATAAAGGTAAAAAATGTTCAGATCTTGGAAGCACTATGTTGAAGGGAAAAAAGCACATTTCAGAAGACTATATATAGCAGGATGCCATTTTCATAAAACTTAAAACCAAGCAAAGCTAAAAAATAGCTTAAAAATGTACTGTCTAGGCATATATACAAATGTGATAAACCTATTACTTTTGAAGGGGTGTATGATAGGTTCAAAATTCAGGATGTTTTGTTACTTCTTGGGAGGAAGCAGGACAGGATAAGGGGGAAAAGATAAAACAGAAACAAGCTATTGGTAATGTTCCAGTTACTGGGTTAAGTGATAGGCTCTCGACTGTTTCACCATGTAATAAGGTACATACAAATCTGTCGAATATTCTTTTTGTGTTTATCATACACTAAGATAATACAGACAAAAAGTAAAGGAATAGGGATGAGGTACTGATGACAGTGGGTTAGAAGGGTGTTATTTTTAACATTACTTAAGCATTCTTTCGGAGAAGGCAATGGCACCCCACTCCAGTACTCTTGCCTGGAAAATCCCATGGATGGAGGAGCCTGGTGGGCTGCAGTCCATGGGGTCGCTGAGGGTCGGACACGACTGAGCGACTTCACTTTCACTTTTCACTTTCATGCATTGGAGAAGGAAATGGCAACCCACTCCAGTGTTCTGGGGTGGAGAACACCAGGGATGGGGAGAATCCCAGGGATGGGAGAGCCTGGTGGGCTGCTGTCTATGGGGTCACGCAGAGTCAGACATGACTGAAGTGACTTAGCAAGCATTCTTTTAAATTACTTAGATAATACTTCCATGAGAAGGTCATATTTGGGATAAGACCTGACAGAAGTGCAGTAATAAGGGAAGAGCAGTTCAATGCCTGAAGACGGGTGAACTGCAGACACACCAGGGAGGACAGTGGGTACTGGGCAGAATAGAGTGATACGGCACTGATGATTCTAAACAGAAGGAAGCCCAAGGGAGGGCTGGCCTGCTCTTTCCAATGGTTCTGCTTTGGCACAAGTCACTTCGGTACCAGAACTGGATAGGTTCTTGACCACGTCTGGCCTGTGGTCTGAAAGTTATGAGGGCTGCAGTAAGATTACCAGTAGGCCAAGGTCATGGTTGTTTGGAGCAGTCAGGAAAAACACTGGTGAGCTGGCAGGCTGGCTAACTGGAGAAAAAGCAAAAGGGTCAATGTGGTTGGAGTCCATGTGAGAAGAGCAGCAGAGAAGGGGTAAGGCAAAGGTTAGAGGGAGCTGCCCATCACAATGTGGGGACGTGGAAAGACTAGGTTTTACATAACTAGAATAAGCATCATTTTGTTATCTTTCTGTCTTATCCATAATTTTTACAAATTGCATGATTTATTATGTGTGTGTGTAAAGAGCAATATTGCATAGGAACCTGGAATGTTAGGTCCATGAATCAAGGCAAATTGGAACTGGTCAAACAGGAGATGGCAAGAGTGATGTCGACATTTTAGGAATCAGCGAACTAAAAACTGGAATGGATGAATTTAACTCAGATGCCCATTGTATCTACTACTGTGGGCAAGAATCCCTTAGAAGAAATGAAGTAGCCATCATAGTCAACAAGAGTCCAAAGCAAAGTACTTGGCTGCAGTCTCGAAAACGACAGAATGATCTCTGTTCATTTCCAAGGCAAACCATTCAATATCACAGTAATCCAAGTCTATGCCCCAACCAGTAACGCAGAAGAAGCTGAAGTTGAACAGTTCTATTAAGACCTACAAGACCTTCTAGAACACCAAAAAAAGATGTCCTAGGGGACTGGAATGCAAAAGTAGGAAGTCAAGAAACATCTGGAGTAACAGGCAAATTTGGCCTTGGAATACAGAATGAAGCAGGGCAAAGGCTAATAAGAGTTTTGCCAAGAGAACGGGTCATAGCAAACACTCTCTTCCAACAACATAAGAGAAGACTCCTCACATGGACATCACCAGATGGTCAATACCGAAATCAGACTGATTACATTCTTTGCAGCCAAAGATGGAGAAGCTCTATAGTCAGCAAAAACAAGATTTGGAGCTGACTGTGGCTCAGATCATGAACTCCTTATTGCTAAATTCAGACTTAAATAGTCAAAACTGTGGTTTTTCCATTAGTCATGTATAGATGTGAGAGTCAGACTATAAAGAAAGCTGAGTGCCAAAGAATTGATGCTTTTGAACTATGGTGTTGGAGGACTCTTAAAGAGTCATTTGGACTGCAAGGAGATACAACCAGTCCATCCTAAAGGAAATCAGTCCTAAATATTCATTTGAAGGACTGATGCTGAAACTAACTCCAATACTTTGGCCATATGATGTGAAGAGTTGAATCATTTGAAAAGACCCTAATGCTGGGAAGGATTGAAGGTGGGAGGAGAGGGACAACAGAGGATGAGATGGTGGATGGCATCACCGACTCAATGGACATGAGTCTGAGTAAACTCCAGGAGTTGGCGATGGACAGAGAGGCCTGGCATGCTGCAGTCTATGGGGCTGTAAAGAGTCAGACATGACTGAACAACTGAACTGAACTGAAGAAAGTAGGGAAAACCACTAGACCAAGTATGACCTAAATAAAATCCCTTAAAATTATACAGTGGAAGTAAGAAATAGATTCCAGGGATTAGATCTGATAGACAGAGTGCCTGAAGAACTATGGATGGAGGTTCGTGACATTGTACAGGAGACAGGGATCAAGACCATCCCCAAGAAAAAGAAATGCAAAAAAGCAAAATGGCTGTCTGAGGAGGCCTTACAAATAGCTGTGAAAAGAAGAGAAGCAAAAAGCAAAGGAGAAAAGGAAAGATGTACCCATCTGAAATGCAGAGTTCCAAAGAATAGCAAGGAGAGATAAGAAAGCATTCCTCAGAGATCAGTACAAAGAAATAGAGGAAAACAACAGAGAGCTCTTCAAGAAAATTAGAGATACTAAGGGAACATTTCATGCAGAGATGGGCACAATAAAGGACAGAAATGGTATGGATCTAACAGAAGCAGAAGATATTAAGAAGAGGTAGCAAGAATACACAGAAGAACTATACAAAAAAGATCTTCATGACCCAGATAATCTCGATGGTGTGATCACTAACCTAGAGCCAGACATCCCAGAACGCAAAGTCAAGTGGGCCTTAGAAGCATCACTACGAACAAAGCTAGTGGAGGTGATGGAATTCCAGTGGAGCTATTCCAAATCCTGAAAGATGATGCTGTGAAAGTGCTGCACTCAACATGCCAGCAAATTTGGAAAACTCATGGCCACAGGACTGGTCAGTTTTCATTCCAATCCCAAAGAAAGGCAATGCCAAAAAAAAGGCTCAAACCACCACACAATCTCACTCATCTCAAACACTAATAGAGTAATGCTCAAAATTCTCCAAGCCAGGCTTCAACAGTATGTGAGCCGTGAGCTTCCAGATGTTCAAGCTGGTTTTAGAAAAGGCAGAGGAACCAGAGATCAAATTGCCAACATCCACTGGATCATAGAAAAAGCAAGAGAGTTCCAGAAAAACATCTGCTTTATTATGCCAAAGCCTTTGACTGTGTGATCACAATAAACTGTGGATAATTCTGAAAGAGACGGGTATACCAGACCCCCTGACCTGCCTCCTGAGAAACCTGTATGCAGGTCAGGAAGCAACAGTTCGAACTGGACATGGAACAACAGACGGGTTCCAAAAAGGAAAAGGAGTATATCAAGGCTGTATATTGTCACCCTGCTTATTTAACTTCTATGCAGAGTACATCATGAGAAACGCTGGGCTGGAAGAAGTACAAGCTGGAATCAAGATTGCTGGGAGAAATATCAATAACCTCAGATATGCAGATGACACCACCCTATGGCAGAAAGTGAAGAGGAACTAAAAAGCCTCTTGATGAAAGTCAAAGCGGAGAGTGAAAAAGTTGGCTTAAAGCTCAACACTCAGAAAACGAAGATCATGGCATCTGGTCCCATCATTTCATGGGAAATAGAGAAACAGTGGAAACAGTGTCACACTTTATTTTTCTGGACACCAAAATCACTGCAGATGGTGACTGCAGCCATGAAATTAGAAGACACTTACTCCTTGGAAGGAAAGTTATGACCAACCTAGATAGCATATTTAAAAGCAGAGACATTACTTTGCTAACAAAAGTCCGTCTAGTCAAGACTATGGTTTTTCCAGTGGTCATGTATGGATGTGAGAGTTGGACTGTGAAGAAAGCTGAGTGCCGAAGAATTGATGCTTTTGAACTGTGCTGCTGGAGAAGACTTTTGAGAATCTCTTAGACTGCAAGGAAATCCAACCAGTCCATCCTAAAGGAAATCAACCCTGAACATTCATTGGAAGGACTGATGCTGAAGCTGAAACTCCAATACTTTGGCCACTCGATGCGACGAACTGACTCATTTGAAAAGACCCTGATTCTGGGAAAGATCGAAGGCAGGAGGAGAAGGGGACGACAGAGGATGTGATAGTTGGCTGGCATCACCGACTCAATGGACATGAGTATGAGTAAACTCTGGGAGTTGGTGATGGACAGGGAAGCCTGGCGTGCTGCAGTCCATGGGGTTGCAAAGAGTCAGACGCAACTGAGCGCCTGAACTGAACTGATATATGTGTGTCCTGTTCAATCTCTGATGGCAGGGTTTGGAGAGATTGTTATTTTCTACTATATTATATATTTCCATAATGTTTGACTTTTTATGTTTTGGTATTGTTTGTAATTAGAGAAGCAGTATTTTTAATAAGAAAAAAAAATAATGCTGAGAGGAATAAAGGGTAGAAGAACAAGAGCCAATAAAAGAACTAGTGAAGGAGCATCCAAGGTAAGAAAACAAAGGTAGCATAGGCTTCTAGAAGCTAAGAGCTTAAAAAGGAAAAGATGGTCTTCAGGAACAGCAGAATGCAAGCTGAGAAGAGGCAACTTAGAGACAATCAGAAGGTCATTGGTGACTTAGAAAAAATAATTTCTGTGCATTTACAGAAGGTAGCTGCAGTAAATGAGACCCAAATAAGCGGGAAACAGGCAAAGGCAAATTTAGGTTTGGTGGGTTTTTTTTGCCATGCTCTGTGGCATGCAGGACCTTAGTTCCCTAACCAGGGATTGAATCTGGGCCCTCCGTAGTGAAAGTGTGGAATGCCCAGTAAAGGGAGATTTAGAGTACATTTTTCAAGGCCTTAGTGAGAATGGCAATCTCTGGGATATAACAGTTTTTAAAATTGTAAAAGTATCAAGTATTTATGTACCATTTGTTACATTATTTGCAGTTCCTAAAATTTGAGCTTAAATCCTTTAAAAAAAAAAAAATAAAGAGGAAAGATAAAAATACAAAGTATGTGACAAAGGAACAAAAATTGTTTCACATAAGAAATGAAAATGGCGATCCAGTGGTTAAGACTAGGCACTGCAGGGGACATGGGTTCAATTCCTCATGAGAGAACTAAGACCCCACACCACATGCCGTGCAGTGCAGTCAAAAAAAAAAAAAAGACGAAATGAAAGTAGATTATGAGCTGCTGAATGGGAGAAAACCAGGAAGCCAGTCTCGATCACTGTTAGCTAACTCTGGTTAGAAGTTCTGTAGTTGTGCTATACGGAAACAGGGAATACGAACAGGAGCAGCGCAGTGGAATGAGGATAAGGAGAGAGAGACAAGGATCTAGCGAGTTCTGAAGTCAGTAGAGAATGATTTTGACACGTCTATTGGAAGCCCAGGGAAGCTGTGAGTGTGGGATCTCCATGTAGATAGAGCCTGAGATGAGGGCAGAAGTGGTGACATGGTTTGGGAGAGCAGTGACTGTCAGCTCTTTTGTACAGGCTAAGAAACCCAGAGTTTGGGCAGTATCCACAGAGAAGGGTTCCTGTAGTCAAGTTAAAATCTGGAATCGCAGAGGGAATCATTTTGAAATGCACACCTCTTAACTGGGATTAACTATCCCCTTCAGAATAGGTAAATAATTGTTAAGGTCATAAGATATTTGATGTTTGAAAATAACAACAAAATAATGTGATCACCCATGAAAATGCATTTAACCTAGGGAACTATCTTCAATATCCTGTCATAAATCATAATGGAAAAGAAAACAAAAATAAGATGCTTTTAACTTTTCAAAGCATTTTCACATCAATTTCCCTGGTTTTTTTTTTTAGGAGAATTACTCAAGAAATACAGGGCTGGGGGCACGTCTTGGAACAACTCCATCTAACCCTCAAGATTCCACACTCAGGTGTGTTTACAGATATTATGCTGAATTTTCAAAAGACTAACTTTGACAGTGATTAATTAACTGAAGGTATATGCTATTAAAAAAAAAACAAAGGAAACTGCAGCTCATGCACACACCCCCACACATAAACCTGAAAGAATGGAAAGAGGATACCAAAACGGTCCTGACCTAGTTACATTCCAATTAACACAGACGATGCTGTACTAAAACCCCTCTTCTTACTGTGAACACAAAATGCCAGCTGTGAAAGAAAGTGATACTGCTGGGTTTGCACACTTTAGTTACCATAGAAACAGTAAAAATGGCAGGAGTTGGAAACCTCGTATTTAACTTATCAGCAATAAAATTGGATAGACAAATCAAGGCTGCAGGGTTCATTTTAGTTAAATTGTATTTAAGAGGCAAAAGTCAGGGAAATAATGAGATAAACCATATGATTACTCAGAAATTTTTCTTGAAATATCTGCATTTTACAAGAATTTAGTTAATTGTTGAATGTACATTCATGATGTTTTACGTGTATCTTAGATAGGTTTTTTCCTTTTATAGAATCAATTGTTTTTCACAGGCTTAAGTTTATTTCAGTTAATTGGCACATCATGAATAGAACAGCCTAACAATATACAATTTATCCTATTAATTTGCTTTACATTCCCTACCCCAGGACATTTGGAACAAAAATAAGAAACCCACAAGATGACTCTCATCAGTACCAATAAAGAAGACAGAAAAACACAAACACAATTGTCTACAATCCTGAATGACAGGAAAAACCAATCAGATATCAATCAGACTAGTTTCTGAACAATGAACAGTGCTAGCCTAATATTAGTGGCTACAACTATTCTTTTCTTTAAATACAGAAGTGGCGCGACTCTCGTCACATCTGATACAGAAGTACGTTCCCAGGAGAAAATCCTCAGTTTATGTTCCTTTGTTTACACTGTTCTCCATTGTTCACCTTGAACAAACAAGATTCTGTGTTGCAACAAACAGGGCAAAAAAATGCTTTTTTTCTGAAATACAACACTCAATTGCTAGTAGCATCAGTCTTATCATACATTTACCCTTTAAAATAACTTGATAGTAATTGTTTTAAAAATATAGAGTATCTGATATTGTGACTGCAACCTCCTAAAAAGCAGGGAAGATATTTCTGTCACCACTTTATGTATCTGTTGATTTGCTGGATGAATGAACAAATAAATGAATGAGTGAAAATTGCCAATGGTCAGTAATCATGGTCCTTTGATAGGCAAGTTCTACATTTTAAAGGAAACTGTAAGAAACTAGAATTAACACTTACCCTGAAATATGCCAAGCTCACTTCTGAACACACTTTTTAAGTCCTAATTTTACTTTATTCCAGGGTTTCAATAATCACTCATGGCCAATGATTCCAAAATCTATTCCTCTGAGTCCCTATATATCTAGAGATATGTCAGCTGTATGCTGGTCATCTCCACAACCATCTCAGATTCAACATGTTCAAACTGAATTTTCCCTACCTCTCTGATGGTATCCCCCTTCTCAGTCACTCAGTCAACAAAAACAGAAGTCTGAGCACCTGTCCTTTATTCCTCAAATCTAATCAGTCCTCAGGTTTGATTATCTTACCTCCTAAAGATTTATCTACTATCTCCTCCTCTCTGGGCTTCCCTGGTGGCTCAGTGGTAAAGAATCCACCTGCAACGCAGGAGATGTAGGTTAGATCCCTGGGTCAGGAAGATCCCCTTGGGAAGCAAATGACAACCTGCTCCAGTATTCTTGTCTGGAAAATCCCATGGACAGAGGAACCTGGTAGGCTACAGTCCGTGGGGTTGCAAAGAGCTGGACAGGACTGAGCACACACACATGATCTATTATTAGCATCCCCAATCTGCCTGCAATACAGGAGACCTAGATTCGATCCCTGGGTTGGGAAGATCCCCTAGAGAAGGAAATGGCAACCCACTCCAGTATTCTTGCCTGGGAAATCCCATGGTCAGAGTGGCCTTCAGTCCATGGGGTAGCAAAGAGTCAGACACGAGTTAATGACTAAACCACCACATCTGTCCTTCATGCACTTACTTCTCTTCTCTATCGGTGGTAAAGAACCTGCCTGCTAAAACAGGAGACAGAGGTTCAATCCCTGATCTGGGAAGACTCCACATGCCCCAGAGCAACTAAGCCTGTGCACCATAACCACTGGGGCTGTGCCCTAGAGCCCAGGAACCACAACTACTGAAGCCCCAGCATCTAGAACCTGGGCGTGCATGCGTGCGTGCTGAGTTGCTTCAGTTGTGTCTGACTCTTTGTGACTCCATGAACTGTAGCCCGCCATGCTCCTCTGTCCATGGGATTCTCCAGGCAAGAATACTGGAGTGGGTTGCCATGCCCTCCTCCAGGGGATCTTCCTGACCCCTTCCTGGCAGGTGGGCTCTTGACCACTAACGCTACCTATGTAGCCCCCTAGGGCCCATGCTCCACAACAAAAGACGCCACTGCGATAAGAAGCCTGCAGATGGCAACTAGAAAGTAGTTTCTCTCCCCCAAGTTAGAGAAAAGCCCGTGCAGCAATGAAAACCCAGCACAGCCTAAAAAAAAAAAATTTTAAGTCTACTGTAATCTGGTGCCCACTTCTCTCTCCTTCCTCCTCTTTCACTACTTCTTGTTTTGCACCAGTAATATTAAAGTGCTCCCAGTTTCTTACCCCTGGAGAAGGAAATGGCAACCCACCCCAGTCTTCTTACCTGGAAAATCCCATGGATGGAGAAGCTTGGCGGGCCCCAGTCCATGGGGTCACAAAGAGTCAGACACGACTGAGTGACTAAGAGTTTCTTACCCCATGCCCTTATTCATGCTGTCCCCTCTGCCTGGAATGCTCTCCCCACCCACGGCCCCCCAGTTCATTCTTATAAATTTCTCCTCATCGTTTCAGATTCAGCTCAGTGTGAGTCCTCCAGGAGAGCCCCTGGTTATGTATTCTTTTGTGCTCTCAGCATCTTGTACATAGCTGATCCCTGAATATACCTTATAATTTCTTTTTTAAAAGAAATTTCCTTTATGATTATCCATTTATGTGTATCTCCCCCTACCCCCAAGCATTCATTAGGAAAGGGACTGTATTTCATCTGTGCCTGTAGTCTCAGTGCCCAGCCTACTGTCTGGAACACCTTAGAAGGATGAAATGTGTTTATAAAGCAAATACTCTAAATCTAAAAACCGGTACTTCTCCCACAGAAATCCAGGAAAATGGCATTAGGTTCCATAATTCTGTAAGTGTCATACTTTCAGTGTATTGTGGGTTAAATAGGCCTTTGTATTCAAGAGAACCTAACCACAATTTAAAGTGCCACTTCTAAGCAAAAATTCCTTCCCAGTTAGAAACTATGTATTTATAACAAGATGCAGGCTGTCTTAAAATGGGAGCAGTCTATAATATTAAATGCTATGATTAATTTCATTTTACTTTAAAATGGTCTAGAGGTAACGGGCATCCTTGTTAATTAAACCTTGGTATTCATGGTAAACAGCTGCCAACCCAGCACTGCAAGACAGTGAACAATGCACTTCTTTGTCTTTGCCTTTTAGGAGTGGTCACAGGCCTGAACAGCAGAGATAAGGTTTTCTTTTCTCTAACAAGAACCAATAAAAAGCAGCCTTTATAAAAAGCTTAATGCAAGACAAACACATGTATCCAGAAGGCAATTTACCTAAGTAACTTCAAGGTCAGCAACAGTGTATAATCAAGATATATTCCACATTGACAGCAAGGCCAGGAAATATAGCCACAAAGACATTCAGATGCTATCCTATTTATTAACTACTACAATCCATCTGCAGAGAAGCAACACTGGTAGAAAGTAGTTTTCTTTTTACATTTGTGACATTCATATTCAAATCAAAGAATTCAGTCTTATTACCTTGAGAAATTAAGAATGTCAGAGGTAGAAATTAAGAAGCTGAGCCCTCTCAGTTTACTCATGAAGAAATGCAAAGAAAACAAACAAACAAACAAAACCTCCAACCTCAACTAAGTTCACTGTCCACACAGTGGCAGACCCAGGATTAGAACCCAAGTCTCTCAGTGGTGCGCTCTAGGCCAAGCTTATGAGAACAAAAGCACACTTGGCAAATGAACAATACTTAATTGGCTTGCAGCGCTCACCAAGAAAAGACTTCTACTCTGATGGTACTTAGGTAAAAATATAATCACACAAAATAACCATCATAAGTAATCTCCTAGTGAAATGAACCATCAGTCCTTAAATGTAAGATCCCCTCTTGATGAAGATACTGCCATTCCCAACAAGGGATCGGAATCATCCTGTATGTGTGTGTGTGTCAGTCACTCAGTTGTGTCCGACTCTTTCGAAACCCATGGACTATAACCCGCCAGGCTTCTCAGACCAGGGAATTCTCCAGGTAAGAGTACTGGAGTGGGTTGCCATTCCCTTCTCCAGGGGATCTTCCCAACTCAAGAATCAAAGCCAGGTCTTCTGCACTGCAGGTGGATTCTTTACCATCTGAGCCCCCAGGGAAGCCCTGAATCATCCTACAGTGCTGCTCAAATAGAATGTCAGTGGTGGGCAGGGGCTTTTGCACATGCCACACAACCACTCAACTCCTACCTCATCCTTTCCAGCTCAGCTCAAACACCAGTTTCAAAGAAGACTTTCTGACCTCCTGGATTAGGTCAGTTCACACCTTAAATCCTCTCAAAGCACCTTGATCTTTTCCTTTATTGAACTTACCACAGGTTTTTTTCAAATTATCATATATTTAGTCATGTGACTGTTTAATGTCTATTTCCCTCCTAGTCTAAAATCAAGTTTAGGAACCTTTCTTGTTCATTTTGCACACCACTGTATTCCCCACATCTACAACACAAGGACCAAAACAAATACTTGTGAGAGTTGCATGGTAGGTAGCAAGAATGAATAAATTAATGATCCTTGTTCTTTGCTCTTCCTCACAGATCAGAAGGTGAAGATGCCCTTTGCATGGGGCAGTTCTGACAGCAGCTGTTGAACCCTTGCTCTAGATGAAACACCCCAAATGAGCTGTGATATTGCCTGCGGTGGGCAGAATGGTGGCCTGCCCTCACCCCCAAAGATGTCCACGTCTTAATTCCAGAAGCCTATAACTATGTTATATCACATGGCAAAAGGGAATTAAGGTAGCAAATAGAATAAGGTTGCTCAGGTGAGCCCAATGGAATCACAATAATCCTTAAATGTGGAAAGCAGGGAAGAATCAGCATCAGAGTGAAGCAATGAAAAGGACTCAACCAGCCATTGCTGGTTTCAAAGCTAAAAGGCAGTAAACCAAGATCAAAGAATGCAGGTGATCTCAAGAAGACAGGAAAGGCAAGAAAGCAGATTCTTCCCTAGGGTCTCCACAAAGAAACAAAGCCTTGCCAACACCTTGATTATTAGTTCAATGAGACCCATTTTGGATTTCTTAACTCTAAGAAACTTTGTGTCTTAAGCCACTAAATTTGTGGCAATTTGTTACAGCAGTAATAGGAAACTAATGCACTGAGTTTAATTTTATTTGGAAGCATAGACTCAGTTGCCTCTCAAGAGTCTAGTCTTGACCAAAGTCAAGATCTGAAGGCTTGGAAGTGACCTACCTAATGAGAGCATCTGTATCTGTTCAATCCATAATATCAGGTGCAAATAGCTCTTAATAATGTTTATTGTGCTGTATTAAACTAAAACCTTTAGTTTACTTTGGTCTTTGAGAGCTACCCTGAATTTGCCACTGACTTAAGAGGTAAATGTCATTTGCTAACCCCTGTTGTTCCCACCCACTATTGGGTCTTTAAATCTTTCACAGCTAAATGATCAGGCCCTTCTTTGGTATCTGCATGCGTGTGTGCTAAGTCACTTCAGTTGTGTCCAATTCCTTGCAACTCTGTGGATTGCAGCCTGTCACGTTCCTCTGTCCAGGGGATTCTCCAGGCAAGAATACTGGAGTGGGTTGCCATGCACTCTTCCAGGGGATCTTCTGGACCCAGGGATTGAACCTACATCTCTTACAATCCAGCCAGAGAAGGCAATGGCAACCCACTCCAGTACTCTTGCCTGGAAAATCCCATGGACAGAGGAACCTGGTAGGCTGCAGTCCATGGGTCGCTAAGAGTTGGATATGACTGAGTGATTTCACTTTTACTTTTCACTTTCATGCACTGGAGAAGGAAATGGCAACCCACTCCAGTGTTCTTGCCTGGAGAATCCCAGGGACGGGGGAGCCTGGTGGGCTGCCATCTCTGGGGTCGCACAGAGTCGGACACGACTGAAGTGACTTAGCATAGCATACAATCCAGCAGTTCCATTCCTAGGTATTTTTTCAGAAAAAAACAAAAACAGTAATTCAGAAAGATATCAGCACCCGTATGTTCAGTGCAGCATTATTTATAATAGCCAAGATAGAGAAGCAACCTAAGTGTCCACTGATACATGGATAAAGAAGATGTGGTGTACACACGCACAAACCATGGAATATTACTCAAGTCACAAAAAAGAATAAAATCTTGCATTTCCAACAATATCAGTGAACCTGGAAGGTATTATGCTAAGTGAAGTAAATCAAAGACAAATACAAAATGATTTCATTTATATATGGAATATGAAAAGCAAAACAAATGAACAAACATAACAAAACAGAAACAAACTCCGAGACACAGAGAACAAATGGGTGGCTTCCAGAGGGGAGGGGTGGGAGGGGATGAGTGAAATAGGTGAGGGAGATTAAGAGGCACAAACTTCCAGTCACAAAACAAATAAGTCATGGGAATGAAAGTAAATCATGGGGAATACAGTCAACATTTTATAATAACTTTGTATGGTGACTTTGGTCTTTGAAAACTGCCCTAAATTTGCTATTGACTTATTGTGATCATTTTGTGATGTATAGAAATATCAAATCATTATGTTGTGTACCTAGAACCAATGGAGTGTTGCAAGCCAATTATACTTCAATAAAAAAATAATACAAAAAAGAATGCCCGTGGCAGTATATATATTTGTCCTAATTCATCAATTTGTAATTAAAATGGGTGCATTTTATTGTATACAAATTCTACTTCAATAAAATTAATAAAACAGTATGCCTGAATTAATTCTTCAGTTTTAAACATAGGACTCAAAGTACTGCGGCTCCTTCTGTATGCCCTGGTTCCTCACCAGTTTCTGCCATGGCCGTCACTGTGGAAGATATCTTGACTATATACCCTTTTAGGGACTATGAAGTTAACTTGGCAAATAACCTTCTATATCATGTGTTTGTGAGTGTAGGCAATAAAACTATACTGAACTCAGCGATCATCAAAAGAATCTTGACCCTGAGCTGAAGCTCAAGAGGCCTTACAGGCCACTGAGAGTCAAACCACGTCCCCTTTGAAGCTGACCTTCTAAGAAGTGTGATTCTTAGTATGTATCACCTGCCTGTGCAACAGATGGTAGAGCATTACGCTCTCTCTCAAACCGACAGATGTACGGGACTCTGCTGGAAACTCCAGTGACTAGGCTATGGGTATGGATGATGGAAAAACTGACATGCCAAAATGAATTGCAGCCCCACATCTAGAAAGCACTTCAATAATCTCTTCTTACATTTGTGAAATATGTGTGGCAGGATCCAGAGTATTGTAATAAGCATTCCCTTACCTATCTTCACAAGGGCTGTACAGAGGGAGCAGGACAGGAGTCACTGCACACAGATGGCGTCACCACAGTCAAAGGCCTTCAGACTGCCGTCAGGAGCAGCTGAGCCACTGACCGTGGAGGACTAGCTCTAAGGAATCAAAGGTCACCCACAAAAGCCCTAGTGTGAATCTTCAGTGTGACAAGATCTGTGACTATCCAGAATCACCTAAAATTACAGGTTAGAATAAACAGGCCACATTTAACTTTTTTCATTGTTAGCTCTGCATTCTGAAAGAAATTAGGGTGATTAAATCATATTAAAATAAATACTACTTTCTGTCACAATTCTTAATAAATCAAATGAAAAATAATAGTCATTTGATTAACATGGAATTGTTTGAATGAAAAGTTATGTGAAACACTAACTTTGATCTCATTTAAGCAAGTTTCTTGTATTCTTAAATACAAGACTTGGCAAAAAATATTAGCAATATTTAAATATAAACCAGATGAAACATGGCCTACCTTTTTTTTTTAAATACCAAGAAGCATGTTTCACATATTTATAGTAGGGCTCTACTCTGTAAACCAGAAGGGACTAGGAAGAGCATCAGGCTAAAGGAATTCCAGAGAAGAAAGCAGTTAAAAGCAAGGGCAATACTGGATTGCTGATGATATTCAGAAGAATGTACGGAAGAAGCTTCTTCAGAAAATCAGGAATTCAGGAACTCTAGAGCTAACACTACAGACTCAACAGCCATGTAAAGCACCTATCACTGCCATTTCACAAATGAATAAACTAAGGCTTGAGGAGCAAGATTAACCATCTTAGAAATAATTTTTTTTTTAAATCTAGGATCTCAAAGCTCCCATACCATAAGACCAAAGCTAAAACTCTAAAACATTATCAAAATGCCTAAAAAATGCTGAAATGATGGCTGCAGTAAGATTTTAAGGGTTTCTTTGGAGTATAAACATTTCCCTTATCGGGCCCTGTTTAGCATAGGCAAAATTAAAGACTTTGATGCATCTCCTTGTCACACAAGATACAAGGAGAAGCTGTGAGGCACAGAGAGATTTTCTAGACAGTTCTCCAACAACCAAGCATTTAATATTTTAATCAAACTTTCACAAAGAAGAACAGCACAGCACTTTTTTTCCAGTTGAGTAGAAAACAGAAAGACATCTTTGATTTCATATATAGCACTTTCCTGTAATGATGTTCCTAAAGAGTCTTCAAATGCTCTTTTTGGCTAAAGGACTATATTTCATGCTGTCCTTTTACTGCTTGTCAGCTAGTTGGTAGAACTCAACAGCATGAACAACCTTGGAAAACAATGTTTTTGTCATCATTTAAGTTTTTCCTTGCATTTTTGCTATTGCTTTACATAAATGAGTGAAAAAGAAAAACAAACATAATAATAGGTACTAATATTAGTGATAAGAATATGCCTCAGACTGCATAACAAAGAAAGAACCTCTCAGTATGTTCAAAGTGAAAAATCCTGGATCTCAGTTGCACACACCCTCTAGGTTTACGTGGATTAAACTTGTGATCTAACAGCAGGGTGGGGAAAGAGTGATGGGAGAGGCGAGGAGGGCAAAAGTAAGGAATGTATACCAAATTCTGCAAGTAAATCACTGAAGAATGGAAGAGGGAAGGAATAATTGGTACTTTATAATGTTTCACTACTCTTTAGAACTAGAACTATCCTGAAATTCTTACTACGCAAGTAGCTTTTATACATGGAAGAGGCTGTATATGAAAGGAGGGGACTTTTTGCATTTTCTTTACTGTATTTTAACTAAATAAAAAGGACAATAACAGGATCCAAACATCATTTAAAAGCCTCTCAGACCTACGGTAGGCAGCTTCAGACATAGTTTCCAATCATCCCCACCCCCAGTACACACACTCTTATGTAGCTGTTCCTGTTGAATATGGCTGTGCCTGTGTCCTCAGCTGCCAAGTCATGTCCAGCTCTTTTGCAACCCCATAGACTGTAGCCCGTCAGGCTCCTCTGTCCATGGGATTTCCCAGGTAAGAATACCAGAGTAGGTAGTCATTTCCTCCTCCAAGGAATCTTTCCAACCTAGGGATTGAACCCGTGTCTCCTGCATTGGCAGGTGGGTTCTCTACTACCAAGCCACCAGGGAGGACAAACATGGGCTATGCCTAGTGACTTGTAATGAACAGAATACAGCAAAAATAATGAGCTGTCACTTTCACGATTAACTTAAGAAAACTGTGACTCTAATAGAATAAATGTCTTCAGGGCTATAACCGAGCCTACTGGTAGTTCAAGATGATAAAGAAGCTGCCTACAATGCAGGAGACCCAGGTTTGATCCCTGGGTCAGGAAGATCCCACTCCAGTATTCTTCCCTGGAGAATTTAACTGACAGAGGAGCCTGGTGGGCTTCAGTCCACGGGGTCACAAAGAGTTGGACACGACTGAGCGAGTAATACTTTCACTTTCTAGGTCTGAAATGGAAGTAACTTTATACCAATCCAAAACTGTTCCATAGATGGTTAGTTAATAATAAAACTCTAAAGATTACAGGATGTAAAATTATTTTCTCCAACTGGATCTCACAAAAACTTGCACGTACCATGTTTGCATACCATATACTAGCTATTTGTGCCTGTGAACTTCAAATGACCCACTACTAGCCCACTATTGTGAAGAATAATTACCATATAAAACTCAAGTTAGAATTTTGCAATGGAACTGCCATATTTTTTAAAAGACAGAGCTAGGGTTAGAACCCTAGAGAATTCATTCAAATCCTTCATTTAATAAAGACCTAGCATTTATCATCTGCTAAGCACAGAGATATGAAGGGAAAAAAAAAGTTTAACTTATAGTTCAGTTTATGCCGCTGATCCAGTAGCAAGATTCTGTAACAAAGGAGCCATAAATCCACTTAACAATACTACCATTTAGCCCACATTTCTCTACCTTTGCTAAAGAATAATGTGCAATTGCCAGATGCTTTGCTAAAATTCAAGTAACTTATGAGTACAAACATTACGCCAACACTAGGAATACAAAAATTAGTGAGATCTGATTCTTGCTCTCAAGAAGTTCATAATTTTGATAAAAAGATAAACTATATCCTGGCATTCTTCCAGGCTACCAGAATAATAATGTCATAAAAATGAAGTCATCCTATAGTTCATCTTCTTACTCTTGGCAATATCCTGTTGTAAAATTAAAATACATCTTTCCTCCCTTGGTGTTTACAACTTCCAAATATTTATAGACTTATGTCTCTATTTTACTGTCTCTTTGCTAAGTTGAATACATTTAGCTCCTTTTCTCCTTTCCTTTTAAAACAATTTCTCAATGTAAGTAACACTTTTGATGACTTTATTTAAATTCTCTATTTCTGTATTACATTCTAGGACCCAAATGACATAATTATTTTTCCAGATATGCACTCAATCACAACGAAAAACATCAACCCCATTGATGTACTTCTATGTGTGAAGTCCAAAACACTGGTTTTTATTTACTTTTTTAATTTGTTGAGATATACCTTTACACTGCAGTTTTATATTTACTCTAACACTTTTAATTGTATGAATTTCCTACATTTCTCACACAAAATTAAAATTTAGAGATGGTACACACTCTGAAACAGTTGTGACTAACAGTATAAACCCAAATTTCCTACAGTAGTAGGAAATGAAGCATTTAAAAAACCTACTCATTGACTAAAACTGCAACTCTACTCTTAAGCTCATACAAAAAAACAGTTTTTCAAAAGTCTCCATCATATCCCTTTTAACCATATTCATATCTACTGCAGAATGTATCTATAAAGTAAACATATGGTTTTAAATCTATTCCAGAAAATTTTTTGGCAAAACCATGACAGTACAACAATATGGTCCAGATAGCAGGCCTCACAATCAGTGAAAGAACTAAGGAGGCTACCAAAGACTCTATTCTTACTGGTTTAAAGCTTCAAATCTTGTTAGAGTTACTTATTTAAGGAGGAGAGGCACTAGGGGACTGTACAGGTAAAATATAAACAAATATTATACTCGGTCAGAACCACATTCAGAACACGAATTCAATACTGTGTCCATGCTAATACAGACAGCCAATAATGGCACAATGGCACATGAAAAGAGGCTTCACATCTCTAATTATTAGAGAAATGCAAATCAAAACTACAGTGAGGTACCATCTCATACCAGTCAGAATGGCCATGATTAAAAAGCCTACAAATAACAAATGCTGAAGAGGATGCAGAGAAAAGGGAATCCTCCTACACTGTTGGTGGGAATGTGAGTTGGTGCAGTCACTATGGAAAACAGTATGGAGATTCCTTAAAAACTGAAAATAGTGTTATCATATGACCCAGCAATCCAACTTCTGGAAATTACAGTTTTGTCTGGATATATTCCTGGATATACATCCAGACAAAACTGTTAATTCAAAAAGATATATGCACACCTATGTTCACAGCAGCACTATTCACAACAGCCAAGACATGGAAACAACCTAAAAGCCCACTGACAAGAAGAAGAGATAGATAAGATGTGGCACATATATACAATGGAATACCACTCAGCCATAAAAAAGGAAACACCAATGCCATCTGCAGCAACATGGATGCCACTAGAGGCTATTAATTTCACTAAGTGAAATTAAGTCAGAAAGAGAAAGACAAACATGGCATTATATCCCTTGTATGTAGAATCTAAAATATGAAACAAATGAACCTAACTATGAAACGAAAGCAGTTTCACAGACATACAGAACAGACTTGTGGTTGCCAAGGGGAAGAGGGTTGGGGGAAGGATGGAATGGGAGGCTGGGGTTAGCAGATGAAAGCTATTCTACGTAAAACGGATAAACAATAAGGTCCTACAGCACAGGGAACATATTCAATATCCTATGATAAACCATAAAGGAAAAGAATACTAAAAAAAAGTGTATGTGTAGCTGAATCACCTTGCTGTACAGCAGAAATTAACACTGCAAATCAACTATAATTCACTAATATATATAATATATATATTGAGTGTATATGTATGTATATATATGTATGTGTGTGTGTGTGTATCTAGTCCATGCTATGTAAGAGGTAATAATAATCAGTGGTGGCTTCTTTAATAGGGAATAATAATTTAATCAGGAAAAAAACCCTTAATTCTGTTGCTTACAAACTTTCAGTACTTAAAAACAAATGAACTCCCTAGCCTGATATTTAGGGGCTTCCTCAATCAGGCTCCAACTCCTATCTTCCTAGCCTGACTTCATACTACCCTAATTCAGCTTATCCATTTCTGAACCTGACAGAAATACACATTCTTTCTGAGATAATTCAAGTGCTTTCTCCCCGCAGAAATGTCACATCCAACACTCCATCAGGTTACCCTCGTCTCCCAAATCTCTCTTTAAGTTCTAAATGGCACCCTCTGAAGCTTTCCCTTATCCCCCCATTCAGAACCTCTTTTAACCTTGAGTAGCATTTAGTCTGTACTTCTCACATTGCCATGATCACAATCTCTCTCATCTGTCTTGTAGTATAATTGTTTGCGTACATGTTATATTTCTTCTCTCAAACTAAATTCCTAAGAAGGTCTTGATATAGTTATGTTTGTACTGTCCTCACCAGTCCATGCTTTGCACATATTAATACAAGGAAATAAAAAAACATGCTGTAATAATCAATATTCTTACTGATACTCATTCATTACGGAAATATTTGGTGCTGCTGCTAAGTCACTTCAGTCATGTCCGACTCTGTGCAACCCCATAGATGGCAGCCCACTAGGCTCCTCTGTCCCTGGGATTCTCCAGGCAAGAATACTGGAGTGGGTTGCCATTTTCTTCTCCAATGCATGAAAGTGAAAAGTGAAAGTGAAGTTGCTCAGTCGCATCCGACTCTTAGTGACCCCATGGACTGCAGCCTACCAGGCTCCTCTGTCCATGGGATTTTCCAGGCAAGAGTACTGGAGTGGGGTGCCATTGCCTTCTCCGAAGGAAATTTTCACTCAGTATCTACTGTATACCGGAGCAACAGTATACCAAAATGAACCACTGACCCCACTCTCTCAATAACTTTATGGCCTAGAACATCTTCTAGACATCTATATAAATTACTATAGTGCTAACAGACAAATGCCAGAAGAGGAGCAAAGATGAAGTATAACAGTAACCAACAAGGAGGACAGATTATTTTCAAGTAGGGATGGATATGAGGATAAGTTTAACATTTGTGCAAGTTCTGAAGAACAGGTAATATCTGAATATGTAGAGACAGGGTAAAGTGTTTTAAGACAAGAGAAATAAATGCCACTGAGGCAGGAAATCTCAGGAGGATCTAAAGAATCATCAGTAGTTCATCCGTATACTGCATGTGAGAGATTATAGGGATATCGGAGAAAAATTTTAAAGGCAGCTATAGGTATACCTGACAAGACCTCAGAAGCCAAAAAAGGAATGAGAGCTTTAGTCTCTAAGCAGTGAGGAACTGTTTCAAAGTTCCTGAGCAGGGACTGAGTAATTATTCTAAAGGTCTACAGTGGACTGGAAGGGAAAAGGATGGTTGACAAGGAGACAAGAGGCTAGCACCATCCCACGAGAAAAGGATAGTAAAGGCCTGAACTAGGAATGAGGCACTAGGAATGGAAACAGAGGAATGGAAGAGAGATTTCAGTGGGGAGACTGGCAGGACCAGACACGTTCCAGATGTGGAGTACAAGGGCCTGCAAGTGGTAAAAGAAATTTCTAGGCTAGAAGGAGGGTTGTGCCATCACCAGGATGTCTGTAAGTATTAGTCGCTCAGTGTGTCTGACTCTGCAACCCCATGGACTGTAGCCCACTAGGCTCCTCGGTCTATGAAACTCTCCAGGCAAGAAGACTGGACCGCGTAGCCTTTCCTTCTCCAGGGGATCTTCCCAATGCAGGGATCGAACCCGGATCTCCTGCATTGTGGGCAGATTCTTTATCATCTGAGTCACCAGGATAGAGGACATTAAAGCAGCAGCAAGTTTGGGTGGGTGAAAACTGAATCCTGGCGATATCAGGTTTTAGTACTACTGGATATGCAGGTAGTGCCATCACAAATAAAATGTGTTGAACTATCCTATTTAGAAAAAATATAAAATTTTATGAAAAAAGAGTTGAGATTAATCTTCATTAAAGCTACAGTTCATGGGGCTGCCAAGAGTTGGACAGGACTGAGCGACTAACACACTAACACCACATCCTATTTAGAAGAAATATACAATTTTATGAAAAAAGAGTTGAGATTAATCTTCAGCAAAGGATTCTGATAAATGATTCAAACATGAATATGACCTCAAAAATATAACTCACATAGGCTATATTAAGTAGCAAATTAAAATCTAAAACCATTTATGAAGGAGGGTTTGACCTAGAACTTCATGTACCCAAGAATTATTTTCATACATGCTGATTCACAGGTAATAGTAAAGCAGATACGTGGAACGCAATGAGAACCTCAGTTTAAAATTATGAGGTGAAATGCTTCTGTTGAAATGGTAAATGCAGCTCTGTGCTGCCATTTGGCCCCAATTTAACTTAAATGCCATATCACGAGATGCTCAAGTCAGAAGACTAGGTCTAAGTGACAAGGTACCATTCCTTTCTATAGTAAATACTTCCTCTCAATTATAAGAACTGAGTCGACTTAGATTTATCCCTACTATATCCCTAGAATCTCCAAAAGCCTAAGCAAAATAAAACTTCCAATTAGAAACTCATGGGTATTACAGCTATTCAGCACCCATATTTCTTAAGAACAAACAAAAGAATTTCATCAACATAAACTAAATTTAGATAACAATGAAAAGATGTGTAACATATAATTTGATGTTAATAAATTTTTGTTATGTGTGTGCTGAGTAAAAAAGTAAAATCAAATATTTGAATTGTGGTTAATACGCCTAATAAGTATATTTCCCCTGTTAGATTTATTCATTTACTTAATTCTACTTACTGGATACAATGTCATTATTTCAGTTTAGCTTTGAAAACAATACGAACTCGGTCTTTAATTATTAACATTTTTACTAACAGTAAGCAAAATTATGAAAAACAAATGGATTAAAAGGTATTTGTTTTACATACAGCCATCTCATGAAGATTATGCAGGTCATTTGTTAAAAACCACATTGACATTTTACAGTTGTGTGTCAATGCAAGGAAAGAACATACACTAAAAGTTAATAATGGTAATCTTTTGATCATAGGCTTATGGGTGATTTTTATTTCCTTCTTTTTGCGCATTTTCAAATTTTTCTATAATTAATGTTCATCATAACTGTACCAAGAAGAAAAGTTATTTTTATAAGGAGAGAAGAAAACATTGATCAATTTAAAAGAAACATACTTACCAGATCTCTGTGAAGCACCCAATTTGCATGGAGGTAATGGATCCCATCAAGAATCTGGTAAAGTAATGATTTAACCATAGATCTTGGCAACTGCATGGGCTTTTTATTTGCTTTTGATGCACGGTGAAACTTAATAATATGCTAAAAATTAGAAAATATATATTAGAGTAACATAGTCTTTGCCTATGTCAACAAAACACAATAAAGGCTGCAATAAGTACATTTTAAGATTACGTATTAAGGGCCAATAATAACACAAAGAAAAATAAATAATAAGCTCAAACCAAAACAGAATCTATATTGAGGGTGAATGTGAGATTATTAATGTGGTTGTTGTGATGACTTACTGAAACCATTAAGATTTGCATTAAGTAAAACCAAGAAGTAAAAAGGGTTTATAATTTAAAACCTGCCTTAAAATAGCATTAATTGTATTCTCTACTGACAGAAAGGGAAAAAAACTCTGTAAATCTTTACTGTTCTATAAAATAAAGTTAGTACTTAGTGCATTTGGGTAACATTACTGACTGCATGTATATCAGAATTATTGGAAAGTTCCACCTTACATAATGAAATTAGGATATAGTCTTAGTAGTCAACAGTAAATAGCAAATCACTAGACACAAGCAGGAAGAGAAAAATGGGGAATTCAATTGCATTGAAATAAATATAAACTGAATCATCATATCCAAATTTTTATGTACACGTTATATTGTGGAAGGGGAAGAAATTCCATCTGCCCCCTGCACTCCCACATCCACCTCCATCTCCATCCAACATTTGCCCAAAACATGCCAACATGGGTACTAGATATCCGTGACAGAAGAGGTTCTTGTCAATATCTGCTATAAGGAAATTTCTTTCAAGACCTATTAGTCTGTTAAAGTTATTCTTGAAAAGAGTTATAATTTATAAAAATGACAAACCACATTCTATTGAATCAAAATTTAATTATCCAAAGTTTGAACTTACCGCCAAGTTTGAATTTGTTTTTTACTTTTGGGAGGTCCTGGGATAAAATGTTTAAATGACTTGATTCCTAATTTTAAACATGTGAAATTAGAATTTTTGGCTTCTTTTATATATTGTTTTAAAAAAAAACCCTAATATTTGCAGACCTGTACATATTTATTTGGTGGGGTGAATTTTAAATGGCAAAATGCTGCAAGAGAGGACCTTCACTTAGAGAGGAAAACTATTCACAAGCACATGACTGTTAAATATGAACAGTTAAATATGTGTACAGTGCAAAAGAAAGTAATTTCCCTAGAACATATTAGGAAACTGCCATTCATTACCTAAAACTACAATCTCCCACTCAGGAACATTTTTTGAAGTGAAATTTCTGAATGTGACAAATACTATAAAACAGGATGTTAATGTTTATTGCTCTAATTCTTTTAAATCAAAATTTACCTTTAGCATATTTATTTTGAAACTATGGTCAACAGAGCAAGTTTTCCTTTCTGTACATTAGCAGTATGGAGCACATACATTTATTCTTCATACCTATATAAAATTATTATCCTAAAAATAAAGTGAGTTTAGACTTACCCATAAATCATGTTCTGCATAATCAAACAGCAGCCACACCTTCCTGTCACTGTGAGAAAGGAACACCTTCTGCAGGGCGATCACATTAGGGTGCTTCAATTCTCGCAAAAGCTGAAGGCAAGAGGAAGAGAAGGGTCAGTATTCTGTTAGCAGAGAATAATGTACTTCCCATAACTTCAAAGTGAAATTTTTGAAAATTTAGACAATCCAGATAACTAGCGTTAAAAAAAAAAAAAAAGCAACACCATCACCCAAATACCATAACTTAGAGATAAACTCTGTCCACATCTTGGTACATCTCTTTCCAATCCTTTCTCTGTAATATGTATGTTTGGAAAACGGGATCCTTTTACATGGTAAGATGTAAAATAGTAAACAAAAGTAATACCATATTGCTAAATAATGAAGTGTATTTTGGCATGTGTGTAATTTTTTTTTTTTAAACTAGAGGAAAGGCTGCTAGGGAAGCAGGAATACTGTTTATATCCACTCCAGCATAGTATGTGCTCAATTTGACAAAAGGCAGAAAGATATTTAACAATCCCTAACTAACTTACCCATGCCGAGAACATGAGACAGGTCTTACAGAAGAGTACTGAGCGTAAAAGAATGAGTCTCAAACCCACTGATAAAACTGGTATGAAAAAGAGGTCCTATAAACAGAGAAACGACTAGGCCTTTCACAAAGCAGAAAGCTTCAAGCTGGACTCTGATAATAAGAAGGAAAGACAGACCATATCAGCAAGTGAAAACTTAGTTCTTGGCCCATAACAGGCAGTTGCTTGATAAAATGTTTATCAACAATAACATTAGCTGTTCAAGGTGGAAGTCTTCTAAATATGCCCGCCTCACACTGTCCTTAACCAGGGTTCAGACTTAATAGGTATAAACACACTCAATTTGTTAAACACTTCAAATGCCTTTTAAATGTAAAGCTCCGTGGAAAATACACAAAGGAAGAGGGGACAAAGCTCCTACTGAATAATTTCTATGCGCAAGGTGATTGCATGTACCTGTTTTTTCTCTCACTTAATCCTTCCAACAACCCTATGATGCACACAGAAGCTCGGGTTCAGTGTAAAAAAATAACTTGACCAAAGTCAAACATTAGAAAGAGAAGAGCTTTGGATTTAAATAGTTCTGCCTGATTCCAAAGTCCATGCTTTTTCCAGTTCAGCTAAAGTCCTTGTCATCTGTTCCCACAATGTAGAAGGGAAGACAGACATACAAACAGATCAACGAGGCAGAGAAAAATATTAGAGAGTTTGACTTTATTAAATGTCTACCCAGAGTATGTCCTCTTTCCTGCCCGCAGGGGAAAGGAAGGTAAAACACTTCTGTACCTAAACCAAGCTCCCAAAACACCAAACACTGGCACAGACCCCTGAACCCTGGACTCCATCTGTCTGGGGGAGGGTATGTCACATGTAGCAGTATTTAATCAACACCTCTAAAAAATTAGGGTTTTTTGTGACTACAAATTACTGATCTCTCTACAGTGAATCCACCTTAAGTTCCATGTTTAAACATTATTTTGAATAGGTAATACATCTACACAGTTCAAAAATCAAATGTACGTTAAAGGAAACACATTGAAATGCCTCATCACCACTCCTTCCCCAAGGGACCACAGGCTGGCCTCCCTCCTAGAAGGAACTTTTTTTAGTTGCTTGGTGAGTCTTCCAACTATTTATGCAAATGAAAGCAAGTATGAATATTTACACAAAAGATAGCACTTATGTTTTACTTTCTTATAAATCTTTCATTATTCAGCACAGTATTAGTTTATAGAAACCTTTCTGGTTCTTTCTTACAACGCCAAGGTATTTCCAGGTCACTTTTTCGTGGTAAAATATACATAAAATTTACCATTCTAACTATTTTTAAGTGTGTAGCTCAGTGGCATTAAGTACACTGTGTTTCAGAACCGCCACTCTATCCCTTCTCTAGAGCCTTTTCTAGAGAAGAAAAGGCTGGAACTCTGTCCCATGACACACGGTATCTCCCATTCCCATCTCCTCCGGTTCTGCTTTCTGTCTCTAGAAATCTGACGATGCCAAGTACTTCATATAAATGCAATTGTTCAGTATTTGTTCTTTTGTGTCTGGCTTCCTTCACTTCACGTGTCTTCAAGATTCATCCATGTTGTATGGATGTATCCATGTAGGAAAGAATTACCTTTCTTTTTAAGGGTACATATTAATAATATTTCATTGTATGCATATACCACCTTTGCTTATTCATGCATCCCTCCCATCACCCTATGGACATTTGGGTTGATTTCACCTTTGGTTATTATGAATAACACTGCCTTGAAGACTGATATACAAACATCTATTTGAGTCTTTGCTTTCAATTTTTTAAATATACTCAAAAAGTAGAATTGCTGGATCCTATAGTAATTTTATATTTGATTTTTTTTTTTTAGCAATTGCCATTCAGGTTACCTTTTCTATGAAATACAGGAGGGAAGAGGGTAAAGTTTGCAACACCATGCATTTACTAGAAAATTTCCCCTAATCCCCAAAATTGCACTGTATAGCAATATATACTTTCAATTTCTGCATACCTATTACACTTTTTCTAGCCTTCCAGTCTTTTTTTTGGCAGGGGGCATGTGACATGGTATTTGGGATCTTAGTTCCCTGACCGGGGATTGAACCCATAAGCACTGCAATGAAAGCGTGCAGTCCTAAACACTGTACCACCAGAGAATTCCAACCCTACAGGTCTTTATAAATCACTAAATATCAATGTGAAGGCAAGCAAAGAGTAAGAAATAGCAAACTATGTTTGTTTTATTCCCTTTCCGCATTCATTTTTCACTCTACAATCAGAATGGTGTTTCAAAATACAGACTACAAGCATAAAAAAGAAGGAAATTTTGCCATTTGCAGCAACATGGATGGACTTGGAGGGCATTATGCTAAGAGAAATAAGTCAGAGAAAGACAAATACTGTATGCATCACTTACACGTGGAAGCTAAAAAATACAACAAACTAGTGAACATAACAAAAAGAAGCAGACTCACAGGTAAAGAGAATAACTAGTGGTAGCCAATGGAGGGGGCGGTCAATATAGGGATACGGGATTAAGAGGCACAAATTATTAGGTGCAAAATAAGCTACAAGGATGTATTGTACAACACGGAGGATGCAGCCAAAATTTTATAATGACTATAGATGGAGTATAACCTTTTAAAATTGTGAATCACTATACTGTACACTGGTAACCTATATAATATTGTACATCAATCATACAGCAATAAAAAAAATACAAAACTGATCATCTCTGTCACTAGGGACAGAACTGAGGAATTAAAGCAAGCAATAAGGCAAAGGCCAAATAATGAGGAGGCTTACAGGCCATGCAGAACTGTCACAGTTCTCCAGTGAGGAGAGGTTCTACAGTTCTACAGTTCTACAGTGAGGTTCTCCAGTATCACTAGAAACATGCTGGGTGCAGTGGGTTAGGGGAGAAGCCAGCTGATATAAAAGGTACCACGCTGTGACTTTCTTCTGTGTATGTCTGATGGCTGGGCCACTGAACAAGCGACTCTGAGGGTGATGGAGTTTAGGATGACTCAGATATGACTTTACCGAATTATGTGTACTTGATGTATAGTTGTATTGATATACTTTTATACTGTTTTAACTTTACATCTGCCTCCCCTGGTAGACCATAAGCTCCTTGAGGGCAAAGACAATTTTAAATTTATCTCTACAGGAACTAGCACAAGGTATGGCATGTAGAAGGAGCTTTTCTAAGTGATCTCATCCAGTTTGGAAGTTTTACATGTCACCTATACACATTAACTCCCAAACGTTTATTTCTAGTCAACGCATATTCCCTGAAGTCCAGCTATGTATATATATCTAAAATGCCTCAACATCTCTACTTGAACATCTGAAAGTCACACTGAGGTTGTCATCTTCACCTCTCCTGCCCTCTACCCCAACTGCTCTTCCCCAGCCTCAGTTAATAGCAACTCCATCATTCCAGTTACTCAGGCAAAAGTTCTCAATCCTCCTCAGGTCTTTTCTGGTCCTTCTATTTAAAATTATAACCACCCCTCTGCTTCTTTATTTTTATGCAAAGTATTATCACTACTGAACATAGCATATAGCTCTATATCCCTTAGGTATAATTCTAGAGAGCTTAGAAAACCAAAAGTTTTCTAGTAACTCAGGTAGGAAAAAAATTTTTACACTTCAATGGAGAAAAAGAAAGGCACATTCTTTCAGGTTATCTGATTCTGATGCTATGGAAGCTATTGTACAACTCTATACATTATAGATAACTGATGATAACACAGAATAATTCTTGCTTATCTACATTCACTCTCCCATTGTGGAAGATGCTAAAGTTACCTTAAATTGGACATCATTTTAATATTCCTGATCTACAAATTTATCTATCCTATAGACTCTTCTTTGTATGCTCAGTTACTTCAGTTATGTCTGAGGCTTTGTGATCCTATGGACTATAACCTGCCAGGCTCCTCTCCATGGGATTCTCCAGGCAAGAATACTGGAGTGGGTTGCTATTTCCTCCTCCAGGGGATCTTCCAAGCCCAGGGATTGAACCCACATCTCTTATGTCTCCTGCATTAGCAGGCAGGTTCTTTCCCACCAGCACTACCTGGGAAGCCCACAGATTCTTCTTTGAACAGGTTATAATTCTACTAGGTTCCTTCATTTAGTAAGTTACATAAAATCTTTAAAATGTGCTCATTTTATATCAGTCATAATTTTATCTGCTTTGAAAACTATTCTTTAATATTCATTTCACAGAAGTATCTCATTAGCAATAACATGAAGCTGCTATAGTCTTTATTTATCCAACTGAGTGCAAATGCTCATTCTTTTAATATGAAAGAGAAACTACTAGATTTGATTGGTGCATCAGAATTCCCCCTGGTATTAGGTAATATATATACACATACACACACACACACACAATATTATCTTTCTAAAATTAAAAAAAAAACTATTGAAAATACATCTGTTCACAAGGCTTCATTTAAGGAGTAGGGGACCTAGGTATTGTTTATTTATTTTATATTATTTATTGTGTGTCTCTCTCCATTAACATACAAGCTCCAAGAAGGCAAAGTTTCTGCTGGTTTTATATTCCTAGGGCTTAATATGGTCATGAGCACACAGTAAGTACTCAATAAATATTTGTTGAAAGAATTAAATCTACTGAATGTACCTGATTCTTACAAAAATCAAGCAGTAAGTAGCTTGGAATATTATAAAACGTTGCTATCTTTTCAAAAGGCATTTTGAATGATTTTGTCTTTTTAATAAGTTGACTAGACTATGTCTAACATAGTTCTTCTAGGGACTCAAACTTTCCACAAGCTACATTTACTTTAGGCTTAAAAAGGAATTGTTCTCTCAACTAGCACCCACTCTTAGCAAAAGTATAAGGGTGCTGGCTTGATGTAAAGAACAGAAACATAGCTCTTAATGGCTCAGGGTGAGATATTTAACCTGGTATAGAATTGGAAAAGCAAAGGGGTACTATGAGGGTATTCCTTAAAAGGGCTGTGAATGCAATAAATGCTACAAAATCCTGAAGAAAATGATACAAAGAACAGGAAACAAAGGAAGACACTTGAGGAATTGAAACAGCTTGATCAAATCAGTGATTACTTACAAGGCTAGCAAAAAATAAATATGCTACAAATGCCACACAAATGCATTCTCTATCTACTGAAGGAACAAATAAACAAAAACAGTAAACAACACAAATGGCCAATACTAAAAAAACTGATAAGTAAATTATGGTATATCCATATATCACAGTCTCAAATATATATGTCAAGAGTTTTAAAATACATGAAAAAGGACTTATGCTATAATACTGTGATGTGATATAAAAAGGCTATGGCGTGATCATTTTGCAACATACAGAAATATCAAATTACCACAGTGTGCACCTGGAACAAAGATAGTGTTGTAGGTCAAATATACTTCCATTTAAAAAAAAAAATTTAAGAAAGGGAAACAGTGTGTCCCCCCTCCACCCCCAACCAGGCAAGCTGGAACAAAATTTCCCATTTCTTCGCCTTCATCAGATCTAAATTTCATTTTATTCGGGGGGAAGGTGAAGGGGATTAGAACATACCAGCCCAAAATGTGACACTCTGGCATAAGAGTGAGTCTGCAGTGAAGGCATGTGTGGTTCAAGAGATGAAGAAAGAAGCCGTCCTGGAGGTTCCCTTATCTGACTAAAAGTAGACAATAAGAACTGAGGACTGCCATAAATCCCCTCTCCCAGGGAAGTTTTACAACCATGACAAAGACAGAAAGTCGGCGCTGCACTGGACCAGCACAGACAAACTATGCTAAGACAGCCCTTATCTTCCACTGGTTTCCCCTACATATTCACCTTCCCACACTGGGCAGCCCCTCAAAGTCTTAAACCCTTTCCTTTGTCTTGTCACGTCCCTACAATTAATTGCTCTTTGTTAAAAATGGCATATCAGGTCTCAGGCCTACCCATTTCTTGGCATTTTCACTTCTAGGAAGGCCCCTGTGTCACACAAAGCTTAACATCAAATAAAATTTGTATGCTTTTCTATTAAAAAAAATAAAATATGCAAAATATAAAATACATTTATAAAAGAGGAAATATACCACAACATTAATATAATTATCTCTGGATAGTGAATAATGTGTGATTTTTTTCTTTCTTCCTATTTTTCTACTTTACAAGTTTTCTATAATGAGCATTACCTTTATGTTTTACACACATGCATACACACACACACCAACAGCTCCTTCTCTGCAGAATTCTACCTGCTAAGATAAGATACTATCATGCAAGCTAAGCTTCTTATACAGTTGATCTGAGAAGGGATAAAAGAAAGGAGATGCTTGTACTTGTACTTCCCCAAATTCTTGGCAATATCAGATTTTACCAATGAACTTTAATCTCTTGTCACACAGATATTTGTTCAACATGACCTCATACAACTATAAATATGCCTTAATCACACAAACAGCAGTTTAGTATAGCATGATTTTCCTGTGAAAGTGCCACAGTAAGTCATAACATCTCCTGTGCCAGACACTTAGAGAGCACTAACATGATCCCAAAGGAGCCTTAATGAAGAACGTGCAGGGGGCATGCCAAGACTTTATCTGGTCCCCCTTCCATGCGGGCATCTAAGTGACTATAAAAAGTGTCTACTTTTCACTGTCCTAAACAATCTAAAGCTATAATCCTAAACTTTTTTCTCTAAAGCACTATTTAGAATTCTGACTCCATTTGGGGAGCCTTGTGCTAGACTAACAATTACAGAATCCATTTGTATTTTTATCCATACATCTTTCTTCCTCTTTCATCTGTACTTTCTTTTCTCTAAGTCTCTGATGCCCCCAGGGCTTCCAGATTCCTTTTTCAGGGTATCTAAATGGAAAGGGTCCTCTTATAAACTTCAATAACTCACTTATCTCAAAGTAACTCCAATTTTTTATTCTTATTTGATCTGTTATAAGTAACAGTATGATTCATTTGACCATTGATCTTTATTTTTAGAAAACTTTATTTTAGAAAGCATTCATTGAGTGTATCTTTTTTTAAAGTGTGTAACCCTTCCCTCTCTGCAAAAAAAAAAAAGAAGATAAAAGAGGAAACAAACTTTATGGCAAACAGGAGATTCACCTAACTTCAAAATGCCCTAGCATTCCTGAACTGAAATTTAAGAATTAGCATTTTGAAACCTGACACTTTCACACCTGTGGCAACCTTCTCAGGACTCCACAAGCACACAGAAACATTACAACCTTCCAGCAGGTGGCACTCACACTCTGAAGAGGGGTCTAGAAAACAGTACACCAGCCCTGGTTCAAGGTGGCCCTAAATTGTTTGCTTTCTTTTATTCTATTGACACTGCTTAGGTACTTGTCATAAGGTTCTAGGAGGTCGGTGTTCCCCATCACCACCCAACGAAAGTTAATAGTGAGATAGCAGGTATAATGCAGAGAGTACAGATTTTAGAATTCAGAGACCTGAGTTTGAGCCCTGACCATAGCTGTATGACATAAAGCAAGTTGCTCAACCCCTCTGAGCCTCATGGAGGAATAAAAATATCTACTGACAAACATATAGTTTCTGTAAGGATTAAATGAATGTACATTAAATAACACAATGCTTGCTGCTGCTGCTGCTGCTGCTGCTAAGTCACTTCAGTCATGTCCGACTCTGTGCGACCCCAGAGACGGCAGCCCACCAGGCTCCCCCGTCCCTGGGATTCCCCAGGCAGGAACACTGGAGTGGGTTGCCATTTCCTTCTCCAATGCATGAAAGTGAAAAGTGAAAGTGAAGTCACTCAGTCATGTCCGACCCTTAGCGTCCCCATGGACTGCAGCCCACCAGGCTCCTCCATCCATGGGATTTTCCAGGCAAGAGTACTGGAGTGGGTTGCCATTGGCTTCTCCAAACACAATGCTTGGAAAATATTAAATATTTGGCAAATTACAGTTGTTATTCTTACACCAACCACTCCTGGCAAGGATGTTATGAGGACTGAATGAGATGATACATGTACCATGCATGGCATGCAACAAGTTCATGATAAGCAATAGTTGTTATTACTGTACGTAAGTGAGAAAGGCTAAGCACTTCAGGCAGTCAGAGATACTTGTTTGCAAGAGAGATGCTGCGACGGGGAATGCCATTATACCACCTCCTGCCATCGCATCTCCTTCCCAAAGTGCCTGAGACTCCAGTAGATTCTATACAGTATAGTTATAAGGTCATTTCACTTTACACTTTGCAACAATCTAGTTTCCTTTTCTCCGACTTTAAGTACTTGGTCTGAGAAAGAGACCTGAAACCAAGTGAGAGCTGTATAAGCTGTATAACTTCTTATAAATAAGAAGTTTACATTCTGCGACTATGATTACATATATGTTCTTTTAAGAGTGTGAGTGTTTAACCTTTTATGCAATGTATTCCATGAGAAAATGGAATACACTTCTTATAAATCAATAGCATTCTGAATATATGAACTTAAAATATTTCAAAAAAACAGATGCAATTCAAAATAAAGAGCTAATAAAGTAAAATCTCAATTATCTGGAATTCTCAGAAGCATTCTGTTTCACTGAGGGATTATCTGAAAATCTTTTCTTGCTTCAATGATCCTTGCCGAAAATGTTCCCTACCTTCACAATGATCAAAACTAAATTTATCTTTGACTTTAGGCATATTTTTAATGTCTTAGGGTTTCAATAAATGTGAACAAATGTGTATTTCCTCATTTATTCTTTTTTTCTCCTTGAAATAGAATGAGGAGAAAAAATAAACTAACTTAAAACTCCTTATTTAGATCCTGCCTTAAAAAGGAAAAAAGAATTTTCTTATTCTCCTCTGTCTCTAGTCCTCTTCTTTTTCTTCTCTTCTATTCTGCAGTCTCTTTTGATATCTTACCCAGGTACCTGAGGTTTAGCCACGACTCCTATGGAGAATCCCAAATCTCAATCTTTACCCTTCATCTCACCCTTAAACTCACACTAGTTTCCAACTGTGCATTCATAAATCCATATGGAAATCCCACTGTGCCTCAAAAACCACAGATCCAAAACTGAGTATCACTCACTCATCTCTACCTCTTGGTGGGTCCACTGTTCTCAGAATTATATCAGTATGTCCCAGTCACCAAGGCAAGCAAAACCTTAAAACCAATCAGTGTTCAAGTGCTGTATATGACATCTTTTAAATATCACTCAGGAATTCTCACCTTGATAATCTAAATAAACCCTTAACTGGTATTTACACATGTGCTCTTGTCTCTGCCTGGACAGATTTTTCCTATCCTCTTTGCCTGATTAACCCCTACTTGCATTTTAGAAAGGACTGGTTTATCACTGCCTCTAAAAAGCCTCCCCCGAAACTCCTAGTTTCAGTGGTTACCTCTCCTGTGTTCCTTCCATACTGTATTTCTCTGAACACGACATTAATTAAATTAGGACATAGCTTAATTATTGAGCCCTGCCTCAATAGACTACATGGTTCTTTGCTGTTGTTCAATTGCTCAGTTGTGTCTGAATCTTTGCAACCCCATGGACTGCAGCACGCCAGGCTTCCCTGTCCATCACCATCTCCCGGAACTTGATCAAACTCATGTCCATTGAGTTGGTGATGCCATCCAACCATCTCGTCCTCTGTTGTCCCCTTCTCCTTCTGCCTTCTATCTTTCCCAGCATCAGGGTCTTTTCAAATGGGTCAGCTCTTTGCATCAGGTGGCCAAAGTAGTGGAGCTTCAGCATTAGTACTTCCAGTGAATATTCAGGGTTGATTTCCTTTACGATTGACTGGTTTGATCAAACTGGTATGGTTCTAGTATGTAGGAACTATCTTCCATCTCTACATTTCCCCTGTCAACAAGCCAGACACAGGGTAGGTATTCAACAAATGCTGGCTGAATTAACTGAGTGAGGACCTGTCAACTATCTCCTCATGCACTGACATGCATATCACCTACTACACCCCATGCATTGAAATCAAAATATCTTACTAAAATAAGAAGTCTAATAATGTTAACTCTCCCATCCTAAAATCTTGAATGGCTCCAAAGGTTAAACCTGGAAATAAAACATTTAAGACTATCTACAGCAAAGGCTGGAGTAGGAAATGTCAACCCACTCCAGTATTCTTGCCTAGAGAATCCCATGGATTGAGGAACTGGGTGGGCTGCGGTCCACAGGGTTGCAAAGAGTCGGACAGAACTGATGCGACTTAGCATGCACGCATGCATGCCAAAGGCTAAATCTATTTTTCTTATAAATAATTTATTGACAGGGGGAGAACCTGAGATTCAAGATAAAACTAGATTGTAAAGATTTTAACCAAAGATGAGGCAGGTAGATAAGACCCAGGTTAGGAACAGTGAACTTTGCCCTAGTAAAGTGGGTGTCATAACTGACATACACTTCGGCCTTCACCTTCGGAATACTCCCTATACAATCTCGATCGGATTCCCAAGGTCTCCACTGCACAGAATTCTGCCCATTACCTATCATCTCCCGTAAAACCTTGCCCTGGGGCATGGAGATGAAGCAAAAACATGTTGGAAGATACCCAGCAGGTAGCAATGACTTAAAAGTCACAGTTCATTAATAAATATTTAAGTGCCCAGCAAATTTCAGGCACAGGGAGCCTCTGTTAAGCCTCTCTTAATGGCTTAACAGAGACAAGCAGATTAAGAGATTAATCAAATTTTAAAACTATAATCACGATGAGGCTATTAAGAAAAATACAGAATAGGCATATACGCAGACATGACCTAGTCTGGAAAATCAGAGAAGGTACTCCTAATGAAGTATGCTTGTTGGAAAGAGAGAACGGAGAATGACAGAGATTCAACCAGCAAGAAGAGTGTATAACAGACATTCTCATCAGGCCATGAATACACTGAATCGAAGAACTCCTCTACTATTCATCTTCTAGGAGCAAGTGTCAAATGAAATCCCTCTATATTCTAAATCTGCCATGGCAGACTTCTATGATCTATAACAGAGCTCTTCTTCTTTTCAGATGAATATTTATAAAGCCACTTACAACACAGGACCTGGGCACAAAGTAGGCACTCAACAAGTTCTGTTGAATAAGAAAATGAAAACAATAGTACAAGAAGTGATTTCCAACACAATGGTTACATGACATTTATTCCACATTGAGAGAATACTGTTTTCAAAAATGCCATTATTTTTTTTATCAACAAGAAACTTTCAAACAAAATTAGGTAAGAATGTTCAAGAAATTTCATAAGCCTAAAAAATAACTTGAAATTGGTAATTAATTAATTCAGCAAAATAAAGTAGTAGTAGTTTTATCAAGTTTTATCATAGATAAACCTTATGTTTAGGTCGGTATACTCTCAAGTTACCTGGTATTACCTCTAACTCATATTTTCATAACTTACATTTCTAAAAATGTACAGTTTCCACTTTCTTTAGTAAAACCAGGCAACCAAGTAGCCCTGGCATTCATCTCTTCCCTCCCACCCCCAAGTCCTAGAAGGTGCTGACTGAGGATGTATAAGGAGAAGGAAGGACTTTTTCTTTCTGAAGGAACTTATCTAATAACACATGTTAGATATTCCACTTCTCACAATGACAGGCATTATCAATTGTCAGACAACCTACCCCAGATCTTTCAAGAAAATGTACTAACACAATTTATAGGTATGGGTTTGATTAAGTATTAATGGCTAAATTACCAGTACCAATAATTCAACATATTTCATATCACTGTGCTTCTAGAGAAGATAAAAGCAGTAAAGTCAAGGCTCAAATAAATTAACCATTTATAGTTCCTGAAGATCTTACAGGAATTTTCACAACAGTAATAAGGAAAGCTACTAAATGATCTGAGCAAAATATAACTCAGGAAATGTCCCCTACATTGTTTCCATTAAATGGAAAGACTATTTCCTTCCTACTCTGCTAAGAAATCTTTATGTGTATTATGAGAAAACACTGAGGGGGATGAGTTTCCACAATGAAATAAATTATTTCTTTTATATTAAAGGTCTATTTGATTTAATCAATAAATTCTATTTCTTTTGAGTGTAACTTTAATTTTTTAAAAGAGCCACAATGTGACTGACATATGTGGTTTTTATGAAAATATGTTAAACAATGATTAGGAAAAAACTAGAAATCACTATAATAGTTAAAATAGTTCACAATATTATCATTTTCCATAATTTTGTGTTTAGCAGAGCACATATGCAAAAAGGACAAATTAATCTTAAAGTAAGCTTTCTTGGAATGATTTTGGAGCTTTGAAATTTAATGTCTACTCAAGGCTCCTTACAATGAACATATAAAATGTCAAAATTACTAGACTGTCCTCTTTGAAATGTTCTTCTCCAACATAAATTCTGATTCCACTCTTCAGTAAACTTAAACATCCACTTTAGGGAAAGCTCCTTTTAAATAAAATCCACAAGGAAAAGGTGGATTAATTGACTATAAAACTATCTTGTACAGAAAACATATTCTAAACAAAGGCTAACAACAAACTTGGAAAATATCACCAAACTGTAAGCCATCAGGGGACTAATTTGCTTGATTTAAAGAGCTTATGAAAAATCATTAAGAAAAAAAGAAAAACCCTTCAACAGTAGGTACAGAATTTGAATAGACATTTCACAAAAGTAGATACAAAGTTAAATAACAGACTTTTAAAAATGCTAGGCTATCTCAGAATTTTACAATGATGACAAAAGATCAAATAGCTGAGATACAAGTACAGCATGTACAATAATCATGAGGCATGTATTTTGTGTGTTTTTTGGTGTTGAAGGATGTGTTTGTTCTGGTTGCAATTTATTGCCCAATCGCCTATTTGATAAGGGCAGATAACTACAAAATGACTAGCTAGGACTCAGAACATAGTCCAGTACCTAAATTAAGTAAAATTAAAGGACTGCAGGGGAATGAAATCAAAAGACTGTGTTTTCACTTATGGCTACTAAAGGGGAAAGGTACGGGGGAAGATAAATTAGGAGTTTGGAATTAACACACACACACTGCTGCTGTTGCTGCGTCACTTCAGTCGTGTCCAACTCTGTGCGACCCCATAGACGGAAGCCCACCAGGCTCCCCCGTCCCTGGGATTCTCCAGGCAAGAACACTGGAGTGGGTTGCCATTTCCTTCCCCAATGCATGAAAGTGAAAAGTGAAAGGGAAGTCGCTCAGTCGTGTCTGACTCCTCGTGACCCCATGGACTGCAACCTACCAGCTCCTCCGTCCATGGGATTTTCCAGGCAAGAGTACTGGAGTGGGGTGCCATCGCCTTCTCCAACACACACACTACTATAAACAAAATAGTCAATAAGAACCTACTGTATAGCACAGGGAACTCTACTCAATATTCTGTAATAACCTAAATGGGAAAAGAATCTGAAAAAGAATGGATACACGTATATGTATAACTGAACCACTTTGCTATACACTTGAAACTAACGCAAATTGTAAATCAACTTTACTTCAATATAAAATAAAAATTAAATTTTAAAAAAAGACTGTTTTCACTAACATGGCAACCACATCAGATATTTTGTGCAGCCAGAGCATCCACAGAAAGCTTGCTTTTGAATTTTACTAACTTCAGTTTACTGCTTACCTTCCATTATCTTTTTCTCCCTTTCATCCACCCCCCATCCTCCACTACCCTTGCCAGCTTTTCAGCATAGAGATGAAACTGCTAGGAAATGTTTTCATCAGAAGATGAGAAGGTTGATTAGCAGAGAGCTATTCTGAGGGGAGAAAAAAAGAAAAAAAAAATTTAAGGAACTGCAAAAGAGATATTTAAGAGAAAGAGGATCACACAAAAACTCAAAATATGTGCTCAAGAAGTAGAAGCTGCCTTCTCCCAGGAAAGAATATGTACAGTTGTAAAACCCAAAAAGAATTTCCTTTCTCTCAGAAGGGAAAACAGATCATGATTTCAACTGTTGAGAGAAATGTCTATTGATTTGTCAACTTCTATCAGAGGTATTCAGGAAGCTTAAAAGGAACAGTTTTCTCCACTGAAACTATAAATTCCATGAGGACAGATATCATGCTTGCCTTATGTTATTTACTGCAAGGAGAAGAACAAGGCCAATCATGTGGTGGGCAATCCGTACTTTTTTAACCAAGGTGAAAGGTAGAAACAACGCCAGATAACAATAAAAGCCAGGCTGCCCTTGATAGTCACTGGTGAGGAGAAACCACTTGGCTATGAATAGAGGGGCACAAATGGCTCAGAGAGGTGGTTTTATATGTTTTGCTCTGTTACAATAGGTAAGACTTCAATATTTTTTAAATATGGAGACAGAAAAATTCATAGGGAAGGAATGCTCAGATGTTCACTTACGACCCTTTCTAGAATTTTTGCTAACATTAGCCCAAATGAATATCTAATTGGTTGAAGATTTGATATTTTAAAAAGAGTAGGAAAAAACCAAATCAAGCAACATAGGATTATGATACAGAACAGAATGGCCTCCTTAAGAGCAAGTCAGTATGGCAAAATCAACTATTAAACCCCGATATCTTTTTCCAACTTCTTTCCCTTCCTTAACTTGTAAACCCACAAATTCTTTAAAGGTGTCCCTGTAACAGTGGCAACAAGACCTTGTGAAAGTCATTGGTTGGTAAGGCTGAGGTGGTGAGGAGGGGGAAGAACTAAGACAATAGGGAAAGAAGAAGAAGGAGCTGAAAGATCCTTCAGGAAGGGTATTCTCAAGTCAGGAACTCCTAACATAGTTTCAGTTGTCAATGTAGTGATATGGTAAGATCCACTCACATAAAAAAACAAAAAACGTGATCTCACATGAACTCCCATGGTTCAGAACTCCTCAGTTCTAAATCTACACAATCTGTTAAATGTGAGTACTTTTTTAAAAAGATCTGATCAAAGAAAATAATGCTACTTTGTCAGCAGTTTCTCTTATCCTAAAAATATTCCTGAAAATATCAGCACTGACGCTCCTGGACAGCCCTGATTCTCCTGCTTTCTCACTGGCTGGCCTCTCGCTTGCATTCTACCTCAGGCCACACCAAACCACCCCTAGGCTACCTGATGCACCACGCTGCCTCATACCTTCACTCCAGAAAGTAATCCACCAATCTGTAAATGCTCATATACTCAGCTTCAAGATTTATTAATAGCTCAAGCATATTGTTCTTTCTGAAGCCTTTTCCTGATAGCCCCTTTTTATCTTTCTCTGCCCACCACCCACCCTCTCTCAACATACAGCTGAGCACTCTTCATTAGTACCTATAGAACCAAAACAAAACAGAGTCTCTTATACAGAGATAAAGTGAAGTTGATCAACCCAAGTTGATCCACTGTAAGTAAAAAGGCAACCTGACTTACAGGAATTTATAGCTCCTATCAGAAATCAATGGAGGACACCAGCCAATTCCCAAGTGCCAAGTCTTTCATGCCATTCCTGGACTTTCTTGTTCACATGACTCAGCCAACCATCCAAAGTCAAAAAAGAAAACCACCAGGCAACGAATCAACTGAAAAAGCCAAAAACTTCCACATTTATCCCCTAAAAATTCCTTAGTCTACGAGCAACTCAGAACTCATTGCTCCCATAGCCTTGAGTTTCCCAGTTTACAAGTTGAAGCCTCACAATAAACTCATCTTTCTGCTTTGTTTTACTGAGTATGCAGACTTTGGTTTTTGACATACCTTACTATTCTTACTTATCTCTCTATCATACCACTTATACCATCTCACTGTTTTACAGAATCTGATCAGACACTGTTCTAGGCAGGAATCCTCCTTTTTCATTCATCTTATTCCCCAGAGCCTAGGACAGAACTTGACATGTAACATGAACTCTAAGCAAAGTGAAGTATAAAAGACTACTTGTCAAAAATTTTATAAATACAAAATTCAAGACTATCCACCAAAGCAACACCCTAACTAGGTATCTATTGCTTTGCCAACAATCCACCATTAGAGCTACTGAATTTGGGCCCTAGAAATAAGCAATTACAAAACAGAAACATTTCCAAATAGAAATAAATGTACATTTTTTGCTTTGATTATGAAGGAGGCAGGTTAAAACGTAACTCAGTGTATACTATGTTTCTTCCCAGATTTAAATGTGATTAAAACTATAATTCTATGTGCAGGAATGTGTTTCAACTATATTACTATATTTCCATCGGCCATAATTTTACAGATTTTCTATAGCCACAAAAATGGTTGTTACAGTTCTAAAAAGAGTGACGAAATCTATAACTCATAAATCTTTCAGTCACATCAGTTCAGTTCAGTCGCTCAGTTGTGTCCGACTCTTTGCAACCCCATGAATTGCTATACGCCAGGCCTCCCTGTCCATCACCAACTCACGGGTTCACTCAAACTCACATCCATCAAGTCGGTGATGCCATCCAGCCATCTCATCCTCTGTCGTCCCCTTCTCCTCCTGCCCCCAATCCCTCCCAGCATCAGAGTCTTTTCCAATGAGTTAACTCTTCGCATGAGGAGGCCAAAGTACTGGAGTTTCAGCTTTAGCATCATTCCTTCCAAAGAAATCCCAGGGCTGATCTCTTTTAGAATGGACTGGTTGGATCTCCTTGCAGTCCAAGGGACTCTCAAGAGTCTTCTCCAACACCACAGTTCAAAAGCATCAATTCTTCG
>NW_011494945.1:5062362-5062537 GCF_000754665.1 Bison bison bison | reverse complement strand
CACTCTCCTCTTTCACTTTCATCAAGAGGCTTTTTAGTTCCTCTTCACTTTCTGCCATAAGAATGGTGTCATCTGCATATCTGAGGTTATGGATATTTCTCCTGGTAATCTTGATTCCAGTTTGTGCTTCTTCCAGTCCAGCGTTTCTCATGATGTACTCTGCATAGAAGTTAAA
>NW_011494945.1:5033817-5062195 GCF_000754665.1 Bison bison bison | reverse complement strand
GTCAAAGGCTTTGGCATAGTCAATAAAGCAGAAATAGATGTTTTTCTGGAACTCTTTTGGTTTTTCCATAAGTCATTTTTGCTTAACTGGTATGTCTTATGTTAATGACACAGAAAGTTTGAAACATTTTTAAATTGTAAAGGTAATTAATATACGCTCAATTTCAAGATTTGAATCAGAAGACACAGAAAATCACAAAGAAGAAAATACAAATCACCTGTAATCCCACCAAAGACAACTTGGTAATACCGTGATATGTACCTCCTAAACTTTCTCCTGTGCACACACACATGAGATAATAATAGCAATCAGTATGACCATGAAAAAGCTGCCATTTATTATGACCTTATCACAGAATTATACAGGAACTAAGCTAAGTAATTCAGCCACATTATTTCATTTAATCTTTAAGAGAATTCAATGAGATAGGTACTGTTTCTCCCTCTCTTTCACAGTAGAAAAATGAAGGAGGCTTGGGATTTCCCTGGTGGTCCAGTGGCTAAGACTCCACACTCCCAAGGCAGGGGGCCCAGGTTCAATCCCTGGTCAGGGAATTACATCCCACGTGTCACTGGAGTGAATTCACGGGCCACAGCGAAGAGTCCACATGCCACAAGGAAGATCAAAGATCCCACATGCCACAACTAAGACCTGGCGCAGCTAGGTAAATATTATATATAAAAACCCTAAGGAGGCTCAGAGGTTAGGCAACTTACACAAAGTCACAAAGGTAATAGATGGCAGAACAAGTATTAAGATACACCTTTTGATGCCTAGGTTCCAGATCCTATCCATGTACATGTGCAGGTAACACATACACATAATATTTGCTAATATGTACACCAAAATATAGGAACACACTAACCACAGTTTTGTAACCAACTTTTTTCCACCTAACATATTAGAAACAACTTTTCTGTCAATAAATGTCTATCTATATCAGCATTATTAACAGCTACACAGTTGTCCACTATCTGGTTATCAAATAGACTGCTTTAAATTGTACATTTGTGTTACTCCAATACAAGCTTTTTAATATTATAAATAATGCTATGATAAATAGTTTTGTACACTTGTCTAATTAACTCCGTAAGATAAAAAGAACCAAAAGAGAAAAGCTCTTTTTAAGGCTTTTAGTACTTATTCAGTTCCTAACTACAGTTCAAGTGCTCAAAAGTCCTACAACTAGTGGCTACCATATTGGACAGCACAGATATTTAACATTTCCCTTACTGTGAAGAGTTCCACTTGACAGTGCTGGTCTAGAATGTTCTAGATCATGAAGATCATTGTTCTACCTCTTAACGTGAAGCTGGTTGGGGTAGGAAGCCCCTCTACACCCACTTACTCTTGAGGACCACCCTCCACGGTGACTTCTGCACTGATCCTACAGTTGCGGCACATGGATGGGTCTTGAGCGTCAGCTCCCTCCTTCTGCAGCTTCCCCTAGGCTAATAGATTGAGATTTACCTACTGACATCACTGTTCCTATTCTTTTCTCTAGCCCTATCTCCCAGCCTGAACATGTTACTAGGTTTATATGGAGGGGCAGGCTGTCTGACCAACCTTGACCAGCATGTTCCTGGCTGACAACTGGAAGGTGATGTGTGCCCTAACTGCTCTTGGTTTTACTGTTTTGTACCAAAGCTCTTCAGTATGATGATCCTTTGGAATGAGGCCCTTTTTTAATTTTCCAAGGGTAAAATAAACTGTTCTGAATTCTACCATTTGGATTCTTTCAACAGAAAACTGGTAAGAGTATAAAAGGTGAATCACTACCTTGCAATATGAAATTGATAGTTTAGTTGCTAAGTTTTGTCCAACTCTTTGTGATCCCATGGACTGTCCTAAGGCCACCAGGCTCCTCTGACCATGGGATTTCCCAGGCAAGAATACTGGAGTGGGTTGCCATTTCCTTCTCCAGGGGATCTTTCCGACCCAGGGATTGAACCAGCATCTTCTGCATCTCCTGCTTGACAGGCTGATTCTTTACCACTGAGCCACCTGGAAAGCCCATGACATACAACTAGTAGATCATATTTAACAATGCAAAGTACATACTAGACACCACCTAAGAAGAAAGCTTGCTTGTGACTAGAGAAAGCAAAAACAATACAAGGACTTTAATTTCTCAACAAACAAGATTAGTCTTCAAGCCAACTCAAACAAAAACAGCTTTGTTATATAAGCCTTCACTTTATGCTTCATCTCAGTGCCAAAACTGTCTTGTGAAGGATGATCCGTTCTGGCTCTTCAATAGCTCACCTGGGAGTCATTTTAGCTCATGTGGAAGAAGCTTTTGAACCACCATGTTCTATGACTGCTAGACCCAGCTGACTTGTATATGGGATGAGGAGCCAACCACATAGAAACAACTCTAATAGTGCCCTGAGTCACCAGTCAAAAGATAGAGCAGGTCTAAATAGAAATATAATACACCCCTAAAACACACAAGAGGAATTTAGTCCACAATGCTGCAGACTTCACTTCCCACTAGACTTAAGTACTGCATCCAAAAAACAAAAGAAAAAAAAAAAGGGGGGGGCATCTGATCTAATCTTATCCTGTCTATAATAAGAGTTTAAAAATAATTTATGACTGCTAGAGGTGGCCACTATAACCTGTGAAGTTCTCAAAAGCAAGAAAGACAATGTAAGAAATGCAAGGCATTTTACAGAGAAAAGAAATTCAAGTATATGAAAAAGCTGAAGCTTTTTAAAGCTAAAATCCTACACCAATTAAACTTAATGAAAAGAGAAAAAAATGATACCTATTATAGGTGTCTTAGGGATATATTATGTAATATTAGTGTCTACATATTTATATGCTAATAGATAAACACTGAATGCCAGCTATGTGCTATAGGGAAGGATTAACGAAGTAATGAAATATGCCTATTTATTAATTATACCTTCTGCACACAAGGCTAATTGCTTTTTAAAAGAAGGGCTTGTCTTGACAAAAATGCTAAGTAAATGAAAACATGATTTGGATTTCAAAGAGCATTTGAATTACACAAGTCTTACATTTTATACCCAGTTCAATAAATAGACTTTTATGATCTACAGCTTTCACAAATAGACTTTTATGTACTACAGCTTTAACAGAGGTAAGTAAGCAAATTTACTTACCAATTAAAACTGGGAAAGTCCTAGTGCTTTATCCACTCCCTCAAAAAAATATTTCAGTATGATTAAGTAAGAAGGAGCAAGAAAATCACTGAAAGACAACCACCTGATGCTTTTAAGTAAAATAAAAAAAAAAAAACCAAGATATATCTTGATGGAGAATTTATAGGCTAACTAAATATATGTACAGTAAGTTTATTAAAGTTTGGCCTTGGAGTATAAAATGAAGCAGGGCAAAGGCTTTTACCAAGAGGACGCACCGGTCATAGCAAACACCCTCTTTCAACAACACAAGAGACAACACTACACATGGACATCACTAGATGGTCAATACTTAAATCAGACTGACGATATTCTTTGCAGCTGAAGATGGAGAAGCTCTGTACAGTCAGCAAAAACAAGACAGGCTGTGGTTCAGATCATGCACTCCTACCTTATTGCCAAATTCAGACTTAAACTGAAGGAAGTAGGGAAAACCACTATACCATTCAGGTATGACCTAAATCAAATCTCTTACATTTATACAGTGGAAGTGACAAATAGATTCAAGGAATCAGATCTGATAGATAGAGTGCCTGAAGAACTATGGACAGAGGTTCGTGACATTGTACAGGAGGCAATGATCAAGACCAACACCAAGGAAAAGGTGAGTTTTCATTCTAATCCCAAAGAAAGGCAATGCCAACGAATGTTCAAATTACTACACAACTGCACTCATCTCACACGCTAGCAAAGTAATGCTCAAAATTGTTCAAGCCAGGCTTCAACAGTATGTGAACCGAGTACTTCCAGATGTTCAAGCTGGATTTAGAAAAGGTAGAGGAACCAAAGATCAAATTGCCAACATCCGCTGGATCACTGAAAAAAGCAAGAGAGTTCCAGAAAAACATCTACTTCTGCTCTATTGACTACGCCAAAGCTTTTGACTATGTTATTGTGTGGATTACAACCAACTGTAGAAAATTTTTAAAGAGATAGGAATACCAGACCACCTTATCTGCCGCCTGAGAAATCTGTATGCAGGTCAAGAAGCAATAGTTAGAACCAGACATGGAACAACAGACTGGTTCCAAATTGGGAAAGGAGTACATCAAGGCTGTATATTGTCACCCTGCTTATTTAACTTATATGCAGAGTACATCATGCAAAATGCGGGGCTGGATGAAGCACAAGCTGGAATCAAGATTGCTGGGAGAAATATCAACATGCAGATGACACCATCCTTATGGCAGAAAGTGAAGAGGAACTAAAAAGCCTCTTGATGAAAGTGAAAGAGGAGAGTGAAAAAGTTGGCTTAAAACTCAACATTCAGAAAATTAAGATCATGGCCTCTGGTTCCATCACTTCATGGCAAATAGATGGGGAAACAGTGACAGACTTTATTTTTAGGGGCTCCAAAATCACTACAGATGTTGACTAAGACATGAAATTAAAAGATGCTTGCTCCTTGGGAGAAAAGCTACAACCAACCTAGATAGCACATTAAAAAGCAGAGACTTACTTTACCAATCAATATCTGTCTAGTCAAAGCTGTGGTTTTTCCAGTAGTCATGTATAGATGTGAGAGCTGGACCATAAAGAAGGCTGAGCACTGAAGAACGGATGCTTTTGAACTGTGGTGTTGGAGAAGACCCTTGAGAGTTCCCTGGACTGCAAGGAGATCAAACCAGTCCATCCTAAAGGAAATCAGTCCTGAATATTCATTGGATGGACTGATTGCTGAAGCTGAAGCTCCAATACTTTGGCCACCTGATGCAAAGAGCTGACTCATTTGAAAAGACCCTGATGCTAGGAAACATTGAAGGCAGGAGGAGAAGGGGACGACAGAGGATGAGATGGTTGGATGGCATCACCGACTTGATGGACATGAGTTTGGGTGGACTCTGGGAGTTGGTGATGGACAGGGAAGCCTGGCAGGCTGCTATCCATGGGGTCGCAAAGAGTCGGACACAACCAAGCAACTGAACTGAAGTTTATTCAACAGATCATATGATCCACGGGTAGTTTTTGGTACCAGCTGATAAGAGTAGCTTTTAAAAAAAAAACAAACTACAGTTGCACAGATTTGCAATGCCCTGAGACAGTGTCTCCCCAACTGACGCTCTTAATGTAAGACACTGATAGCTATATTCAGTTCAGTCACTCAGTCGTGTCCGACTCTTTGCGACCCCATGAACCGCAGCACACCAGGCCTCCCTGTCCATCACCAACTCCCGGAGTTTACTCAAACTCATGTCCATCAAGTTGGTGATGCCATCCAGCCATCTCATCCTCTGTTGTCCCCTTCTCCTCCTGCCCCCAATCCCTCCCAGCATCCGAGTTTTTTCCAATGAGTCAACTCTTCGCATGTGGTGGTCATAGTATTGGAGTTTCTGCTTTAGCATTAGTCCTTCCAATGAACACCCAGGACTGATCTCCTTTAGAATGGACTGGTTGGATCTCCCTGCTGTCCATTGGACTCTCAAGAGTCTTCTCCAACACCACATTTCAAAAGCATCAATTCTTCGGCACTCAGCTTTCTTCACAGTCCAACTCACATCCATACATGACCACTGGAAAAACCACAGCCTTGACTAGATGGATCTTTGTTGGCAAAGTAATGTCTGTAGCTTACATCTCTAGCCCTTACCATACTGAGGTATGCTATGGGCCTCCAGCAACCTTTGCTAAGATATTTGAACACGGTTCCTGCCCTGTCTAAAGCAGAGTTTCCCATGTTATCTGCGGGTATCACTATTCAGTGAAACATAATTTGGGAGAGAAATACTACTCTCCAGACAACCACATGTTCTATGTTGAGTAGAAACATAAATTTACTAGATAAGGGCTTTCCTGGTGGCTCAGTAGTGAAGAATCAGTCTTTCAGTGCAGGAAACACGGGTTCAATTCCTGATCCAGGAAGATCCCATACCCGCAGAGTAGCTAAGCCCCTGTCCCATAACCATTGAGTCTGTGCTCTAGAGGCCAGGAGCCACAACCACTGAAGCCCGGCACAACCGTGCTCCAAAATAAGAGAAGCCACTACAATGAGAAGCCTCCGCTCCGCAACTAGAGAAAAGCCCACAGAGCAACAAAGACACAGCACAGCCATAAATAATTAATTAAAATTTTTAAAAAATTTACTAGATAAGCCATACAATAAATATTAAGTAACATTGGCTCTTTTGAAATCAAAGGTCTATGTGGAACCACAATGCTATCATCTACAGACAATTTCTAACAGATTTCATAAAGAAGACAGGGCCTTTGATTTATTAGCTTTCATTCTCCCCTCTTTCTTATTCCTGACTTTAGGGTCCTTGCTACCCAGGTTTTCTTGGTAAGGCAGAGGAAGCATAGATGATGAAACACATGGATCTGTGTAAGTGAACAGGACCATGGGGAAGCAAGATAAATAAGATGTTTATCCACAGTGGCAGGAAACAAGGGAGCTAGGTCAGTGCTAATCAAGAATACAGTTTCATGTCAGAAAGGCACGCATGAAGCTCAGAACATTAGGAAACCAAGCAGATGTAGAGTAACTTTTAGCAAGTAAAGGACAGAAGGTCACGAGACACTGTTCATCCCTGAAAAGAGAGCTGGCTAGTAAAAAAAAATCCATGGACAAGGCACAATACCCCACATAAGACAGCCATTCTAAGGTTCTTTGTACCTCACAAAACTCCTGTGAATAAGGCCCAAAACAGGCATATCTTTAAGTGATAGCTCTAAAAGAAGGTTAATTTGACTTCATAAATATTTTCACCAATCATAATGTTTTGTAAATTTCATAAGCACAAAATAACAATGTTGAAATAAAGTTTCTTTTAATTTTAAAATTTCTACTTTGGTAATACTTTACCAAGAAAGGGATTATAATCATTATAATCATACTGAATATACTTTTTTTTTACTGTGCTAAAATTTATATAACACATACTTGATCATTATAAAGTATACAATTCAGTGACTTCAAGTACATTCAAAGTACTGTGCAACCATCACCACCATCTAATTCCAGAATATTTTCATCCTCCCAAAACAAATTCCATACTCATTACACAATTACTCCCCATTCTTCCCTCCTCCCAGCCCCTGGTAACCATTAATCTGCTTTCTGACTCTATGGATTTGCCTATTCTGGACATTTCATGTAATATGTGGCTCTCTGTGTCTGGCTTCTTTCACTTAATGTTACTGAGGTTCATCCATATTGCAGCAAGTATCAGTACATCATGCCTTCTTATAGGTGAATAATACTCACTATATGAAGATACCACATTTTGTTTATCCAGTCATCAGCTGTTAGACATGTGAGTTGTTTCCATATTTTGGCTATTATGAATAATGCAACTATAAACATCTGTGTACAAGTTTTTCTTTGAACATTTGTTTTCAGTTCTCTTGGGTATATATATAGGAGTGGAACTTTGGGATTGTATCTTAATTCTATGTTTAACTTTTGGAATAACCATCAATATATTTTCAACAGCATCTAAACTATTTTACATTCCCACCAGCAATGTACGAGGGTTCCATCCTCCATGTCCTCATCAACAGTTATTACTTTCCATTTTATTATTATTGTTGCTGCTATACCAGTGGATATGAAACGGGATCTCACAGCAGCTTTGACTTCACGGTATCTAACTTATCTTTACAACGCTGCTGTCATTCATTTTGTGTATTCAGTTCCTTGGCAAAAACTTTATTTAAACCATCATCAAATCTCTGAATCTTGAAATGTTATGTTGTTTGTTTCTAACAGCATTTTTATATGATTAAGTAATCGACCAAAAACAATGGAATATCTTTCTTTCGTAAGAGTAATTTTAAGGTGTTTTTGGATTGTAAATACTTTTATTTTAGCATCCTAACATAGTTGGCACTACTTGGTCACATTCTTCATGAACAAAAGCATATTACATTTACTAAGAAAGCATACATTTTCTCTATGGAAGGAAGTATAACAATGCTAATTGTGTTTTTAATCCATGGGGACCATCAAGTGGAGTTACATAAGTAATATTGTAACTTCTCTTCTGAGCTTGGGATAGGCAGAAAATGAAAAATGTATACAAGGTAATTAATCTACAGAAAGTAAAATGTTTCCTTAATTCCATATCTAACACTTTTAAGGATTTTTTAAATATAAGTAATACTCAAGCAAATTTGTAATTACAAATTTACCAACATGTTTATCATTTTTATCAGAGTATTTACCATGATATTATACAGTAGAATTAAAAGCACTCTCTCTGGATATAAAAAATAAATAAATCAAGTCATAAAACTCATACTTCATTTATTTATAAAAAGTACCCATCACTGAACCACCTATGACTTCAAGCATTTTATCAAACTTTAATTTGAAAATCATGACAAAGAAGAATACCTAGGCCATCATCAAAAATGTGCAAACAATAAATGCTGGAGAGGGTATGGAGAAAAGGGAACCTCCTGCACTGTTGTTGGGAATGTGGATCAGTGCAGCCACTATGGAAAGCAGTGTGGAGGTTCCTTAAAATACTAAACATAGAACTACCATATGATCCGGCAATTCCAATCCTGGGCATATACCCAGAAAAAAACATAACTGAAAAAGACACATGCATTTCAGTGTTTACTGCAGCACTATTTATAATGGCCAGGACGTGGAAGCAAGTTTAATGTTCATCAACAGAGGAATGTATAAAGAAGATGTGGCATACTTATACAACGGAATATTACTCAGCCATAAAAAAGAATGAAATTTGCAGAGATGTGGATGGACCTAGAGACTATCATACAGGGTGAAGCAAATCAGAAAGAGAAGAACAAATATCATACACTAATACAAAATGATACAGATCAATCTACTTGCAGAGCAGAAATAGAGACACAGATATAGAGAATAAACATGGACACCAAGGAAGGGAAGAAGAGGTGGGATGAATCAGGAAACTGGGATTGACCTATATCCACCATGTATAAAACAGATAACTAATAAGAACCTACTGTATTGCACAGGCACTCTACTCAATGTTCTGTGGTAACCTCAACGTAAAAGAAATCCAAAAAGAAGGCATACATGTATAAATTATGGCTGATTCACTTTGATGTACAGCAGAAAATAACACAACACTGTAAAGCAACTATACTTCAAAAAAATTTTTTTAAAGAAGAATATCTAATAAATGGCTTGGGAACAGTGTTTACTATGTGATCCCAGGTAAGCCTGGTGCTGAGGATTCAGGAACCACACTGTGAGAACCACTATCTCAGATCATGGCAAAGAGTCTTCCTACAGAAAGACACATTTAAAGAGTATTAAATAATCTTTCTAGAATATTTAATCAGATAGGCCTAGGATAGCTGCAGGCTTTGATAGACTCACTCATGTTAAACAGGGAACTGGAGCTCAAGTGTAGCATTCCACAAAGCCTATGTATTTCTCAAAACAGCCTTTTAAATCCTCTGGTGGAATAAAGCAGACAATCAATCAATAGAACTTAGAGCTCTGTTCATATTATACACTTCAACTAACATTTACAATAGCACTCTGGAAATCTGAGATGGAGAAATAAATCTCATTTCAAAAGTCTTCAGTTCCATTAGAAAATAACTTGTTTTCAAGACTCACATTTTTTTGATTCCTCCTGTTGAACACATTTTAAATGGTGAATGTGAAGAGACAAAGAGGGAAATTACCAGGTGCCAGGATTGAAGAGAGAAACTGAATCAGAGACAAAAGAATAAGCTCATACAAAAAGCCCATGGGGATTTGAGACCGGGATATGGCCCTAGGAACTGGGGTTCTAAATTCCCCCTCAAAAACAGAAGATGCTATCTAGGTGCGTAAGTCCGAGGCACTGGAATGATCCTCCCCGACACAGCCCAGAGAGAATGACAGTGAGAAGTGGTGAAAAGGGGACTAGAAAAGCTTCCTCCACTGGCCTGGCAAAGCAGTAAGAAGTCTGCTGCTTGTCCTGGGCCTTGAGTTATGCAGTACGTAAAAAACATCAAAGGCAAAGAGAAAACCTCAAAATCAGAGAGAAAACAGATTATCCAGAAAGGCAAGATGTTACAGTGACAGCAAACATCACATCAGCCAAAGGACCATGGAGAAACCTTCAAAGTGCTGAAAAAATTAACTTCTTATTATATATCCAGCTAAATTCTATTTCAAAAGTGAGGGCAAAATAGACATTTTCAGTTGAAGACTAAAAAAAAAAGTCATTAAACAAGACCTTGATGAAAAAACACTAAAAATATACTTCAATAAGGAGTGTGCACCAAAAAAGAATTATTTAAGTAAATCTAAATAAACCTAGATAACATATTAAAGAGCAGAGACATTACTTTGCCAACAAAGGTCCGTATAGTCAAGGTATAGTTTTTCCAGCGGTCATGTATGGATGTGAGAGTTGGACTGTGAAGAAAGCTGAGCGCCGAAGAATTGATGCTTTTGAACTGTGATGTTGGAAAAGATTCTTGAGAGTCCCTTGGACTGCAAGGAGATTCAACCAGTCCATCCTAAAGGAGATCAGTCCCAGGTGTTCATTGGAAGGACTGATGCTAAAGCTGAAACTCCAGTACTTTGGCCACCTGATGCAAAGAGCTGACTTTATTGGGAAAGACTCTGATACTGGGAGGGATTGGGGGCAGGAAGAGAAGGGGACGACAGAGGATGAGATGACTGGATGGCATCACCTACTCAATGGACATGAGTTTGGGTGAACTCTGGGAGTTGGTGATGGACAGGGAGGCCTGGCATGCTGCAGTTCATGGGGTCGCAAAGAGTCGGACACGACTGAGTGACTGAACTGAAATGAACTGAAATAAACCGATTGTAAAGAAACTAAAAATATACAGGGCAGGAGTAGGAGGTGGTGGTGCAGTGGTTAAATAAAAAGAAGGTAGAAGAAAATAACAAATAATAGGAGAGAGAAAACTGAGTTAAAGAGTTTTAACATCCTTATACTTGGAGGAAGCTGGGAAAACTTGAAAATTTAAGTCAACTGTGTATGTAAAAATGCAAGAGTAATTATGATTACTAATCAGAAAGGATACAAAGTGTAACTGCAGTCACTCAGTCATGTCCTACTCTTTGCAACCCCATGGACTGTAGCCCACCAGGCTCCTCTGTCCATGGGATTCTCCAGGCAAGAATATTGGAGTGGGTTGCCATTCATTCCCTTCTCCAGGGGATCTTCCCAACCCAGGGATCAAACCTGGGTCTCCCACATTGCAGGCAGATTCTTTACCATCTGTGCCACCAGGGAAGCCCAGAAAGGATATAAGTTATTTCCAAATCAGAAGTTTAGAAAAAAAGGAAACAAGGAAAACTCAATCTATACTTTAGAAGTCAGAACGGGGGATGGGGAAATCAATGCATGAGACTAGAAAACATGAGAATAAGACAGAAATAAATCTAAATATACAAACAAGCAAATTAATGTAAACAGATTAAATTTTCCCAATCCAAAAAGGATGCTTAGACAAGAAAAAGATACTAAATTTAAGAGAACTAAAAATATTTCCACTTTAAAATTTGTGAATCGCTGTATTGTACATCTGAAATTTATATAATATTGTACATCAACTACAACTCAATAAAAAATAATTTTTAAAAATAATAATTCCACACAAATGCATTTCAATTAGAAGGCTGCTGCTATTTCTTAGGAATAAAGAGCTAGAATAGTAAGCAGAATGGTTTTTAACAGGCCAGTGGTTTTAACAATCTGATAGATTACAAGTGTTCTGAAAATCCCGATTCATGAAGCTGTGTAGCAGCAAATGGAATCTGAATTCCCCAGTGCTTTGAGACTTGTTCTTTGGAGAATCAATGAACTTCTCTGCAATAGAAAACAACCTTATATTCCACTCCTATTTCTCAAAAGAAGCTCTTGACAAGGCAGTGATTCAAGGCCCTGACTGGGATAAATTGTGACTTTCAAGACACTGGACAAGACTTCTTTCAGAATACTTGGCAGAATCTCTAGTGCTAATGTAAAAGCAATGATTCATAGAGAACTATGGGAGCTTCTTCCTTCACCAAAACAGCAAAACCAGATGTGGGACCAGGTACTCCAGCAGCTTTGACGGCAAGCCACTTTTCACCAATTTATCTCTCAATGGTCTTTCCAGTATTCAAAACGAGCTCACAAAACAAGAATTCTTGATGGCATCAGCACGCTCTTAAAGGACAAAAAAGAGAAACTAGCTTCACTAAGTATCATCAGCATTCATTCGGCTACATGCTGAAAGAAAATAGAGTAACTGCTGACTCTCTTAAAGCCTTGTTTGAAAGACTATGAGGAAAAAATGTTCATGATTCTAGAAGAGGTCCTCATTGTTCCGCTCCTGGTCACGAACCCTCCAGAGTTCAGAGAGCTTCACCTAGGCCTCTCCAATCTTACTGCTACTTTAGCTTACAAGATTTTGTAAGATAAGGCTTGTGAGTTGGGGAAATTCCAAGTTGAGGTAAGGTTCCAGCCTTTTCAAATTAAGCCACCTTCTTGTCAAAACAATTCACACTATCCAGTAAGTTTTCTATCTGGGCAGGTTTAGGGGCCTCTTGAGCTTTGTAGGCTTCCAGCTTCTGTTACCAAGAACTTTGTCAGACGAGCAAAAGCACAGTTCTGTATGCCTGCACCCTCAACCTTTTATAGTTAAGACAAAAAAACACACAAGTTTTGTCCAACTTTCTTTTTTGGTTTCTCTTTTCTCCTTTCCTTTTTTAATATAGTATTTTTTCCATCTAAACTTGACTCTGCATAAATAAGACATGGTACATTTTCATTGATTCTTATCAATGGGAAACCGTTCAATATAGTCTCCTATACACACAGCAACAATGAAAACTACACACAATTTAAAGCGATACACTAATGATCCATTTACTTGTTTAAAGTAAGGGAAGGGGGAAAAAATACCTATGCAGTTTTGACTTTAAGGGGAAGAAAGACTTTAAAAAGGCAATTTTCAAAGTAATAGAAAAACATTTTTTTAAAAACCTTTAAAAAAAATTGTTTTCAACATTCAGTTCACAAACTCCTAAAGTCTTAAACTCTATTCAGGGATATGAGCAAAGAATTCCTGATTTCTTATCTCTCAAGCCATAAAATATGGATCTGAAACAAACAAAGAAAAAAACTGGCAAGTATTGGGCCTGACTGTTGTGGCAGAATGTTGTTTTCCAAGACGGCCACAACAGTAACTCTGGTACCACATGGTCTTCTAAAACTGCAGAACTCTCCCAGCAAGAGGTGACACACTCAGGTGTGTAAGTGCCTCAGCTGGAACCACCAACGCAGTGAGTGAAAGTAACAATGCCCAGCTTTCTGAGGCCACCATGCCATGCAGAAGCAAGGCCACAGGTAGGCACTGAGGTCAACAGTCCCAGCTTGTTCAAGTTCTCCCCGCCCAAGCACCAGACATGGTGGTGAACAAGCCTTCAAATTATCAAGTGCTTATTCAAATTATTCCAGCCCCAGCACTTGATCCCAACCTTCAAGTCTTCCCAACTGAAACCCCAACCATCATACAGCTGGAAAAACCATCCCTGCTGTGCCCTTTTGGAGTCCCCAACTCAACAGAATCCATAAATAATAAAAAAGGTTTTTTATGCCTCTACGTTTTGGACTAGGTGTTCAGTTGCAACTCTAACTGGAACAGCTATCTCAGATGGGGAAATTAAATCTCATTCCTAGTAGAACACGACTGAGCGATTAACACTTTCACTTTCAGTTTATCATAGAATGCCAAATAGAGTTCTCTGTGTTTATCCATCCTATTAATATATATTATATAGCTTACACCTGCTAACATCCAACTCGCAACCCATCCCTGCCCCAGTCCCCTCCCCCTGGCACCCACAAGTCTGTTCTCTATTCCGTGGTATGGTTTGTGTTTTGGAGATAGGTTCATTTGTGTCATATTTTAGATTTCACATATAAATGATACCACATGGTATTTGTCTTTTTCTTTCTGACTTACTTCATTTAATATGATAATCTCTAATTGTATCCATGTTGCTACAAATGGCATTATTTTATTCTTTATGACTGAGTAGAATTCCACTGTATATATGTACCACTTCTTTATCCATTCATTTATTGATGGGCATTTATGTTGTTTCCATGTCTTGGATATTGTGAATAATGCTGCTATGAACATAGGAGTACATGTATCATTTTGGATTAAAGTTTTATCTGGATATATGCCTAGAAGCAAGCTTCCCTGGTAGCTCAGCAGTAAAGAATTCACCTGCAATACAGGAGACATAAGAGGTTTGATTCTTGGGTTGGGAAGATCCCCTGGAAAGGGCATGACAACCCACTCCGGTACTCTTGCCTGGAGAATCCAATGGACAGAAAGTCTGGCAGGCTACAGTCCATAGGGTCTCAAAAGAGTCAATCAAGAATGAAGCAATTTAGCATACATGCACAACTGCACGCCTAGGAGTAAGACTGCTGACTCATATGGTAGTTCTAATTTTAGTTTTCTGAGGAAAACTCCATACTGTTTTCCACAGTGGCCACACCAACTTACATTCCTACGAACAGTGTAGGAGGGTTCCCATAAATCATACTATTAACAGCAACTCCTGATTTTCACAACTAACATTAAAGATCTTTAATATTATTTTTTAAATATACTTTTTTTTTTTGGCCACACTGCACAGCTTGCAGGATCTTAGTTCCCCAACCAGGAAAGAAACTCAGGCCCATGGCAGCGAAAGCACTAAGTCCTAACTACTGGGCCTCCAGGAAATTCCCTATACTTCAACCTTAAATAAGTCCCACAGAAATTATAACAACAAAATCATGGCCCATATCCTAGATAAACTGCTCATATAAATTGTGATATTTTCCCCTGCTGAGTATTATCTTTGCATTATTTAGAATGACTAACAAAACTTGATAAATCCTACTAAGTCTTTTATATATATATATATATATATATATAGTCTACAATCAATGGCAGTCATTTACTGCGAAAGCTAAGAAAATACACTAACGTTCTAAACAAACCAGATTTAAAAGGAAATAATAAAAATCCTTGCGAAGTCAGTTTTCATTCCAATCCCAAAGAAAGGCAATGCCAAAGAATGTTCAAACTACCACACAATCGTACTCATCTCACATGCTAGCAAAGTAATGCTCAAAATTCTCCAAGTTAGACTTCAAGAGTACGTGAACCAAGACCTCCCAGATGTTCAAGCTGGATTTAGAAAAAGCAGAGGAACCAGAGATCAAATTGCCAACATCAGCTGGATTTGAGAAAAATTAAGAGAATTCCAGAAAAACATCTACTTCTGCTTTACTGATTATGCCAAAGCCTTTGACTGTGTGGATCACAACATACTGTGGAAAATTCTTAAAGAGATAGGAATATCAGACCATCTTACCTGCTTCCTGAGAAATCTGTATGCAGGTCAAGAAGCAGCAGTTAGAACCAGACATGGAACAGCAGACTGGTTCCAAATTGGGAAAGGAGTACATCAAGACTGCATACTGTCACCCTGCTTATTTAACTTCTATGCAGAGTACATCATGAGAAACACTGGGCTGGATGAAGCACAGCTGGAATCAAGATGGCTGGGAAAAATATCAGTAACCTCAGATATGCTGATGACACCACCCTTATGGCAGAAAGCAAAGAGGAACTAAAGAGCCTCTTGATGAAAGTGAAAGAGGAGAGTGAAGAAGTTAGCTTAAAATTCAACATTCAAAAAAGGAAGATCATGGCATCTGGTCCGATCACTTCATGGAAAATAGATGGGGAAACAATGTAAACAGTGACAGACTTTATTTTCTTGGGCTACAAAATCACTGCAGATGGTAACTGGAGGCATGAAATTAAAAGACACTTCCTCCTTGGAAAAAAAGCCATGACCAACCTGGACAGCATATTAAAAAGCAGAGACATTACTTTGCCAACAAAGGTCGAAGCTATGGTTTTTCTAGTAGTCATGTATGGATGGGAGAGTGAGACTATAAAGAAAGCTGAGCACCAAAGAATGGATGCTTTTGAACTATGGTGTTAGAGAAGACTCTTGAGAGTCCCTTGGACTGTAAGGAGATCAAACCAGTCAATCCTAAAGGAAATCAGTCCTGAATATTGGACTGGACTGATTGGAAGGACTGATGTTGAAGCTGAAACTCCAATACTTTGGCCACCTGATGTGAAGAGCTCACTCATTTGAAAAGACCCTGATGCTGGGAAAGATTGAAGGTGGGAGGAGAAGGGGATGACAGAGGATAAGATGGTTGGATGGCATCACCAACTTGATGGACATGAGTTTGAATAAACTCCAGGAGTTGGTGATGGACAGGAAGGCTTGGGTTGCAAAGAGTCGGACACAACTGAGTGACTGAAGTGAACTGAACTGATTATATAAAAAACTCCTTTCAAATAGATTAAAGAAGATCCATAGCTAGACAAGAAAAATTTTTGGTTTACATGCCTGAATTAAATATGAAACTATAGTGCAAAATCAGGGAGTATTAATATACAAGCATCTAGCTGTTAATGACATATACACAATCACCTAGAATTCCAAATTATACAGAGATAAAGATGGTATCCGCCAGTAGAGTTTTTGAAAATGGCACTGTGAATACAGAGATGAGTAGCGTCAGGTAAGCAAATGCAAAGGGTCTTGACAAAAGCCTTCGAAAGAGTTAAGTCTCAGGCTGATATCCATCCACCAAGTAAGCTACAGTAGGACAGAATTATTATTGTATGTTTTTTTCACTGTTGTAGCTCTACCATCTGGAATTTATTGAATGAACCAGTGATTAAAGTACATTAAGTAAAATTTCCATAAAATACAATCTATGATAGCTTCAAAGGATTTCTCATGGATTCATAGCTTTCAAAAATCCCATCAAGAATGGAAACGAAAAAGAATGGCAGCTGAACTAGAACACATGGAATTAGTTTGTGCTTTTGGAATCTAGAAAAAGCCAAAAAGTCTGAGTTAATATTATAAACTAAACCAAACTATGAGGGAGAAAACTAAAGTAACTAGAGAAAAATAAGTTTAATTATAAATATGTCTCTCCCAAATCCTCTTGAAAAAATAATGAATTAAATGCTGAGATGAAACTGAGTATTACTAAAGATCAATAATAAGTGATAGTAAGAAGCAGCTTAAAATGGGTAATATAATTTAAATGTAAAAAGATTTAAAATATCTTGACATTTACTTTACAAAATTGATAGACCAAATAAATAAATCAGAAGAACAGATCCGGAACAAAATCCACAGTGCAGCTTAAGAGGTTAGAACATCACCATAAGGGTATTATGGGCTGCTCTAACAGTCTCATAAGCAGCCTATAAACTTCTGGATACAAGTATTACATTTAAGTAGAACTTTAGGAATTATTTAACTGAAATTTAGCAGGATTTCATTGTTTTAATTTAAACTGCTCAAGTCTAATATGAGGGGAAAAATAGATTTAAGACAAATTCAAAAGTGAACTTTTACATAACTAAAAAGCTCACTGGAAAGCTCACTTTACATCAATATGTAAAATTCTTTGTTACAGTCTGCTTAAAAATACTTTAAAAAAAATAAAGTTACATTCTGTTGGCTTGATTTTATAAATAAACTCTTTCAGAAAGCTTTTGTTTTTTTCAACCCCATTTGTAAAAGATATAGTAGTTGCCATAAGAAATTGGTAGGGTGTTGCTATGACAACAATATTTTAATATCATTTTAAAACACCAGTAGCTTCAAAGAACAATGAGGTAAAAGAAAAGAGGAAAAGATCATCCTAGTATTTTGCAATACAACTATTATAATCATGCTGCAACAGAGCTTCGCAAACTTTTTCCATTCTGTACTTTAGAGGGAAAGTATTAGGAGACACTTTAAGAGCTAACAGGAGAGTATTAACAAAGCCAAATTAATTCCAGCTGTTTTGAGGAAGAATAAACAGATGCTATGAGGTCCTTCTCTCAACAGTTAAAGAAAGGGATCCTGACATGAGGTACAACTACTAAAGGACCATCCCCACTCATAATCCGGCAAAGCCCTCAGAATCAAAGGACGGATGTTCTCTAAGCTCAGGCCAGAAGAAAATGGGGCAGGGCGAATCAATTAAAAGAGGAAGAGCCTAAGATGTTCCATACCTAATTAGAGATACCTAATTTTTTCCCTTAATGGGTAATTTAGAATTTTTAAATTTTTAAAAAATTTTTAAAATTTTCCCTTAATGGGTAATTTTTTCCCTTCATTGGGTAATTTAGAAAAACACTTTAAACTAGTGGCTTAAGTTTACCTGTAGTAATAGACAACTATATTTTTGTTTATAGCAAATAAACCATACTTAAGTGGGAAAGAAAGAGTACTAAATACTTTCAAAATGAACCTTGCCTGAAAAGAATAGGCTCTTCAGACCCCAAAGTTAGACAAAGATTTAGGAGAGAAAAGTCCACTGATTGTGCTCCTTTTGCTACAGAAAATATTTACTTCTAGGTTCTGGAGAGTGACAAATGGAATATATGGAAGAGTTCATAACAATAACAATTTGCATCTGCATAATTCCATACAAGTCTACAATGTACTCTCATATTTTCCCACTTAAAATGTAGGGCTGGAAAGATAACTACAGCACATCTAAACAGCATTAAAAAGCATGTAAGTCAACAATATATTAATAATACAGACTTTAAATAGTATGAACTATCCAATAAATAGGAAAGGCAGAACCATACAAGATAGAATTATGCTATTTAAGAAAATTCCTCATGAGGGATATCAAACTTAGGTACCAAAAATTCTTTGAGCTGTGACAAATACTGAACTGTTAATAGTTAACTGACCACCCAGACCCTTGTTATTCCCTTCTTTCCACTGACCTTTTCCCCATTTACTGTTGTAATGCTTTCTTCTCCCCTCCTCACTACTCATCCTTTAAAGCCCACTTAACTGGTTTTTTTTGTTTTTAATCTATGAAACTTTGAGAATGCCTGTCCTAAGTGGCCTCACTCCACTTACTGTACTATTCTTTCAGAATGTATTCATTCACATCATCATAGTACTAATTACACTTGAAAATGTGACTTAGCTCCCTGACCAACATACAAGCTCAGTGAGGGAAAGAACCATATTATTTTTACAATCTGTTGTACAATCATCTTCACCATCCAGATTGTCCTTGTCTCCTCTCCCTCCTCCTCCTCTAGGCATCTCAAGCTCAACATCTTAAAAAGAAAAATCCCTCCTTCCCCTCTGCAACTTAGTTCTCTTCCAGGATTCCCCTCTCAAAAAAAGCCATCACCATCTACTAACTAGCTATTAGAGCCAGAGAAATCTAGAAACTCTAAGCCATCTCTCTCTTCCTCACGGCCCACATCAATTGACCTCAGAAGTATCTCAAATTTTTCCACTTCTTTCTACCTCCTGTAGACTGGACTTCTGTGATAATTTTCTAACTATCCTCCCTACATCTTCTTCCTCTTCTCCACTCTCATCTGTTGACACCAGATGAGAGCAGTAATTTAAAAATAAACAAATTTGCTCATGTCCCAAATCTTCCACATAGACTACACAGCTGCAAGTGCTGGTGCTGTTAAGGAATCTTTCTCTCTTAGGTCACTTTCACCCTCACCTGTCATTCCAGGCACCCTGGCATCCTCTGTACCCTCAAAAGTGCCATGCTGCCTCATGCTTGTACACAAGCTCCCTCTTCTCTGCCTAGTCAGTGCTTACTCATCCTTCAAACCCTGCACGAGCATCGCTTCCTTGGGGGATCAACTAATATACTCTAGTTATTCCACCACGTGCTTTTCCTTAGCTCTTGTCAAATTGTGCAAATATGTGTTTATTTAAAGATTTGCTTATTAACTATCTTCCCCAACAGACTTACAGAGCCTAGCACACAGCATATATACTGGACACTATGTTAAATCTTTCCATCCATTAGCTCATTTGATCTTCCAAATCCCTGTTAAGTAAATAATATTATTATCCCTGTTTTTACAGATGAAGAGAGATTAGTAATTTATCCAAGATCACAGAGCCACTAAGTATTAAGAGCTAGGACAGGAACTTCAATCTGTCAAACTCATCCTTCTTATTACCATCACTGAATTTGCCTCCCTCAAACCATTACCTATGGGACTAAATATATATTTGTTGATAATTTTAAATGTCTACTCAAACTAAGCAGATATCTATCTGCTTAGTATACCTGCTAAGATACTTTTACACTAAGATATACCGGACCACATGACCTGCCTCTTGAGAAACCTATATGCAGGTCAGGAAGCAACATTGAGAACTGGACACGGAACAACAGACTGGTTCCAAATAGGAAAAGGAGTACATCAAGGCTGTATATTGTCACCCTGCTTATTTAACTTCTATGCAGAGTACATCATGAGAAACACTGGGCTGGAAGAAGCACAAGCTGGAATCAAGACTGCCGGGAGAAATATCAATAACCTCAGATATGCAGATGATACCACCCATATGGCAGAAAGTGAAGAGGAACTAAAAAGCCTCTTGATGAAAGTGAAAGAGGAGAGTGAAAAAGTTGGCTTAAAGCTCAACATTCAGAAACGAAGATGGCATCTGGTCCCATCACTTCATGGAAAATAGATGGGGAAACAGTGGAAACAGTGTCAGACTTTATTTTGGGGGGCTCCAAAATCACTGCAGATGGTGATTGCAGCCGTGAAATTAAAAGATGCTTACTCCTTGGAAGGAAAGTTATGACCAACCTAGATAGCATACTGAAAAGCAGAGACATTACTTTGCCAACAAAGGTCCGCCTAGTCAAGGCTATGGTTTTTCCAGTGGTCATGTATGGATGTGAGAGTTGGACTGTGAAGAAAGCTGAGAACCGAAAAATTGATGCTTTTGAACTGTGGTGTTGGAGAAGACTCTTGAGAGTCCCTTGGACTGCAAGGAGATCCAACCACTCCATTCTAAAGGAGATCAGCCCTGGATGTTCCTTGGAAGGAATGATGCTAAAGCTGAAACTCCAGTACTTTGGCCACCTCATGCGAAGAGTTGACTCATTGGAAAAGTGATGCTGGGAGGGATTGGGGGCAGGAGGAGAAGGGGACGACAGAGGATGAGATGGCTGGATGGCATCACCAACTCGATGGACATGAGTTTGGGTAAACTCCGGGAGTTGGTGATGGACAGGGAGGCCTGGCGTGCTGCAATTCATGGGGTCACAAAGAGTTGGACACAACTGAACTGAACTGAACGTTAAGATAAAGAATAATGGCAAACAAATTCTTCAGAGTTTCTTTTAATTTGGAGATATGCACCCACTGAGTTAACCCACATAGCAGGGTTACTAACTAGGTCCCAGAAATAGAGAGGTAGTTGTCTTGGAACTAAATAGCTAGGGAAACGGGCTTCCATTGATGTGAAGCAAGGCTCCTTACTAGTATAAGGTGAGCCTTGCTATGGGTAACTATGCCTCTATTTCTGACTTCATTAGGAGTCAACAACAAGATTAACCATTGTTAATATTGTTAAAATAACTAATTCAAATAAACTATTTCATTTATTAAGTAATATATTAAGGGCCCACTTTGTTCTAAGCACAGTATTAGATAGAACCCAAGGACTCAAAAGTGAACATATCAGATATAATCCCTGACCTTAATTTTATAAAGGCAAAGACAATCTACACTATTTTTAAAATGCTAATATACAAACAACGAGGGCTTCCCAGGTGGTTTAGCGGTAAAGAAACTGCCCCAATGCAGGAGACGCAGGTTCAATCCCTGGGTCAGAAAGATCCCCTGGAGAAGTAAATGACAACCCATTCCAATATTCTTGTCTGGGAAATCCCATAGAGAGAGAAGCCTGGCTGGCTACAGTCCATGGAGTCACAAGAGTTGGACATGACTTAGAGACTAAAACAACAGGCATGAATCAAAAAAAAACCCACAACAAGGATAATCTCAACTCCATAAAGCCCACTGAATTGTTAACTTTTGTTTTACAGGAAAATGAAAGCATTTCAAATTATTAATTAATAACTCAGTTCAGCTATTATTTATATAATAAAAAATTTCCTTATGCTTCAGGGGAAATCCTACATATGAACCTACATACCATCTGAGTATTAACCTACATACCATGCATAACTGAATAGATAGTAAGACAGTCCCAAATAAGAAGAAAAACAGATAAAACAAGTACAGACATTCTTCGTGGAGTCACAAACAGTTACAGTCAAGGGACAGGCCTACTTTTGGCAAATAGTAGGAAAAACGAAAATATTTACATAAGACATAAAGAAAAAAATAAGAAAACAACAAATAGGCTAAGCAACAGAAGAAAAAGAAATAAAATGAAAAATAAAATGATAGGATAAAAATATTACTTAGCAAAATAATAAGCTTCAGTGTTTTGAATTCAAGATAAGAATCTGGGAAACACCTGAAATCTCTCTTCAGGATCTCCTATTGAATTGTGAAGCCACAAGTTCATCGATTCACATGTACCACAGTATAGACTTAGAGAAAGACACACACAAAATAGTAATGCATCACTACCCAAACCACACACTGAGCATCAATTCAGTTACATGGCCAACAGTGGCATGCATCTATGACTTGATTAGCATTTAGATATAATAAAAATGTGTGATTCTGACATATTTAAATAAATGATTTCATTATAAATTATTTTCTGTTATAATAAAGTAAGGCATTATAATGATTTTTTAAATTATGAACATCATCTATGAATTTCAGTTCAGGATGGTAAAGGGGACTGGAGATTAATTATTATAAAACAGGGGACTGGGTCCACTGGGGCTGAGAAACAGTGCTACAGCATAGATGTCTAGGAGTGAAATTACTGAGTAACAAGGTATACTAATTTTTTTAGGTAAATAACTTGTTCTCCTCAGGGTTGCAATATAATAATTTACAATTCCACTAACACTATATGCCAGTTCCCCAATATTCTACATCATTGCCAGTTACCGTTACTGATTTGGAGAGCAAAAAATATATCTTATTGTGGTTTTATTTTTTTTTCTGATCATTAGTATAACTGAGCATCTTTTTTTATGTATTGGCTATTAATGTTTCAAATTTTTTTAAGTTCCTGTTTAACTCTTTAGCCTATTTTTCTACTGGATTAAAACACTCTGACTTTAAAAATTCTTTCTGAGGAGGATTAAATTGAAAACCATGTCAGGAACATCCAAAGACCATTAATAAAGTTAAACTTATTAATCAAACAGGTAGCAAGTTGAAAGGAAAACAAAAGACAGGCAGGCAATTCAGGGAAAAAAGAAAAAGCACTTTTAAAAAAAAATTAGTATTTATAGAGAAAAAAGGTGACAAAACAGCCTGTACCTATAAATGAACTATATGTCAATAAATAAAAAAAAGAAAAGAAAATCCAGTTTATACCTAAACCTCAGTTACTTACTACTCTGAAAATAAGATTTTCAAATATCTTTCTTTTCTGATATTATTTTGCTGTCAAGAATACTGAGCATTATCTCTAGAAAAATGGTACTGATGAACCTATTTGCAGTGCAGCAAGAGACACAGACATACAGAACAGATTTGTGGACACAGTGCGGTGGGGGTGGGGGTGGCAGGAGGAGAGGGTGGGACGAATTGACAGCGGGGCACTGAAAACATATACATTACCATGTGTAGAACAGCCAGCCAGTGGGAATTTGCAATATGATTTAAGGAACTCTGCCCAGTGCTCTGACAACCTACCGGGGGGAGATGGGGTAGGAGGTGGGAGGGAGGTTCAAGAGGAAGGGGACATGTATAACTATGGCTGCTTCATGCTGATGTATGGCAGAAACCAACACAGTATTGTAAAGCAATTATCTTCCAATTAAAAATAAATAAATTTTAAAACAATGACAACAAAAGAATCCTTTGACAGTCATTTTGTTTTAAATACTTATTTCCTTCAATTATCTGAATGCTATGTTATCTAACAACACTAAAATCTACAAACTGAAGAATTTGCCAATTAATGAGAACATTCTTTAGACAATTAGACAAATAGCCCATTCAAACTTTGAAATCACCAAGCTGCTGAGTATACTAGTAAACTTGTAAACCAGTATCTGTATTTTATCATCTTATCTCAGCCCTGTTATAATAATATACAACTGCCCATTGTTAATAAAATAGAATTATTTATTTTTAAACTATAATCTTCATCCTTTAAAAATGCAGACTATTCTCTTGTTTGTAATCTGTTGAAGTTCTACTTTATCTTGACTGTGCACTGTTCTGATTGGGTTTTGTTTATTAAGTCAAAGATCTATACTAAAAATGTGAACAGTTTGTGTCACCAGAGGTCATGTGAGGCCAAAGTAAGAGAAGAGTAATATGTGAGATTATTTCATTATGATAAATCCACTGATACTTGAAGGAACTAAACTTCTTTCCCCAAATATGCTAAATCCTTTGCTATAATACCAAAATCCTAATTACAGGCTTTCCGTGTTCATGATCCGTATCACTTTAGATTACCCTATCCACTAGCTAGCTCCACTGACTCCAGACGGCTACTGAGTGGCCAAGTGTCTCCATTCCTCGTTTTCCTGGTTTCTACCTGAAACTCAACCAGCTGCCTCCCAGGTCTGCCAGCCTGCCCTAACTATAACCCAACTCTTTCTCCCCCAGGTAGAGACCTAGCTCCCAATTCCCACTGCTTGGATAACACAATTTCCGTTCCAACTCTGGTTGCCATAAAACCACCTACCTATCTTGTGACACAACTTATCTCCCTAGTGACCTGGATCTGAAGAGCCTATTCTCATTTTAAAAATTATGGCAAGGCAAGGTGTATGCTTCTAATTCTGAATGTGTTTCTCCATAGAGACAATGTTATTATCAGTCCTCAAGTACTATGACACTAGAGTACCATGGTTACCCACAGGCCAAAAATGGTGGGGGAGGCCAGTTTTGGTGGGGTAGTAGTTAAGCTAGGCATCATTCATATCAATGTTTCCTAAGGGAAAAAAGTATTTCACATTCCAAATAACCGACTTTAAAAGACTGCCACCTTACTGAAAATACTATTCTCTCAGCAAGCAACACTATGTGTTACAAGCACTGATCAGTATCTGTTAACTGACTGATATATTTGAGGTGGAGGAACAACTGTATCTGCTGCTATAGTACATTTTAAATGTAATTTAACATTCAAAGACCAGGGCAAAGTCACTAAATTTTTAAAACACATTTCCTGGCCTCTTATTTATTATTACTGATCTAAGCTAAGGAGGCCCACAATTTACTTTTTTATGACACTAACGAATTCAACTTAAGAGAAAGGAAGAAAACTAAGCTTTCACTGGGAACTGATTATGAGTCAAGAGGCTTACATACATCCTTACTACAATTCTGTGAAATGAGGAACTATTAAGTCAATTTTAGATGTGAATAAACTAAGGTTCACAAAAATCAGGTATGTTGAAGTTGGTTTATAGGAGTAATAATTAGGCCAAAAAAGAAAAAGAGAAATTGCACAGATTGAGAATGATACTGAATTCCAAATCCAGATAAATCAGAGTAAGGAATATGAAAGGTGAACTAGAAATAAAAGTAGAAATTAGCCATAATTTAATCCAAGAGCTTAGATGCAGCATATACCACTAATATATATGCAAGGGTCAGACTCACCTTTCACAGGCAACTCCTCCCTCCTAAAAAATGATACGACTCCTGAACATATATGGAAAGGTGTGCTTTGTCAAACATTCCATGAGATGAGATTCTGGTTAGAGGGTGAAGTTGAGAATGGCCTGGGACATTAGCAAGTGAAGACGCTCAGGGATTCTGAGAGTCGGGGCAATCTGTGGCTTGCCACATGGCCTGCTTCCTTGGCACTGCCAGCCCTCAAAGCAAAACTGATACAGCCTCATTCCCCCTGAAAACGGCTTCATCTAGGAGCAACCTGCCCAAGATATGGAGGAAAAAGGGTGAAGTTCAGATACATCATCAAGTCTATCTGATATTCAAGTCCATATTCTCTCCCACTTTACAACCTGAAGCCTAAGGCACATTTTTAAAATAAGTACTTTATTTTCCCATATCAATCCTTTATTTTGAATCTAGAACTAACAAATTTACGTTAAATTGTATAATTCAGTACCTTCTATAATAATATACTTTATTTTTTATAATAATACACCTTAAAAATGAAATGTATAGATGCTAAAAGTAATTTACTTTGACTGGTGAAAACAATTTTAACTAAAAATTATATTTTTATTACAGTTTAAATAGGATAAAGTTATTACGAATAATATAATAAAGCAACATTTACTGTGCATTTATTAATATTTTTCAGGTTCTGAGCTAAGCCCTTTGAATACTGTCAGATTTATTTTCAGTTCTTTACTCTGCATTATATCATCAGCATACTTTTGCTTCAAAATTATTCAAGACAAAGAGAAACAACACTAAAAATAGGGAATTAATAGTCAATTAAATCTAATCTAATCAGAGCAGGAATATGAAATTGATCATTTTCATATTTTTAAGAGAACTGAAATAACTGATTTTCTTAAGTAGGGAGGGATTTACTGACACAGTCAACTCTTTGACGATAACCTACCAGTTCTTGGCAGAGAGAAAGGAGTCACAGCAACCATAGGTGCCTAAAGGTACTACTTTAACCAACTAGTCTATTCCCCTAGAGTTGGGAAAGAGGGAAGTGGAGAGCTTTGAGTTACTTCTGTGACTAGTGTTACCACATCAATCCATCTTCCTTCACAGTAACACACACACACATGCAAATACACACACATGAGAAACTGGTGAGCAAAAACAGTATTATCTCTTCTCACGGTTCCTTCTCACTTTTGCCATCTTTAAACAAAACCCTAGATACCTACATATGGCACAGTATTTAAATCTGCTTCTGAGAATACAAAGATTGGTCACTTAGTCTTCTCAGAGGAAACAAAGCAACCTGAAATATACTCCAAAAGGGGCATGCATGCACTCACACAAATCATTTTCTTTCTTTCTTTATTTTTTTTTTTGCCATGCCACACAGCATGCAAGGATCTTCCTCAACCAGGGATCAAACCCATACCCCCAGCATTGGGAACACAGAGTTTTAATTTCTGGACCTTCAGCGAAGTCCAATAATAACTTTTAAAAGACTCAAAACTTAACATCTATAGCAAGATAGATAGATACACCAGAGGACTAGAGAATCTGTCTGCTGGTTAACTCCTTTTACTTGCCCCTTGTCCCTTTCTAGCTTTTAAAAAGATTTCTTTTCCATCCTATGCTGGTCCCTCCCTATGTGCTGACTCTATATGCATCTCCCAGGTTCATCCTATAATAATCCCAAATCATTCCCCAACTCATACAAGATTTCACTTTTCATTATGAGTCAGTAAGAATATATATATCTAAATGCCAAAGAAACTAAATATATTAATGAGAAAAGTAGTAACTATTACTATCCAATGAAAAGGGGAAAAAACACACACACATTTTAAAGAAGAAAAATATATATATATCCTGAATCTTCAATCCCAAGAGTAAACTTCTGTTTGTTTCTAAGGCAAACACAAGGATTATACCAAAGAACAGACTTTTGCTCAAAGATGATTTCATATATGATTTAGTTCCAGTCTCCAAAATCATGCAAACTTTTTATGAAAATAATTATTAAAGATCATGTTTAAAGCCTACTGAAAAAAGAAAACTTTTTCTACCTTTAATATTTTTCACAAAAATACTTTGATTTTGTCCCAGACATAGAAAGGGTAAATTACCTGAATCACAGGTGTATTTCCACAAATCTATACACTCTAATAAAATTGAACACATGTTAAAAGCAAAATTTGCATTCAGTGCAACATAAAAGCAACTGAGATATAATTAAATAATCTAAATGAGAATAAACAGGCAGTTCTCAATTTATGAAATTTAACAAAATAATTTTAAGGTTGATAAAAATAAATGTATTAGTAAGGGGCTTCCCTGCTGATTTGGTGGTAAAGAATCCACTTGCCAATGCATGAGACACAACTTCGATCTCTAATCCAGGAAGATCCCACGTGCCTGGCCACAACTATTGAGTCTGTGCTCTAGAGCCCTTGAGCCACAGCTACTGAAGCCTTTGTGCCCTAGAGCCCGAGCTCAGCAGCAAGAGAAATCACTACTGTGAAAAGCTCACGGAACACAGCTGGACAGTAGCCCCCATTCACTGGGACTACAGAGAAAAGCCCACGCAGCAACAAAGACCCAGCACAGCCAAAAATTTAAAAAAAAAAAAAAAAAAA
>NW_011494945.1:5015322-5033717 GCF_000754665.1 Bison bison bison | reverse complement strand
AAAACATTTAGAAAAGTATTAGTAAGAATTAGAGCCATGCTTATAGACAGTTTATAGTTCTCAAGGTATCTACAGCAAACATATATTTTATCATTTCCCCTTCATAAATTAAAAAAAAAAGGGGGGGGGGCTTATTCCTTGAAGACAAGGGGAAGTTCCAAGCATTCCACTGATATTGACATAGCAGCCTGCTAAACCACCATGGTGGCAAAAGGGGGGAAAAAAAAAAAACGTAGCAAATAATCTTTTAACTGCCATTCTACCTTGCCTGCTCTGTGCTATGAGAAAGACTGCAAGTGACAGTCCATGACAGCTGAGGCCACGTGCCACCATGGGAGCATCCACGCTGGGATGCTGGTGGACACACGCTGGGCTAAGCTGGGCAGAGGGGTCTGAGGCGGTGGCTTCTCAAGCCAAAACTGAGGAAGACAGCACTCTGATGTGAAGTGAGGTTTTCTCTCTCTTCCTTCTTCAATCTATGCCCTCCACCCTATTCCCTTTGACTAATTTTCCTTTCAGTCTATCTTCACTTTCTTTGGGACCGTGTCAATCTTTTGAAAAGTACTCAGGAGTTAGATCTTATAATCTTTCTTATATCCCACAGAACTAGCATGATTATTATTTTGATAGTTAAAAATTTAGCTTTGTATTACCATGGATGAAATTACATTTTATAAAAAATAATGGACTCTCCACTCTTACAGAAAAAAATCTTCAGTTTTTTTATAAAGGACAGAGTCTAGAAGACCATACACAAAATATTAATAATAGTGATTATTTCTAAGTGTTAGTGTAACAGATGCTCTTAACATGCTTTTTCCACATTGAGAGTTTTATAATAAACATATTTGAATTGTAAAATCAGGAAACAAATGGGATCAGAATTAATGCTGTTTACCACATTTCCAGCCTAGCAACCTTATGATTACACAGGCCACAAATGTAAAAAACATCAAATTAGAACTCCCCTGTAATCTCAGACTAAAAGGGTTCATGTTTACATGCTCCTAGTATGTTCATCACCCAGTTATGGTATATTGTTAACTGTAAAGCACGGTACAAAGATATGGTATTATAATTCACCTCTGGTCAATAAGATTCAAATGAAATTAAAATGTGAAATGACTTTTATTAGTGAGACTTGAGGTAGCAATGCATTCTAGTTTATTTATAGTAATGACAGTTTCTTTTTTAATTTATTTCTTTTATTTTGGGCTGTACTGGGTCTTTGTTGCTATGTGTGGGCTTTCTTTAGTTGCAGTGAGTGGGGGGCTCCTCTTCGTTGCAATGTGTGGGGCTTCCATTGCAATGACATCTCTTGTTGCGGGGCACAGGCTCTATAGAGCGTGAGCTTTCTTAGTTGTGGCTCGCAGGCCCTAGAATGAGGGCTCAGTAATTGTGGCGCACAGGCTTAGCTGCTCTGAGGCATGTAGAATCTTCTGGGACCAGGGATTGAACCCCTGTCCCCTGCATTGGCAAGTGGATTCCTATTCACTGTACCACTAGGGAAGTCCCTCATTCTAGTTCTTAAACATCCTCCCATTCTGTACACATTCTTCAAGTTCATTCCATGGTTACAAATTCTGACTTCTCTACTCATCATCCAACTCTGCTCTCAGAAGGTGTCTTAATCACAGTCCCATCATTTTAGAGTAATGAATGAAATGTTACTAATCTTCTCCAAATCAAACGCCTCTTATCTAAGTGCCTGTATATAAACTAGAAAATTCCAGGAGCTATAATATTATGGGACATAGAAGGAAAAGGCAAAGAACAAGTTTTATCTGCTTTTTAATTTATGGTGTTGTCTACATTCTCCCCAACCTATCAGTCCCTCCTAACCTCTCTGACTCTCAACCGCTTTACATTGTCCGTCCTTCCACCTCATCAACCAGAAAAACTCTAATTCTCCCTTCTTATACTGGGCCTATAATAAAGAAAACAACACAGTCATGCCAGACTAGTGACATGACTGGTCTCCTACTTTAGGTAGACTATAACACTTCTATAATCTTATCTTTGATCAGCAAATTTTCATAGAGCCTTCATCAATAATTAAAAACACTCATCATTTAAGATCCACACACACAAAGAGAGGCACACAAGAATGCACCTACTTCATCATCTCCCTAGTAAACTGACTAATGTTGACATTATCCTTTCTTCTGCCTCTGTAGTTTCAGAGGATAAACTATCTGTTCCATTTCCTATTCAAGGCCAATCCCTCCAGCTGTCTTGTGATCCACAAAATCTTATAAATTCCTCTTTAACCGACCCTTGACCCACTAATAATCTCATACACCTTTATTGATTTTCCCCCAAATTTACTGAGGTATAACTGTATACCATCTTCAAGTTTTATTATGGATATAAACCCATGAAACCATCATGACAATCACAATAATGAAGATTTACATCACCTCCAAGAGGTTCCTCATACTCCTTTGTAATACACCCCTGTTTCTTTCCTACCCGCACACAGCCACTGATCAACTGTCCACCACTACAGATTAGTGCGCACTTTCTAGAATTTTCTATAAATGGAACTAGGTAGTAAAGACTGTAACCATGTCCATATGCAAAGCTGTGGGTATGTCCAGGAACTTCTGAAAGACTCTAATCGCATAGCTCTTAAAGCCATACAAGCACGACTTAATGGCTAAAGCACAGTTTTATTAAATAACAATGAGATATCAGTACAAACCTATTAGAACACTAAATCCAGAACACTGACAGCAACAAATTTGCCAAGGTTGTGGAGCAAAAGAAACTCTCACCCATTGCTGAGTCTAGTCACTTAGGAAGATAGGCAAACACACTATTACCAGGCAGTCCAGAAATTCTGCTCCTTGATATTTACCCAAAGGAATTGAAAAGTTATGTCCACACAAAAGCCAACACACAGGGTTTACAGCAGCTGTACTCATAACTGCCAAATCTTTGAAGCAACCAAGATGTACTTTGGTAAATCAATGTGTAAACAAACTGTAATACATCCAGATGATGGAATACTATTCAGTCCTAAAAAGATATGAGCTATTAAGTCATGATAGATACGGATGAATCTTAAATGCCTATTACTAAGTGAAAGAAGCCAATCTCAAAAGGCTACATACTATAGGGTTTCAACTATATGACATTCTGGAAAAGGCAAAATTATGTAAACAGTAAAAAGATCTGTGATTACCTGAGGAGGTGGATGGTCTAGGATGAATCAATAGAACACTGAGGATTTTGAGGGCAGGGGAACTATTCTGCATGATATCATAATGGTGGATACATGTCATTAGACGTTTGTCCAAACCCATAAAATATACAACACCAAGAGTGAACCCTAATGTAAACTATTGTCTTTGGGTATCAACACAGGTTCATCAATTATAACAAACATACTACTCTGGTGGAGGAGGTTGATAATGAGTTAGGCTATGCATGTGTGATGGTAGGGAGTGTATAGGAAATCTCTAGAACTTCTACTCAGTCTTGCTGTAAACGTAAAACTACTCTAAAAAATAAAGTCTATTCAAAGAAAAAAGAACCATATAGCAATTTTGGAATTGAAAAGTAAAATAACTAAAATGAATATTTCACTGGAGAGAGGCTTAGGAGCATATTGAGCTGGCAAAAGATATAATCAGCAAATGAAGACAGGCAATTAAAAGTATCCTGTCTAAGCAATAAACAGAAAAAGAATTAGCAAAAATCATCAGTGCGTCAGTGCCCTTTGGGACACCATCAAGACTGAAAACATACACATAATGGCAGTCTCAAACAGAGAGGAGAGAGGGCTGGAAGACTATCTGAAGAAATAATGGCTGGAAATTTCCCAAATTTGATGAAAAACATTACTCTCTACACCCAAGAAACAACAAACTCCAATTAGATTTCACATCTACACATATCATAGTCCAATTGTCAAAAGACAAACACAAAAAGAAAATCTTGAGAGTACCAAGAAAATAACTCCTCACATACAAGAGATTCTCATGAATTAACAGCTGACTTTTCATCAGAAACCATGGTGGCCAAAAGGCAGTGAGATAACATAGTCAAAGTGAAAAAAGAAAGACTGTCATTCAAGAACTCTATATGTGGCAAAACTATTCTGCAAAAAACAAAGGAGAAACAAATGATAAAAAGAAAAAGAGAAGAAATTAAGATATTCCTAAATACAAAAACAGAAAATTCACTCCTAGAAGATCTGCGCTACAAAAAAAATACTAAATGGAGACTTTGGGTTAAAATGAAAGGACTTTTAAGTACCTTATATCTACACATAAAATAAAGATCACTAGCAACGTAACAACATAAGTAAATAGAAGAAATAGCATTAAGTATATTTTAACTATTTTTCTTCTATGTGATTTAAAAGACAACTGCATTAAGCAATAATTACAAAGCTATGTTTGTGAGCTTATAATGTACAAAGATGTATGCACTTAGCCACTATGCAGCAACATACATGTTAAGCTCATGTCGAAATCCCTATCATGTTGGGGCTAAGTCATCCAGGTAATATAAAAAATTATTCAATTCAGAAACTGCATACTTTCTAAAGTTCTACTAAGCAAACCCTCAATAAAAATATGAAGACTGTAAATGAGTTTCAGAGTTACGTTTTGTCAGCTTCTGCACAACAAGAAACAATGAACAAAATAAAAAGGAAAGTATGAGAAGTACAAAGTATGAGAAGCTATTTGCAAACTGTTTATCTGATAAGTGGTTAGTATCCAAAACATATCAGGAATGTACTCAACTTAACAGCAAAAAGCATCAATATCATCATTCAATTCAAAAATGGGTAAAGGAACTGAACAAGGACTTCTTCCAAAGAAGAAGATGCACAGATGGCCAGCAGATACATCAAGTGCACAATGTCATTAATCGTCAAGGAAATACAATCAAAACCACAGTGAGATATCACCTCACACCTGTTAAAATAACTACCACCATAAAGACAAGATGTAACAAATGTTAGTGGGGATGCTGAGAAAAGGGAATCCATGGATTCCTCAGAAGATATCTAGAATTAGATTTTCATTTCCTAATAATCAATACCTTAAATTCAGCTATTTACCCAATTAATTCATGGACACTGACTTAATGCTGTATTAAATTATAGAACTCTAGCAAAATTGCAAACCAGTGATATTCACATTGGTTGAAATAATACTCTATGAATTTTAGCAAGTTAAAAATCAATTATCAAATGCTCACTCTGGTAGGGCATTACCAATTTATAATTAATGGAAAAATGACAAAATGAACACTTTAAACAATAAATTTATATTCTAAAGCAAACTAAGGATTATATAGAACTTTGTTGTTTATTCATTAATTTATTCAACAAGCATTTATGGGGCACCTGCTATGTGCAAGGTACTATGCAAGAAACTAGGGACAAAAAGACAAGGTCCCTACCCCCAAAGTGTACACAGCCTAGTGAGAAGCTCCCATTCTGAAATCAAAGAATTTATGAGTAGAAGGGATCTTATAGTTCCCTTATTTCAATATAAGGAAACTGAGACTCACAGCTAGTTTAAACCACAAAGGCAAACAGACACTCAGGTCTACAGAAATCCCACCTCGTGTGCTCTTTGCACTATTTATTTTCTCATTAGTGATGATGGAGTGCTTCAATGTGAGTGAACTACAAATAAGGAGCTGTGAGTAAAACATGAGATAGTTACCAAATTTGAGACAGAAATGCCTAATGAATATGGACAATATGTTTAATAATTTAGAGACAGAAATTCCTAATAGATTGGTGATATCATGATAAAGGCCCAATAAGAAACTAAAGCACTAAAATAAGAAACTGAAGAACTAAAATAAGGTAATATAATATTAAGACTTCTAAGCCATAATTAGGATTTTGCCTCTGCTTACTGATTTGTAAAATGGAAATACTAAAAGTATTTATTTCATATGATTGTTAGGAAAATTAAATTAATACTTAAAAGCACTTAGTAAGCATAGTACCTGGTAAATACTCAAGAAATGTTAGGTGTTCTTATGGACAATCATTTCTTAAATGTACAGGTGTGTCATATAAAGATAAAAAAAAAAGAATGATCTTTAAGCAATTATCCTATTATTATGATAGTCATTTTTTTTAGCAACTAGCAAAATGTAACACTAAAACATGAACTCTTCAGAAAATGTTTAATATGCACACTATCTAACAGTACCACCCCCTTCTCTATAAAGACATGTATCAGTCCTAAAATTACAGGAAAGACAGACATTAATTACTAATTTAACAGTTATACTCAATTATAAATTAAATAAATTCAAAAAATCATTCAGTTCTGTATTCTTAAGATTATAAATCCTAAATATAATTAAGACAATGTTCAAAGACTACTTTTAAGTAATTAAAAAGTTTATGCAACCTTTCTCATAGAAAATTTTCTTAAACTAACATCTTTGAAATAACCATGCATTGTATATATTAATGAAACATTTATATTAATATCATCACCGAATATAAATAACAAAATAAATAACATTTATGTCCACTTACTGCAATCTCTCTACAAGCCGACATAGATATTCCTGTCCCTTCAATTTGCTTCAATGCATATTCTTTTTCATCTTTTCTGCATAGGAACAAAAAATATTATTTATTTCTATATATTTTCAGATTCAAAATTTTAACTATAAGAAAAATGAAATGTACCAGCCTCAGTGATATGTAAACACTCACTATGCATGCATTGCTTATTATTTCTGATAACATTTCAATTATAAAATGTAAAATATCAAAAGAAATTCATGTCACAATGAAAACATTAGATAGAGCCAAAACACAAACTACAAAATTGAAATGAACAGGATACTAAACACAACACGAGTTTCAAAAAGTAAACAAGCATAAATATAAACTCAAGCATATTGTAAGATAATTCTACTGTCTTAATTATCTGGAGTCTATGAAAGCATTCTGTTATAAACATTAATTTAAAAATAAATGACAGATGTAAACTTCTATATTTATTCAAAATAATTTCACAGTATAAGACCCATGTAATAAATGGAGGAGTTATAGAAGAATGTTGACCCACTGTGTGTGTGTGTGTGTGTGTGTGTGTGTGTGTGTGTGTCATTCAGTCGTGTCTGACTCTTTGCAACCCCATGGACTGTAGCCCATCAGGCTTCTCTGTCCATGGAATTCTACACACAAGAATACTTGATTGCTCTTTTCTCCTCCAGAGGATCTTCCCGACCCAGGTATCAAACCCAGGTCTCCTGCAATCCAGGCATATTCCTTACCATCTGAGCCACCAGGGAAGCCTTGTTGACCCACTGAGGCACACTAGTTTTCACCAAGGATAGGCAACATTCAAAAGCCCTAAGACCTCAACCAAAAGCCTTGGAAAGACTTCAAAACTAGCCACCAACACCTCATTCTCAAGATCCCTAGGAAAAACTTGGTAGTTACAGTGAATTTTCCAATTAATGGAGGTAGGATTAGGAATTCTGGGAGACTCTGGTGTCAGTAGTTACCAGGGTGCTTAACCAAGGGAAGACAGTGGCTCAATAATGGGGATACCATCCATAAAAATAGTATCAATGAGTGTCCAGTGCAATGAGGTATCTTCAGAGTACCAACAACACGACCAGCCAAAGCAAGGCCCCAGCTGAATGTAACAAATGTGAGTCCTATCACTGGTTATTCTGACAAGAGGAGTATAACCCATGCCGTCCGAGTTTTGCCTTTTGATTATATTAGAGCTTCAACACTGTATCATCATATCATAAAGATTTCGTCAAATGATAGTACCTCAGTAGTGCCTCAACGTCTTACTTACCTATTGCTCATTTTCCCCACTCTGTTTACTAGCAGATAAAGCAGTTTAAGAGTGTATTCATAATATGCATTTTAAAACATCATTTCATGTGCATTTTAAAGATTTTCACAATCATCTGTGTTTTGGGCAAATAATTGAGTTACGGTTACTTTTTCCAACAGTCTGAATATTATATACATTTTTCTTCCAATATATGCCATTCAGGAAACAAGCAGCATTTTGATAAACAGAATTTGTACCACATGTCAACAGACTGCTCTGCAATTACTAAAATGATAATCATGAAAATCATTAGAAACATGAAAATGTTTATCATACACTGCTGAGAAAATATATAAATTATACTGTATTAAAAAAATACACTCAGATATACGAGTGTGTGTGAATATATTGAAGGTGAAAAGTGAAAGTGTTAGTCAGTCAGTCATGTCAGACTCTTTGTGACCCCATGGACTGTAGCCCATCAGGCTCCTCTGTCCATGGAATTCTCCAGGCAAGAATACTGGAGTGGGTTGCTATTTCCTTCTCCAGGGGATCTTCCCAATCCAGGGATTGAACCCAGGTCTCCCGCATTGCAGGCAGACTCTTTACCGACTGAGCTACCAGGCTTGAAGACCACTGAAGGTGATACATAAAAAGAAAAACAGTTGTGTTAAGATGTGGAAAGTTATGTTAACCAGCTTTAGTACTAGTATCATATTGTCTCTTAAATTAGAGGGGAAAAGAAAAAAAAGTAATTTGACGCTTTGAAAACAGTTGACTATTAAAATAATCTTTAGTATTTTCAAAGTAATATCTTAGGCATGTTTCAGACATGTTTTAAAGAGCAACGTCAAAGATAGGTGATCCCATTTTCCTTTTCTTCTATCCTGTTTCCTCCAAACATAAAACTAAACGTTTTTCAGACCCCCGACAAGCCACTAAGAAGTATCAACACCAGCAGCAGGTGACTGAATGTAATTAAAGCCAAATATCCCCCCTACCTTGAAAATACGTGTGGGTATGCCTGTGAAAGCGTTTTGTGTCTGCGATGCTTAACACAATGCTTACAATGCAAATTTCACACAATCAGTAATTAAATTTACCATCAGGTATCTACTACTAAGTATTTAATTAAATAAATTCCTAAAGTTAAAAACTATTTCTGACAAAATCTTCACATGAAATTATACTTTTCTTTTTAAAGAAATATTCCAATCCTCAGTTCCCTAAATGAAGTGCTCCAGAAGCTCATGTAATTGCATAGTTTTATTTTTAATACTGTAAAGAATATTACACAATCTGGATAGGTTATTGTTGCTATGGAAACTATAAGATTTTTGCAGTAAGTCAAAAAGTGCAAAATTAACACATCACATTAATGACTTTTGAATTTCACATCCAGGCTGTCAAAGGAATTTGAAAGCTTGAGCAGAATAGATTGAAACATAGGCCTCTTGCTCTGAATTATATGGATAGGATCTATGAACAAACCCAGTAATTATTTCACTTAATAAGTTTAAATATAACTTCCATCTGCTGAATTAATAAAATACTCAAAGATCTGCAGACTTGAGGCTTATCTGCAGCTTTTGTGTTGAGAATGAAGGAAGATGCATACATGATTACCAGTTCTCTTCTATGTTAACTGTAGATGATAAAATGATGATGTGGCACCTCTGAGGTTCACCATATGAAGAACTGGCAGAAACCCAGAGGGCATATGGACTCACTTTCATCACTGCACTATGTCAATGCCAATCTGTGGACAGATGCCAATACCTTAGTTATGAACACTGAAGATCTGTCCTTTCCCACAATGCCCACAAGTATTTTGATGACTAGCACAAGGGACACAGAAGCTTCATCGCTCCCATCCCATGTGAGAGCCCCTCTCCAGGATTCATGTGAAAATTCATACCACACAGCTCATATGTTTCAGGCACAGATAATATGAAGTATCATAAAGGTATAATTTACTCTTTTACCTGAAAAGGCTGAAACTCAGGTGAACCTGGCCTCCATGGCTATGATGACCTAGTTTTTAGAGGCAGCTTAATTCTTTCTTAAAACTATTTTATTTCTAAAATAAAAGAAGTTATTATTTACTATAATAAAGACAGACAAAGTAATTCCAAAGCCTTCAGGGAAACTGCTTGCTAAATTTTAGTGTATATTAGATACTACAGTTAGAGCAACTGCACATTGAAAATAATTAAAGGAGTTTACTAAGTAAATCCAGGTGAATTAAAAGTAAATATATAGTATAAACCTGGTTTTATTTAATACAGAATGCTTTAAAGACATTTCTCCTGAGACTTCCCTGGTTGTCCAGTGGTTAAGAATCTGAGCTTCCACTTCAGGGGGTGTAAGTTTGATCCCTGATCGGGGAACTAAGATCCCACATGCCATGCAACAGAGCCAAAAAGAATAAATTAAAAAAAAATGTTTTAAGACATTTCTCCTATACATCTGCAATTTGTATCAAAAGCATGCCAGCTTCCTTCTCAGCATTCATCACACACACACACACACACACACATACACAAAGTTGTTCAATGGGAACATTATATAACAACAAAATAGAAAAATTAATTTGGCAGAGACTGGGATTCTATTACATTTTCCATCTGAGACACTATGTTCTGGAAAACTCTTGATGCAAGCAATTCTATAGATAGTAGAAAAAAATAAGAAGCACATACTTGTGCAAATTGTAGAAATGGCAGCCTTAAAATGAAAGCTTTATCCCAGTTAGAAAACTAGGCTCAATGGGAAATTTTAAATGCAATTCAGGGAAGAACTTCTCAAGCCTCAAGAAGCAGGTTCATCTTTTGACTGAAATATTAGGAACCAGTTTAATGAAAAACATAGTCTTATATTTTTCAGAAATGCTCAAACTTGGTATCCAGCAACCAGTCACTTTTAGCAAGCTGAAGAATCATTCAACAGCCTGTATGCATGAGTGCAGTTAAGATTTGGCCAAACCTCACTTGTTATAATTAGATATGTCCAGGGCTTTCTGGCTCCTATCAATAATACTACCAGCTGTCCAGCTCAGCCTGGGCCATCTTTGGTCCCAAGAATGTATGACAGACAAACAATTTAGAAGACTCTTTTAAGAAAAGATGAGGGAGGCAAAACCCACAATATTTTAATTAGCTTCAATTAAAATAAATTTTTTTAAAAAAAGATGAGGGAATTCAGGCGCAAGCAAAGTCAAGGGAAATTTTTCAATCTTCAAACTACAGGGTTAAAATTCTTTTTGCTTCAAAGGAAAACAGAAGGTCCTCACTATTTTATTTTACATCAAGCAACAAACAAATGCAGAGTCAATATTTTACATTCCAACACTGTGCCAAATTCTGAGGATGAACAAAATTAGAGACTAGCTACCCTAGATATCAGAGTTCACAACCCACCTGGAAAGAGATTTTGAGTGAGTAGGAAACATAAACAGATAACTCTGATACGACTGCCTCTGTGCCCAAGATATATGCACTATAAGCACAGAGAAAATGCCACTGGTATTTAAGGAAGATAACTACAGAGTAATGCCTTTGAGGGAAGAGTTTCCTGGAAAGAGAAGGGATGATGGGAGGGTCAGAGAATTTCAGGCAGAAGTAGGGCATGAAAAAACTAACAGAGGCATATTCAGGAAAGAGCTGGTATTCAGTATAGCTGGAAGCTGAGGGCACTATGACAAAGGGCAAGAGACGAGATTAGGTTGGAAAAGAAGAGGGAAGGAACCAAGGAAGTGCCACAAAATAACGTGTACTTCTTATGTAAACAGTGAGGAGCAAAAAGGTCAGAAGGGGTCTAATATGCTACTGAGGAAGGGCAGAGGGCAATACCTAAAAGATCCAGAAGGAATGAAGAGGCTCAGCCAAAGCAGAAACAATGCTCAGTCATGGATGTGTCTCATGGTGAAAGTCCAAGGTTGTAAAGAACAATATCGCATAGGAACCCGGAATGTTAGGTCCATGAATCACGGTAAATTGAACTTGATCAAACAAGAGATGGCAAGACTGAACATCAACATCTTAGGAATCAGTGAACTAAGATGGACAGGAATGGGCAAATTTAATTCAGATGACCATTATATCTACTACTGTGGGGAAGAATCCTTTAGAAAGAAATGGAGTAGCCCTCATAGTCAACAAAAGACTCTGAAATGGAGTACTGGGTGCAGCCTCAAAAATGACAGAATGATTTGGTTTGTTTCCAACGCAAACCATTCAACATCAGTAATCTATTCAACAGTAACCATTCAACAGTAACCTAAATCTATGCTCCAACTACTAATGCCAAAGAAGCTGAAGTTGACTGGTTCCATGAAGACCTACAAGACCTTCTAGAACTAACACCAAAAATGATGTTCTTTTCATCATTGGGGACTGGAATGCAAAAGCAGGAAGTCAAGATACACCTGGAGTAACAGGCAAGTTTGGCCTTGGAGTACAAAATGAAGCAGGGCAAAGGCTAACAGAGTTTTGTAAAGAGAACATACCGGTCAGAGCAAACACTCTCTTCCAAAAACACAAGAGACACGTCTACATGTAGATATCACAAGATGGCCAATACTGAAAACGGATTAATTACATTATTTGCAGCCGAACATGAAGAAGCTCTCTATACAGTCAGCAAAAACAAGACCTGGAGCTGACTGTGGCTCAGACCATCAGTTCCTTATTGCAAAATTCAGACTTAAATTGAAGAAAGTAGGGAAAACCACTAGGCCATTCAGGTATGACCTAAATCAAATATTTTATGATTATACAGTGGAAGTGAGGATTTGATTCAAGGAATTAGATCTAGTAGACAGAGTGACTGAAGAACTATGGACAGAGATTCATTACACTGTACAGGAAGTGGGGACCAAAACCGTCTCAAAGCAAAAGAAATGCAAGAAGGCAAAGTAGTTCTCTGACAAGACTTAACAAATAGTTGAGGAAAGAAAAGAAGCAAAAGGCAAGGGGAAAAAGGGAAAGATACATCCAACTAAGGGCTTCCCAGGTGGCGCTAGTGGTAAAGAACCCACCTGTCAATGCAGGAGACTTAAGAGATGCAGGTTTGATCCCTGGGTCAAGAAGATCCCCTGGAGGAAGGCGTGGCAATCCATTTCAGTATTCTTGCCTGGAGAATCCTACGGACAGAGGAGCCTTGCGGGTTACAGTCCATAGAGTCGCACAGAGTTGGACGCTACTGAAGCTACTTAGCATGCATGCATGTATACCCAACTGAATGCAGAGTTCCACAGAATATCACGAAAAGCCTTCTTAAGTGAACACAGACAAAGACATAGAGGAAAACAATATAACGAGAAAGACCAGAAATCTCTTCAAGAAAACTGGAGATCAAGGGTACATTTCATGCAAGGATCGGCACAATAAAGGACAGAAACAACAAGGACCTAACAGAAGCAGAAGAGATTAAGAAGAGGTGGCAAGAATACACAGAACTATACCAAAAAAGTCTTAATGAATCAGTTGATCACGATAGTATGGCCGCTCACCTAGAACCAGACATCCTGGAGTGTAAAGTCAAGTGGGCTTTAGGAAGCATTAAAACAAACAAAGCTAGTGGACATAGTAGAATTCCAGGTGAGCTATTTCAATTTGTAAAAGATGATGCTGTGAAAGTGCTGCACTCAATATGCCAGCAAATTTGGAAAACTCAGCAGTGGCCACAGGACAGGAAAAGGTCAGTTTTCATTTCAATCCCAAAGAAAGGCAATGCCAAAGAACATTCAAACTACCATACAATTGAACTCATTTCACATGCTAACAAAGTTATTCTCAAAATCTTTCAAGACAGGCTTCAGCAGTACATGAACCGAGAACTTCCAGATGTACAAGCTGGGTTTAGAAAAAGCAGAAGAACCAGATCAAACTGCCAATATTTGTTGGGTCACAGAGAAAGCAAGGAAATTCCAGAAAAACATCTACTTCTGCTTTATTGACTACGCTAAAGCCTTTGATTGTGTGGATCACAAGAAAATGTGGAAAATACTTAAAGAGATGGGAATACCAGACAGCCTTACCTGCCTCCTGAGAAATCTGTACACAAGCCAAGAAGCAACAGTTAGAACCGGACATGGAACAACGGACTGGTTCCAAATAGTGAAAGGAGTATGTTAGGACTGTATATAGCCACCTTGCTTATTTAACTTATATGCAGAGTACATCATGTGAAATGTTGGGTTGGATAAATCACTATCAAGATTGCCAGGAGAAATATCAACAACCTCAGATGCAGATGATACCACTCCAATCGCAGAAAGGGAAAAGGAACTGAAGAGCCTCTTGATGAAGGTGAAAGAAGAGAGTGGAAAAGCTGACATAAAACTCAACATTCAAAAAACTAAGATTATGGCATCCAGTCCTATCACTTCATGGCAAATAGAAGGGGGAAAAGTGGCAAGTGACAGATTTTATTTTCTTAGGCTCCAAAATCACTATGGACTGACTGCAGCCATGAAATTAAAAAATGCTTACTCCTTGGAAGAAAAGCTATGACAAACCTAGACAGCATATTAAATAGCAGAGACAGCACTTTGCCAACAAAAGGTCCGTATTGTCAAGGCTATGGTTTTTCCAGTAGTCATGTACAGATGTGAGAGTTGGACCATAAAGAAGGCTGAGCATCAAAGAATTGATGCTTTCCAACTGTGGTGCTGAGGAAGACTCCTGAGTAGTCCCCTGGACAGCAAGATCAAACTAATCAATCCTAAAGGAAATCAACCCTTAATATGAATTGGAAACACTGCTGCTGAAGCTCCAATACTTTGACCACCTGATGTGAAGAGCCAACTCACTGAAAAAGACCCTGATGCTGGGAAAAACTGAAGGCAAAAGGAGAAGAGGGTGGCAGAGGATGAGTTAGTTAGATAGAATCACCAACTCAATGGACATGAACTTCAACAAACTCTGGAGACAGTGAAGGACAGAAAAGCTTGGCATGCTGCAGTTCATGGGGTCACAAGAAGTCGGACATGACTTGGCAACTGAATAACATTAGGGGTGACAGAATTTAGTAACTAATTTGATTATGTAGGTGAAGGAGAGAAAGACTATGAAGATGGGTGAAACTTCCATTTTGTCTAATTGTGCCAATAACAACTAAGCAGAAAAATGATAACATGAATAGAGACCAGTAAATATAAGATTTTATCCTAATGGCAAGCAAAGTTATGTACAAAGATTAATCTTATTAGAAAGGACTGAGATTAGAGGTATGGAAAACAACTAGGAGATTACTGCAATGAAAGTGTGACAAGGAAAGACCCTGGATCAGCATAACAGAATGTTAGCTTCCAAAAGGGGCTTACGACAATCCTGTTAAAACCTCCTCATGAAAATGAAGAAGCTAGGCTAGCAGCCAGAAGCAGATCTCAGATGAAACTTTCCAAGCACAACATTCTCCAAAACAGAATGGCAATAGTAAGACTGGCAAAAAGAAGGAATACTTGTGATAGTCATTTTAGAAGAGGAATTGGCAGGACCAAATGAACAAATAATGAAAATTAAGAAGTCTGAATCCAGGATAAGTCTGGGTTTCTTGAGCTTGGTTGATGCAGGGGATGATACCATTAAGGAGACTCGGGTCACATCTCTGAAGATTCTTCAGCTTGTAAATCTTTCTTTTAGCTAGAAAGAAAAACTCTAATCAAAAATAAAATATCTGAGAAGTCCAAAAGGGAGATGCCCTAAAGATGTTAACAGGCTTATTGTGGTGATCATTTCACAATATATACAAATATTGAATCATTACAGTATTTTACACCTGGAACCAGTATTGCTTGTCAATATACCTCAATTAAAAAAAAAAAAAAAATTTACTGAGGGAGTTTCAGATTTAAAGGACTTGAGCCCACAGATGTGATACTGGATTGGAGGAAGCAGCACATAGATAATTTTTTTGGCACCTCAAAAAGAAACTGAGGCAACATGGGAATGAGGAAAGGAGAAAAAGAGAACAGGAAGAAGAAAGAACAATTTCTGAACTTCTGTCTCACATCCCTTAAGAAAACAAACAATTCTATGAATTCGCCCTTTTTCTTTGCCAAACTTTAAGAACATAATTCAAATTAATGAAATCACCAGAAATACAGTACTCTTTCTCAAGACTGTTTTGGCTATTCAAGGTCTTTTGTGTTTCTGCACAAACTTTTAGATTTTTTGTTCCAGTTCTGTGAAAAATGTTATTGGTAATTTGATAGGGATGGCATACAATCAGTAGACTGCATTGGGCAGTATGGTGATTTTAACAATACCGATTCTTCCCATCCAAGAACATGGTTTATCTTTCCACATGCATCATCTTTTTTGTGTGTCTGACAGATTTTGGAGTACAGATCTTTTGCCCCCTTAGGTAGGTTTATTCCTAGGTATTTATTCTTTTTGTTGCGACGGTAAATGGAACTGTTTCCTTAATTCATCTTTCTAGTATTTTGATGATAGTGTATAGAAATGCAAAAGATTTCTGGGTACTTATTTTGAATCTAGCAACTTTACTGAACTCATTGATGAGCTCTAGTAGTTTTCTAGAGACATCTTGTCTCTAGACTATCTGCAGTAAAACTGCAGAGACTATCATGTCATCTGCAGTTTTACTTCTTCCTTTCCAATTTGGATTCCTTTTATTTCTTTTTCTACTCTGATTGCTATGGCTAGGACTTCCAAAACTATGCTGAATAAACATGGTGAGAGTGGGCATTCTCAACTTATTCCTGATCTTAGAGTGCTTTCAGCTTTTCACCACTGAGTATGATGTTAGCTGTGGGCTTGTCAATAATTGTTTTATTCAAGAAGAATGCTGCCATAAATCAATGTTATATCTCTTTCCCTCAATATGTGATGATTTGGCTTAGCAATTTAAGAGGCTTCCATATCTCATAGAAAAAGAAGAACAAAACAATATGGAATAAAAACTTGGAAAACAAAACTAAAGAAGTATCATTTAGTTTTACACTGGTAATTCTGAATTACTCAATATCACTCTATATTCACTCAGTATTGAGTCCTTATTTGGAAACCCTTTACAAAGTAAATGATAGTGATACTCTACCATATAGCTACAACAATTACCAACACATGGCCAGTCTTATTCCTACTACCTCCACTTTTCTTGATTATTTTCAAACAAAGCCCAGACGTCATATCATTTGACTTGCCATAAAATTCAACACCATAGCATTGTTAATTAGCAGGATTTTTAATTTAAATTACAATATTCCTTCAAAAATAATTCTAAAATATTAAAAGTCTTGTACAGGGTTAACCAACTCAATGGACATGAAGTTCAGCGAACTCCAGGAGATAGTGGAGGGCAGAGGAGCCTGGAGTGCTGCAGTCCATGGGGTTGCAAAGAATCAGACCAGACTTAGCAAATAAACAACCACCACCACCACCACAGGGTATTGTTATTATTTTGTATTCCCCTTATTAACAAATAATGTCAAATAACACCAGCACCTTCTTTATGTTTCATCTGTCATATATTTCACCTACTCATTCTCTAAACATCACCAAAGTACAGTTAAAGTCTCCCTTATTCAAGTCCAGTATTTCCTTGCAACATGGAAATCTGACTATTTTTTAACCTCCATTCTTTAGAAAGACCACTTTTATTTAATCTCTTTTCTTAAAACTGATTTATTAATTAATATACTTCTCTTACTCTAAACAATGTTCATTTTATACTATTTGTTTCATTCAGAATTCTAATTCAGATAAACATTTACTATTTTAAAAGCTCTAAAATAATAAAATTTCAGAAACTCCTATTTATGGCAAATTCTTACTGCTCAGAAGTGATTTTAATTAAAACAAACATATCTGCAGTAATGCTTTTGGGTTCAGGTATCAAAAATAGGGGCTTCTTTGGTGGTCCGGTGGTTAAGAATCCACCTGCCAATGCAGGGGACATGGGTCAATTCCTGGTCCAGGAAGATTCCACACATTATGAGGTAGACTAAGCCCATGCACCACAACTATTTAGCCTGAGTGCCCCAGAGTCCATGCTCTGCAACAAGAGAAACCACCACAATGAGAAGCCAACGCACCACAACTAGAGAGTAGCCCCCACTCACCAGAACTAGAGAAAGCCACACCCGGCAATGAAGACCCAGTGGAGACAAAAATAAACAAATATTTAAGTGTTAAGTTTAAAAGATGATGCTGTGAAAGTGCTGCACTCAATATGCCAGCAAATTTGGAAAACTCAGCAGTGGCCATAGGACTGGAAAAGGTCAGTTTTCATTCCAATTCCAAAGAAAGGCAATGCCAAAGAATGCTCAAACTACCGCACAATTGCACTCATCTTACATGCTAGCAAAGTAACACTCAAAATTCTCCAAGCCAGGCTTCAACATTACGTGAACTGTGAATTTCCAGATGTTCAAGCTGGATTTAGAAAGGGTAGAGGAACCAGAGATCAAATTGCCAACATCCATTAGATCATCGAAAAAGCAAGAGTTCCAGAAAAACATCTACTTCTGCTCTACTGACTATGCTAAAGCCTTTGACAGTGTGGATCACAACAAACTGTGGAAAATTCTGAAAGAGATGGGAATACCAGACCACCTGACCTGCCTCCTGA